>NC_140015.1:15272917-15624127 GCF_964263955.1 Coregonus lavaretus | reverse complement strand
AGCCGGGGGTTGGCTCTGCCAGCAGGCTCAGCACAACCTTAGTCCATGACTGGGGGCTGATCCTGCTGGGAGGCCAGCTACCAACCCCGATCCCTGACCGGGTTCTGGCATCCCAGTCCACCGTCCACGCCAAAACCCTCTTACCATACTCCATCAACTACAACCCCTTCCGACATGTTCGTCAGATGGAGAGAAGCTGAACTCGTGAACACACTGTATAAAGATACAGACTATACCCAGTCTGAGTGGGAGTGTTGTACTTACCCGAATACTGATATAGTCATCTAAAAGCTCTGAAGGCAGCATGTTGACATTGAAGAAGAAAATCTGTGGAGAGGGTTTATAAATATGTTGATATATACAGTATTTTCATTGTTTATTTATGTACATAGTAGAGAGTTAGGCATAACCATTACCATTTTACATAGCTTTCTATACTCTTGATTTTGAAGGAACTTCATACAGACATACTGTAGCAATTGTATAGTAATTGACTAGGAAAGGTTGAGAAAATGTATGTGAGAGGTCAAGGGTGATAGATAATTTATCTAACTGAGGATTCCGCTTTAGATTTACTCAAACATATCACTGTTGCAGAGAGAGAAGAAGATCAGAATAAAACTCACTGAAGAAGAAGAAGAAGAAGAAGAAGGAGGAGGAGTGCATTGAGAGAGGGATCAGCAGGACAAGACAAAAGAGGAGCAGGAGTCAAATAGACAAGCGTTTAAAGGGGTGAAAAAGCCAATCAATCAAAAGATGAAATACTGAAATGAAGATTCTCTTCAGTGCAATCAGAGAAGTGAAACTTTGCCTTAGTGGTTTTGATTTTGGAGTGTAAGGGCAGTTTAAAACCATAGATTTATGAAGAGATTACCTCATCAAAGAAGGGGTTGTTGCCTCGTCTGATCCTGGTTCCGTGGGTTTGTCCGCACACATTCACTTTGACGACCGGTTTGATGTTGTTGCCTGGCAACTGTCGGCCCTCGATAACTCGAACACGAATCTGGTCATTGAAGACAACAGTGTGACAGAGTTTAACCAACACGGAGCGACTTCAACAAACACAAAAATCCTTAATTAGGCCTTTCATTCATTTAATTTGTCAATAATATGAGAGGTCAAAGAGGACCCGCAGGCGCTGTTCTACTACAAAATGCATATCTACTTCCTTTTTTCCTTCCTTCCTTGAGGCAATTACTGATCTGTTAGTGATTGGATTGATGAATGCATTGTTATCATATTGCTGTCACCTCTCATACCTATACAGATTAGTGATTACCTCAAGTAAGATAGAATGGGATGAAGGACGCATTTCATAAGTATTTAAACAGGGCCCCATACTACCATCCAGGGCTGCATCTCAATAGTCCTTTCCTATTCTCCTCTCCCACTGATCTGAAAGAACTGGAGGGTGAAAGCCACCATCCACCATACTGCTTTCATCTGTCCTTTGGTTTCAGATCAGCGCAAATGAAGGAAAGAGAGATGAGGAGAGGAGGATACTTAAAACTTTTGACATGCACTTCATGTGGTAGCTATGTACTCTACCTGGAAGTCCTGGGGCTTGTTGGCTAGGGCCCGGTGTCTCTTGTGGCTGGTCCGGACAGGCCTCTGGTTGGGGTTACCAGGCTGGCCAGGTGTGGGTGGAGCTCCAGGGGTCCCCACCTGACCCGCGAGGGATACCTCCTCCCCATCCTCCCCTTCCTCCCCCCCACCTGGGAAGCCAGAACGCGCACACACACAAGCACACAAGCACACAAGCACACACACACACACACACACACACACACACACACACACACACACACACACAGACACACACACACAGACACACACATACACACACACACAAACACATCATACTTTCCTTTCACATCCCCTTTCTTTCTCAATGTGAAAACCAAGCCTATTGCTTGGAAGCATTTAAACACAGGATGACACACTATTCTCTACCGACAGGTGACTTGTGTTCAGCACATTGTCTGCTGAGAGTACTTGTGTCATGTGTGTATTTAAAAAATATATATATACTGCATATATTATTTTCCATACCCTATCATCCCTACCCTGATTGGAGTAAATTAACAGACAACAATACTTCTACTGCTACTTACAGCTATTTTCGCTCACATCTACGGTACCTGTAGTTAAAGAATTAGACATACAGGTATATTGCTAATTTCCTCTTTCTTCAAGTGCTGGATTTTCACCCACAGCGGCCAATCCACCATCCAATCTGAACTCCAACCTTCCGATGTCCACAGATTAACCCATCTTTCCCAATATAATGCCATTTTGCTATTTCCTTTTGCATCCAATTTACTATGATGTTTTACGAGGGTCCTGAACCTCCCTATTTGTAACATTTCTACCAATATAGCCCTAAAAATAAATACTTTACCCAGGAGTAAAATTATATTTCCCATTGACTGATCATGTTTTTTCAGATCACCTAACAATACAGTTTGCAGGTCCATCTGTAACCTGATATTATGACTTAACAACCATTCCTGGAACTGACTCCAAATGCGAGCAACAGATGGAATATACCAGAAAATATGTTCTATTGATTCTGTTGCCTTGTGGCAGAGTCTGCAAAAGGCTGTGTGTGTTGTTTGTCTTGTTAATTTGTATCCACCATTTCCATAAACAGCAGGCAGCCTTTCACAGGTGTAATGAACACAGACAAGCCAGTACTACTCCAATACTTCCTACCAACCAAAGCCTAAAACCACAACATGATTCCACCTCACTAGCCTGGTTACCTGGGTTGTATTCATTAGAGACCTAATGGCGATAAATAAAACTCTGAAACAGGTAGGGACTACCTGGACTTGTCCAATAAGAAATGCAAGCTTTTGTTTTCAGTTTTCAAATGTTTCCTGTTGTGTGCCCTAATGAACACAACCCTGGCTACCAGATCTGTTTGTACTTTAGTCAACTGTTTATTACATGATATTGAACAATAGAGTAGTTGGCTAACACACAAACAAATCTGGGAATCAGGCTACCATTGCAATACCAAACCCAAACATACCACTGAGATAGCTGCATACTTTTCCAAAACTACGTGTAAGAGTTGATTTACATTATTAGCATGTCAAAGGCATTGGAACTGATCTCAAGAGAGAAGGAGACCATTTGCTTAACCAACACAAAGAGATGATGTGCCACATATTTGTTATGTTAAACTGACCTGTGTCCCCATACGACTGGTCTTCATCAGTTTGATTGTTAAGGTTAGGAGTGGTGTTAGCTGGCGGCTCATACACTATCATCAAATTAATGGTCGCCTAAAAAACAGATGGGATTTAATGTCAAAATTCTCCTTCAACACAATGTATCACACTTGCAAATACTTACAGTATTGTCAACTTTAATTGCCATAAATGGTCAATACGTTTTAACCTAGTTATGATATTGTAGCGAATGCGTGGGGTAGTTCCGACCGGGACTCGGACCTGAGTCCAGCAACTATCAACCCAACACCTTAGCAGTTACACCAAGAGACCAGAAACTCTTGACGATGTCGCTAGGTGTTGGGTTAAGGTCGCTACTCGCTACACTAGCCCCTCCCTTCAGGAGAGCATGTCCCCAAGCTTCTTTATTCCAAGTCCTTCATGTGTACACGCCTCTCCGATGACCTTATGGGTGCCATCCCACTTCTTACATCAATGTAGGGAATTTGTGTGATAGTTCTGACCGGGACTCGAACCTGGGTCCAGCGACTTTCAACCCAACACCTTAGCCATTAAGCCAAAAGCACCGAACCTCTTGATAATGTCACTACAATAAAGTGTATTATTGGTTACCCTTCATATTTACATTTAAGAATAAGCCAATTGTAAACGCTTATACATGTTTATAAATCTTGTTCATTCTTGAAGCTGTTAATTCTTAGTAACGCAAGTGTGTAGCCATAGAGAAACTCACCCCAGTATCCTGTTTCTTCTCATTGACCAGGGACAGGTTCTTTGCTGGGAAGGACTTGGTGTGACCATGAGCCAGGTCTTGTAGAGAGATCTTAGCTGAGCCAATAAATCTGGAAAAGAGGTAAAAAGTAATGAGAACCTATTGTTTTTATGTGATATGAATCTTTCTTGTGGAAACACGTACAGTGACATAATAATATCATACCCAGATCACTTAAACAAATGTATATATTATGTTGATAGTCTACTGCATAAAGGGGTGTAGATTTCCTCTGTTGTTTGCGTGCAATGATGTATGTCATTTTATACAGTACCAGTCAAAAGTTTTCGAACACCTACTCGTTCAAGGGTTTTTCTTTATTTTTAATATTTTCTACATTGTAGAATAATAGTGAAGACATCAAAACGATGAAATAACACATATGGAATGATGTAGTAACCAAAAAAGTGTTAAACAAATCAAAATATGTTATATTTTATTTAAAATAGCCACCCTTTGCCTTGATGACAGCTTTGCACACTCTTGGCATTCTCTCAACCAGCTTCATGAGGTAGTCACCTGGAATGCATTTCAATTAACAGGTGTGCCTTTGTAAAAGTTAATTTGTGGAATTTCTTTCCTTCTTAATGCGTTTGAGCCAATCAGTTGTGTTGTGACAAGGTATGGGGGGTATACAGAAGATAGCCCTATTTGGTAAAAGACCAAGTCCATATTATGGCAAGAACAGCTCAAATAAGCAAAGAGAAACGACAGTCCATCATTACTTGAAGACATGAAGGTCAGTCAATACGGAACATTTCAAGAACTTTGAAAGTTTCTTCAAGTGCAGTCGCAAAAACCATCAAGCGCTATGATGAAACTGGCTCTCATGAGGACCGCCACAGGAATGGAAGACCCAGAGTTACCTCTGCTGCAGAGGATAAGTTCATTAGAGTTACCAGCCTCAGAAATTGCAGCATAAATAAATGCTTCACAGAGTTCAAGTCACAGACACATCTCAACATCAACTGTTCAGAGGGGACTGTGTGAATCAGGCCTTCATGGTCGAATTGCCACAAAGAAACCACTACTAAAGGACACCAATAAGAAGATGAGACCTGCTTGGGCCAAGAAACACAAGCAATGCACATTAGACCGGTGGAAATGTGTCCTTTGGTCTGGAGTCCAAATTGGAGATTTTTGGTTCAAACCGCCATGGCTTTGTGAGACGCAGTGTTGGTGAATGGATGATCTCCGCATGTGTAGTTCCCACTGTAAAGCATGGAGGAGGAGGTGTTATGGTGTGGGGGTGCTTTGCTGGTGACACCGTCTGTGATGTATTTAGAATTCAAGGCACACTGAAGCAGCATGGCTACCACAGCATTCTACAGCGATACGCCATCCCATCTGGTTTGGGCTTAGTGGGACTATCATTTGTTTTTCAACAGGACAATGACCCAACACACCTCCAGGCTGTGTAAGGGCTATTTGACCAAGAAGGAGAGTGATGGAGTGCTGCATCAGATGACCTGGCCTCCACAATCCCCTGACCTCAACCCAATTTAGATGGTTTGGGATGAGTGGTGGTACTCTGTAGCTCAGCTGGTAGAGCACGGCGCTTGTAACGCCAAGGTAGTGGGTTCGATCCCCGGGACCACCCATACACAAAAAAATGTATGCACGCATGACTGTAAGTCGCTTTGGATAAAAGCGTCTGCTAAATGGCATATTATGCGTGGGATGGCAGAGTGAAGGAAAAGCAGCCAACAAGTGCTCAGCATATGTGGTAACTCCTTCAAGACTGTTGGAAAAGCATTCCAGGTGAAGCTGGTTGAGAGAATGCCAAGAGTGTGCAAAGCTGTCATCAAGGCAAAGGGTGGCTATTTGAAGAATCTCAAATATAAAATATATTTTGATTTGTTTAACACTTTTTTGGGTACTACATTATTTCATATGTTTTATTTCATAGTTTTGATGTCTTCACTACTATTCTACAATGTAGAAAATAGTAAAAATAAAGAAAACCCCTTGAATGAGTAGGTGTGTCCAAACTTTTTACTGGTACTGAATGTATGAATATATATATATATTTTTTACTTATCACAGGCAGTATCCAGTTCTCATTTTAACTTATTTCAGAATTGACAAACCTAGCAACAAGTCCTATTGAGCAGTTATATTTGCCACACAGATCTGACGAAAGTCCCTTTTGGAGGAACTGAGGATTTACTAGGAAGGTACCAGGAGTTCTTTATTACGCAATCAACCATGATTAAGAATCACGTTGCATTGCTCAATACCAGTTATTCCCGTTATGTATACATAGCCATCACTGTGCCATGCAGCCACAATTTACAGAAGTGTGTTTATGTCAACATATTGTTGATACCATTGAGGCACTTTGGTTGTACTGGACTGGAGGGACTCAAGAAAAACAAAGTGATAGGATGGTAGCGAGAAGACGACTTTCTGTAACTGAGTGATCTTAGTAAGCTGTCAAACAGCAGCCTAGCTTAGTTTATTTTGGCAATCATTATGGAAAAATGGAATCTGTGCTCTGTAGTGAGGAACAACAGTCACTCCCATAGACGAGGGCAAAGAATCATGAAAGACAGGATGAGGAAAGACTAACCGCTGGGAGGAATTAGCATCTACCACAGGCATGCCTGTAGTCTGGCCTTGTGTACCAGGCTGAGGTGAGGAATTCAGCCGAGGCTGCTCCTCCTCCTTGCTCGGGCAGGCTTCGGCATTCGTCGTCACTGGAGTACTAGCTGCCACCGATCTATGTTTCTGTGTTCTACTTGTTTTGTCTTTATTGCACACACCTGGTTCCAATGTACGTTAATTTGTTTCCCTATTTTACCCTCTGGTTCTCTCATGGTGTTGTGCGTGATTGTTCGTTGTCTTGTTGTCATTTGCTTTGTGAGTCTGTATTTTCTTCCCTGCGTCGAGGATATGTTTATTTACTTGTGATAAGTAAAGTACGTCGTTGACCAAGTTCTGTGTCCTGCGCTTGACTCCGTCCTACTGCTACACACTGATGCATGACAGAGAGAGAGAGAGAGAGAGAGAGAGAGAGAGAGAGAGAGAGAGAGAGAGAGAGAGAGAGAGAGAGAGAGAGAGAGAGAGAGCAGGCAGAGTCTAGAGTAGGAGAAGAGCTCCTGAGTTCTTCTGCAAAAGATAGAATTAGAGTTTGATAAATTTCGCAAGGATACTAACCTCAACTTCAAAACCTTTAATCCAAATCAAAATTCCTTACCTAAAACCTTGATTTTGGACTAAATTACCTGAATGGACTATTACTACCAAGGACTATCAAGAAAAAACTTCTAACAAACCAAAACCTGTAGAGGAAACACAGCGGAGCTGTCACGATCGTCGTAGGAAGTAGACCAAGGCGCAGCGTGATGAACGAACATGTTTATTTATCATTAGCGATAAACACGGACAGTAAACAAAACAACAAACGACTCGTGAAGTCCACGGTACAAAACACAAAACCAACTGGAACAAGAACCCACAAACACAAAGGGAAAAACAGACAGTTTAAATATGGCTCCCAATCAGAGACAACCAGCCACAGCTGACACTCGTTGCCTCTGATTGGGAGTCACTCTAGCCAACATAGAAATAAACAAACCAGAACTCCCAACATAGAAATACACCACATAGAATGAACACACCCTGGCTCAACATATAGAGTCCCAGAACCAGGGTGTGGCAGTACCCCCCCCCTAAAAGGGACTGCGACCGCGCCTCAACTAGAGCAAAACAGGGGAGGGCTGGGTGGGCATTCCTCCTCGGCGGCGGTTCTGGCTCCGGGCTTGCCCACCACCCTCCAATAATCCCCCCATAGCGCCCCTGGTCCGGTCTGGCCCCGCTGGCTGGAGCTGAACTGGACGTAGCAGGAGCGGTTAGCTTCAGCTCCGTTGTGGAGCAGTTGAGCGGTACCTGATTAGGCACCGATGACCCAGGCACGGGTTGTGCCGGACTGACGATGCGCACCCCTGGCTTGGTGCGTGGAGCAGCAACGGGCCGGACCGGGCTGACGATACGCACCCCTGGCTTGGTGCGTGGAGCAGGAACGGACCGGACTGGGCTGACGATGCGCACCCCTGGCTTGGTGCGTGGAGCCGGAACGGGCCTCACCGGACTGACGACTCGCACCCCTGGCTTGGTGCGTGGAGCAGCAACGGGCCGGACCGGGCTGACGATGCGCACCCCTGGCTTGGTGCGTGGAGCCGGAACGGGCTTTACCGGGCTGACGACTCGCACCCCTGGCTTGGTGCGTGGAGCAGCAACGGGCTTTATCAGGCTGACGACTCGCACCCCTGGCTTGGTGCGAGTAGCAGGAACGGGCTGGACCAGGCTGACGACTCGCACCCCTGGCTTGGTGCGAGTGGCAGGAACAGGCTGGACCAGGCTGACGACTCGCACCCCTGGCTTGGTGCGAGTGGCAGGAACAGGCCGGGCCGGGCTGGCGACGCGCACCGTAGCTTTGGTGCGAGTGGCAGGAACAGGCTGGGCCGGGCTGGCGACGCACATCGTAGGTTTGGTGCGAGTGGCAGGAACAGGCCGGGCCGGGCTGGCGACGCGCACCGTAGACTTGGTGCGAGTGGCAGGAACAGGCCGGGCCGGGCTGGCGACGCGCACCGTAGGCTTGGTGCGAGTGGCAGGAACAGGCCGGACCGGGCTGGCGACGCACACCGTAGGCTTGGTGCGAGAGGCAGGAACAGGCCGGGCCGGGCTGGCGATGCGCACCATAGGCTTGGTGCGAGGAGCAGGAACAGGCCGGACCGGGCTGTGGAGACGGATAGGAGACCTGGAGTGAAGAGCGGCCACAACCCGTCCTGGCTGAATGCCTACCTTCACACACTCGGTGTGAGGCATCCGCACAGGACGCACAGGGCTGTGTACCCGTACTGGCATAACAGCACGTGACACTGGCGCAGGATATCCGGGACCGCGGAGAGGCATTGGAGACCACGAGCGTTGAGCCGGCACACTCCGTCCTGGCTGCATACCCACCTTCGCACGACACGTGGGGGTGCTCGCACAGGACGTACAGGACTATGCCGGACCACTCGTGGCACAGAACGCCGCTCCGCATACCGCGGAACCTGCCCAGTCCCATGCTGCCATGCCTGAGTACGGGAAGTTGGTTCCGCTCTCCATCCAGGCTCCGCCAACCTGCCTTCTGGCCCCCCAAACCCGGTGGCCTCCTCTCCAAATCGCCCTGTGGCAGCCTCCTGCTGCCCAGCCGCCCATGCCGTGTGCCCCCCCCTAAAAATGTTTTGGGGTTGCCTCTCGTCCGTCCGACGATGACACTGCTGACGCCGCTGCTCCTCTCTCGCCAGGGCCTTAATCCTAGACCATGGCCCTTTGCCCCTGAGCATGTCCTCCCAGGACCACGATTTGCCCACCTGGGCCATCGCCAACCTCTCCATCTCCTTTCCCGGCGCTTCCTCCCATGTCCAGTCTGCCTGCTCCTGGACACGCTGCTTGGTCCTTGTATGGTGGGTTCTTCTGTCACGATCGTCGTAGGAAGTAGACCAAGGCGCAGCGTGATGAACGAACATGTTTATTTATCATTAGCGATAAACACGGACAGTAAACAAAACAACAAACGACTCGTGAAGTCCACGGTACAAAACACAAAACCAACTGGAACAAGAACCCACAAACACAAAGGGAAAAACAGACAGTTTAAATATGGCTCCCAATCAGAGACAACCAGCCACAGCTGACACTCGTTGCCTCTGATTGGGAGTCACTCTAGCCAACATAGAAATAAACAAACCAGAACTCCCAACATAGAAATACACCACATAGAATGAACACACCCTGGCTCAACATATAGAGTCCCAGAACCAGGGTGTGACAGGAACCTGGAAATAAGCTACTTCTGAAGCCAAAAAGTAAAAGACAGTAATCTCCAGGTCATTTTGTTATATAAAGCTAAGTAAATAAGTATACTAAGAAACCAAGCTGCTAGGACACAACAGACCTGGCTGCAACTTCAATCAGCACTGAAGCGTGAAGTCAGATGTGTGAAAACTCTTGAGCCCATGGCAGGCTCCCATGGCTTATCCCTGTGCAGAGGTCATTACAATACAGTACTCCATGAATATTAAAAATAACACTGCACGGAATAAGTACAAAAAAAGCTCCTCAAGGACAATCCAGAGACACTATTTGCTGACTGCTACAAAGAGGGGAACGTAAGCAACTTAATTTTCCACACAGACCATCCCCTGGCATGGCACAGTGCTGTAAGAGCACACTACCCCTATGTCAAGAGAGAGGGTATTGGCCCAGGGTGGAAACTCAGAATACTAGTCATTGAGGAAATTGAAACAACCTCTGTCAACGTGTACTAGTCTGGGACCGTAAGGGTGCAGGGCATCCTCATGCAGTTCCAGCAGGACTTTTACGGGATCAAAGAGAGAGCACAGCAGGAAAAGCTCTCTCTCTGTGACGATTCCCCCATCCTGAGTGAGTCTGATCACACCTCTTCAAACTGTCCTGCAGACGAGGATAGTCAACCCCCAGCACTGAACACACCCAGGTCCCACAACTTTTTTTATTTATTTTTATTTCACCTTTATTTAACCAGGTAAGCCATTTACAACTGCGACCTGGCCAAGATAAAGCAAAGCAGTGCGATAAAAACAACAACAACACAGAGTTACATATGGAATAAACAAAACGTACAGTCAATAACACAATAGAAAGTCTATATACAGTGTGTGCAAATGTAGTAAGTTATGGAGGTAAGGCAATAAATAGGCCATAGTGCAAAATAATTACAATGTAGTATTAACACTGGAGTGATAGATGTGCAGAAGATGATGTGCAAATAGAGATACTGAGGTGCAAATGAGCAAAATAAATTACAATGTAAATAACAATATGGGGATGAGGTAGTTGGTGGGGCTAATTACAGATGGGCTGTGTACAGGTGTAGTGATCGGTAAGGTGCTGATGCTTAAAGTTAGTGAGGGAGATAAGTGTCTCCAGCTTCAGAGATTTTTGCAGTTCGTTCCAGTCATTTGCAGCAGAGAACTGGAAGGAATGGCGGCCAAAGGAGGTGTTGGCTTTGGGGATGACCAGTGAGATATACCTGCTGGAACACATACTACGGGTGGGTGTTGCTATGGTGACCAATGATCTAAGATAAGGTGGGGATTTGCCTAGAAGTGATTTATAGATGACCTGGAGCCAGTGGGTTTGGCGATGAATATGTAGTGAGGGCCAGCCAACGAGAGCGTACAGGTCACAATGGTGGGTAGTATATGGGGCTTTGGTGACAAAACGGATGGCACTGTGATAGACTACATCCAATTTGCTGAGTAGAGTGTTGGAAGCTATTTTGTAAATTACATCGCCGAAGTCAAGGATCGGTAGGATAGTCAGTTTTAAGAGGGCATGTTTAGCAGCATGCGTGAAGGAGACTTTGTTGCAAAATAGAATGCCGATTCTAGATTTTATTTTGGATTGGAGATGGTTAATCTGAGTCTGGAAGGAGAGTTTACGGTCTAACCAGACACCTAGGTATTTGTAGTTGTCCACATATTCTAAGTCAAACCCGCCGAGAGTAGTGATTCTAGTCGGGCAGGCGGGTGCAAGCAGCGTTTGATTGAAGAGCATGCATTTAGTTTTACTAGCGTTTAAGAGCAGTTGGAGGCCACGGAAGTCGATGTTTTTGTGCTGGTCAAGGGCAGTCAAGTGTGAGGTGAACCAGGGGCTATATCTGTTCTTAGTTCTGATTTTGTTGAATGGGGCATGCTTAAAGCACTTTTGAAGAACATCCAGGCATCCTCTACTGACGGAATGAGGTCAATATCCATCCAGGATACCCAGGCCAGGTCAATTAGAAAGACCTGCTCGCTGAAGTGTTTTAGGGAGCGTTTGACAGTGATGAGAGGTGGTCGTTTGACCGCGGACCCATTACGGACGCAGGCAATGAGACAGTGATCGCTGAGATCCTGGTTGAAGACAGTGGAGGTGTATTTAGAGGGTAAATCAGTCAGGATGATATCTATGAGGGTGTCCATGTTTACGGATTTAGGGTTGTACCTGGTAGGTTCCTTGATAATTTGTGTGAGACTGAGGGCATCTAGTTTAGATTGTAGGACGGCCGGGGTGTTAAGCATATCCCAGTTTAGGTCACCAAGCAGTACGAACTCTGAGGATAGATGGGGGGCAAGCAATTCACATATGGTGTCCAGGGCACAACTGGGGGCTGAGGGGGGTAGGAGGAATAACTCAAACTTGGAGAGGAGGCTTCTGATGTTAACATGCAAGAAACCAAGGCTTTTACGGTTACAGAAGTCAACAAATGATAGCGCCTGGGGGGTAGGAGTGATACTGGGGGCTACAGGGCCTGGGTTAACCTCTACATCACCAGAGGAACAGAGGAGGAATATAATAAGGATACGGCTAAAGGCTTTAAGAACTGGTCTTCTAGTGCGTTGGGTACAGAGAATAAAAGGGGCAGATTTCCGGGCGTTGTAGAATAGATTCAGGGCATTATGTACAGACAAGGATATGGAAGGATATGAGTACAGTGGAGGTACACCTAAGCATTGGGTAACTATGAAAGAGATAGCATCACTGGAGGTACCGATTGAGCCGGTCTCTGCGTGTATGGGTGTGGGACAAAGGAGCTCTCTGAGACTGGTTGAGCGGAACTTGGGGCTCTATAGTGAAATTGTATAATAAGAACTAACCCAAAAAGCAATAGGCTAGGCATATTGACATGGGAGAGAGGCATAACGCAATCACAGGTGTTATTCGAGAGGGCTAAGACAACAACTGGTAATGGCGACAAAAGTTTGGGCTGAGGCTAAACAGATAAACAGGATGGGGTACCATGTAAAGGAACAGTCCAGCAGGCATTAGCTGTGTAGCTGAGTGATCATAAGGTCCAGTGAACAGCACTAAGTAAGTCCGGGAGCAGTTCGTAGGCTGCTACAGCACAGGCGAGCAGGAGGCACGGCTGTTGATTGCGCTTGCTAGTGGGCCGGGGCTAGCAGATGGATCTTCGTGGTTGTCGCAACGGGAAGCCTGTTGAAACCACATCAGACGATTATGCCGGCAGACCAGTCGTGATGGATCGGCGGGGCTCCATGTCGACACTAGGAGGTCCGGTCCGGTTGACAGAGAGGTAGATAGCCGGGAGATGGGCCTGGCTCGAGGCTAGCTCAAGGCTAACTGGTACGTTGGGACAGTGGTGATTAGCCAACAACAGCCATTCGGTTGCAGCTAGCTAGTTGCGATGGTCCGCTGTTAAGGTCCAGTGATTCAGTGATTCCGGCAGAAAATCCGATATGCTCTGGGTCGATAGCACGCTGTGCAGACTGGCCGATAATTGTCCAGGCTAGAGCTGGCTGGTAGGTAGTGCAGGCCACGGACATTGGTGAAGACCGCTAACGGTGGCTAATAGCAAGTAGCTAGTTAGCTGGCTAGCTGGCTAGTTTCAGCCATAGGTTCTTGATAAAAATAAAGAAATAATAGAATCCGTTCCACATTGGGTGAGGTGGGTTGCAGGAAAGTATATTTAGTTAAAGGATGGAAAGTGAGATAGAGAA
Source organism: Coregonus lavaretus (assembly GCF_964263955.1). Classification (NCBI taxonomy): domain Eukaryota; kingdom Metazoa; phylum Chordata; class Actinopteri; order Salmoniformes; family Salmonidae; genus Coregonus; species Coregonus lavaretus. The sequence goes on along the minus strand of NC_140015.1, from coordinate 15,610,622 downwards.
ATATATACAAAAAAAGACACACACAAAAAAACAGGCTATTTACGCGAGGACACAACAGAATACACGACTGCACTGCTCCTCCATCATTGAGAGGGATAAATTCACAGAGCTGGAGAGAGACATGGTGGAGCTCAGAGCACACAATCCAGACAGAACAGACCCACAAAACAGACCAGCACAACAACACCCCCCCAACAAGACCCGGGAGGCAGAAGGTGGAGATGGACGGCTGTCTGAGAGAGTTGGCTGCTCTACGGACTGAGGTGAGAGATCTTAAAAAGGCACACATGGCACTGAAGGAAGGGGTGAGAAAGCTGAGGTGTGACAGAGAAGCCAGCAGAACAGCCCACCTCAAACCCAGACCACAACCTCAACACCACAATCAGACAGATAACACAGGACCCACCAACCCAACAGCCCCAAGCCCCTCCTAACAGCCCTCCTGTCAGCTCCCCCGATAGTTCTCCTGAAACCCCCCCCCCCCCCCCCCCCACATTCACTGAGGACACACAAAAGCCAGGGATTGTGCTCCTCATTGACTCAAATGGCAAATACATTCAAGAGGAAAAACTTTTTCCCAAACACAAAGTGGCTAAACTCTGGTGCCCAAAACACTAGGCATGCCCTGGAGCTGTTGTCAGAGGACAGACTAGGGTCCCCCAGCCACATCATAATTCACACGGGCACAAATGACCTTTCCCCAGCAGGAAAGGGTGGCCACAGCACTCAAGGGAGTGATTGAAAAAGCTTCTTCCACTTTCTCCAACACACAAGTGGTTATCTCCATCCTGCTACCTCAAAACCTAATGTCTACCTACCCCACCACTCCACCCTTGTCTTGAACAGCCTTTACGACCAAGTCCACCTCTACAAGGCAGCAATCCCAACTTTTGCCAGGACCCTGAAGGACGTCACCCTCAACCGTAGCCCCAGCACCTCACACAGGAGCAACAGAGCAACAGACACCCTGCCGAGACCAGTGAGACACCCTCCCAGACCTGCAAGACCCCCTCCCGAAGGACCTGCACTGAGAGAACCCACGCCAAGAAGCGAATTTCCAGGCCCAGGGACATGTACTAGACTGTGGCGACCTAAATGCCAGAACTGGACAAGAACCTGACACCCTCAGCACACAGGGGGACAAACACCTACCTGGAGGTGACAGCATTCCCTTCCCCATATGCCCCCCTAGACACAACTACGACAACATAACCAACAAAAACGGGTCACAACTCCTGCAGCTCTGTTGGATGCTGGGTATGTACATAGTCAATGGTAGGCTTCGAGGGGACTCCTACGGTAGGTACACCTATAGCTCATCTCTTGGCAGTAGTACTGTAGACTACTTGATCACTTTCCTCAACCCAGAGTCTCTAGAGCGTTCACAGTCAGTCCACTGACACCCCTATCAGATCACAGAAAAATCACACTCTACTTGAACGGAGCTATGCTCAATCATGAGGCATCAAAGCCAAAGGAACTGAATAATATTAAGAAATGCTATAGATGGAAGGAAAGTACTGTGGAAATCTACCAAAAAACAATTAGGCAACAACAAATTAAATCCCTTCTAGACAATTTCCTGGACAAAATGTTTCACTGTAATAGTGAAGGTGTAAACTTGGCAGTAGAAAACCTAAACAGTATATTTGACCTCTCAGCTTCCCTATCAAATCAAAAAAATTCAAGCAGACAACCTAAGAAAATTAACAACAATGACAAATGGTTTGATGAAGAATGCAAAAACCTAAGAAAGAAATTGAGAAACCTATCCAACCATAAACATAGAGACCCAGAAAAACTGAGCCTACACCACTACGGTGAATAACTAAAACAATACAGAAATACAGCACGTCAGAAATCAGCTCAATGTAATTGAAGAATCCATAGAATCTAACCACTTCTGGGAAAATTTGAAAACTCTAAACAAACAACAACACAAAGAGTTATCTATCTAAAACAGAGATGTATGGATACACCACTTCTCCAATCTTTTTGGCTCTATAACAAAGAACAAACAGCAAAAACATATATATGATCAAGTACAAATCTTAGAATCAACTATTAAAGACTACCAGAACCCACTGGATTCTCCAATTACATTGAATGAACTACAGGACAAAATACAAACCCCCAAAAAGGCCTGTGGGGTTAATTGAAATGATAAAATATACAGACCACAAATTCCAATTGGCTATACTTAAACTCTTTAACATCATCCTCAGCTCTGGCATTTTTCCCAATATTTGGAACCAAGGACTGATCACCCCAGTCCACAAAAGTGGAGACAAATTTGACCCCAATAACTACCTTTGGATATGCGTCAACAGCAACCTTGGGAAAATCCTCTGCATTATTTTTAACAGCAGACTCTTACATTTCCTCAGCGAAAACAATGTACTGAGCAAATGTCAAATTGGCTTTCTACCAAATTACCGTACGACAGACCACGTATTCACCCTGCACACCCTAATCGACAAACAAACAAACCAAAACAAAGGCAAAGTCTTCTCATGCTTTGTTGATTTCAAAAAAGCTTTAGACTCAATTTGGCATGAGGGTCTGCTATACAAATTGCTGGAAAGTGGTGTTGGGGGTAAAACATACGACATTATAAAATCCATGTACACAGACAACAAGTGTGCGGTTAAAATGGGCAAAAAACACACACATTTCTTTCCACGGAGCCGGGGGGTGAGACAGGGATGCAGCTTAATCCCCACCCACTTCAACATATATATCAATGAATTGGTGAGGGCACTAGAACAGTCTGCACCACCCGACCTCACCCTACTAGAATCTGAAGTAAAATGTCTACTGTTTGCTGATGATCTGGTGCTTCTGTCCCCAACCAAGGAGGGCCTACAGCAGCACCTAGATCTTCTGCACAGATTCTGTCAGACCTGGGCCCTAAAATTTGACATACCAATTAGGATCTGGCTAAAAATACTTGAATCAGTTATAGAACCCATTGCCCTTCATGGTTGTGAGGTCTGGGGTCCGCTCACCAACCAAGAATTCACAAAATGGAACAAACACCAAATTGAGACTCTGCATGCAGAATTCTGCAAAAATATCCTCCATGTACAACGTAAAACACCAAATAATGCATGCAGAGCAGAATTAGGCCGATACCCGCTAATTATCAAAATCCAGAAAAGGAAGCGATTCCCAAACCTTCCATAACAAAGCCATCACCTACAGAGAAATGAACATGGAGAAGAGGCCCCTAAGCAAGCTGGTCCTTGGGCTCTATTCACAAACACAAACAGACCCCACAGAGCCCCAGGACAGCAACACAATTAGACCCAACCAAATCATGAGAAAACAGAAAGATAATTACTTGACACATTGGAAAGAATAAAAAAAAAAAATGGAATGCTATTTGGCCCTAAACAGAGAGTACACAGAGGCAGAATACCTGACCACTGTGACTGACCCAAAATTAAGGAAATCTTTGACTATGTACAGACTCAGTGAGCATAGCCTTGCTATTGAGAAGGCTCTCAAGAGAAGACAGGCTATGTGCACACTGCCCACAAAATGAGGTGGAAACTGAGCTGCACTTCCTAACCTCCTGCCAAATGTATGACCATATTAGAGACACATGTTTCCCTCAGATTACACAGACCCACAAAGAATTAGAAAACAAATCCAATTTTGATAAACTCCCATATCTTTTGGGTGAAATACCACAGTGTGCAATCACAGCAGCAAGAGTTGTGACCTGTTACCACAAGAAAAGGGCAAACAGTGAAGAACAAACACCATTGTAAATGCAACCCATATTTATGTTTAATTATTTTCCCTTTTGTATTTTAACTATCATTACAACACTGTATACAGACATAATATGACATTTGAAATGTCTTTATTCTTTTGGAACTTTTGTGAGTGATGTGTTTACTGTAATTTTTTATTGTTTATTTCACTTTTGTTTATTATCTATTTCACTTGCTTTGGCAATGTAAACATATGTTTCCCATGCCCATAAAGCCCCTTAAATTGAATTGAGAGAGAGAGAGAGAGAGAGAGACAGAAGGAGGGAGGGAGAGATATAATTGAATTGGGAGAGAGAGGAGGATAGAGAGAGAAGAAGAGAGGAGAAAAGAGAAGTAGAGAGACAGGAGAGGAAGTGAGGAGAGAAGAGGGAGGGGTGAAGGAGAGATGTTGTTATGCCTCCCCTATGGCTATGTCACCGCAGTGTTGAAGTAATTTGTCATCACACACAGAGAGATTAACAATCATGTGTTAAAACACGTCCTGGAAATGACGTTGAACTACAGGGTCAGCGGTGAGAGATCACACCTAGGCATTGAAAGCAGGCTACTCTGATGCTGAGGAAGGAATACTCTTGAGTCTTTCGTTTTTATTCCTCTTGACATTTTACACATTTCACATTTTTTCTTGACTCAATTAGTTGGCACTTGACTTTTCAAAGGCAAACAGACATGCAAAATACCCATTGTTGAATATTTTCACACTCAGGAAATGAGTTGACTGTTACTGACTAATGATATGGAACACACACCACCTGTCAACACACTAGTTAGCTATATTTATACACTGGGTAGTGGCTAGTTCCTCTTGTATGAGTTTAAAGCAGCTACACACCATGATGTCAAATAATACAGCGTAATATGGAGTTCTTTCTTTTGCTGATATCAAAGGCCCTGCTGCTAACTGAGCCAGTCTATTTGTGCTATCATGTCAACTCCTTGTCACTCATTGTCATGCCATGTTTGGATTGACAATGAGTAATGGAGTTGGCAAGAGCAGGCTATAGTTAACTGTCTAGTGTTTATCAGAAAAAAACATATGTATACATGTATGTATATCATTTGGGGCTTTTTAGAATGCTGACGTTGGACATGGAGGATTCTAAATGCCTCAACATGACAGATAATTGTTTATGGTGGTCACTAGTAAGGAGATGTCCTTATATCCAAAACACCCCCCCCCCCCCCCCCCTAATCGAGTGTGTGTTTATACTAAATGAGTCAACCTCACCCAGATACACACACATCTGGAAAGGGTACTCAGAAGTACTCAAGATCAACCCCCCATTTGCCAGTGACAAGCCTGTGCAAGCTCTGTAACTGCTTGTGTCAGTGCCCCCCCCCCCCCCCCCCCCCGACATTATAGAAGATCAAAGATGTGAGTCACTCTCATTACCATAGCCTGCTCTCTCTCTGCAATGCAATTCAATTTAAAGGCTTTATTGGCATGGGAGACGTCTGTTAACATTGCCAAAGCAAGTGAAGTAGATAGTAAACAAAAGCTCTCGCTCTCTCTCTCTAGACATCTAGATTAGAGTTCCTGCTGAGAAGTGGTCAAAAGCATGTTGCTAAATAGAGGTTGCTCATGTACGTGACTTAAAAAGAGAGATTCCCTCATGTCACACTGGAAATGGAACAACAATAAAGCATCAATACAGCTCAGATATGTTTCATCCATCTAAAAGCACTAATGTGCTAAGTAAAAAGCATGTTGTTCCCTGTTTCTCTTGACATAGAGTAGACACAGAAGAGGTAATTTGAATCTATTTAGTTTGAAGTTATTTGTGTTCATGGTGAAGCAATAGCCTTTTGGAGAGAGAAAACTGTTCCATCACAGAGAGAGATAAAACCTCCTCAAATAGCAGGCGAGTCTGAACACGGTGGCAGGTACAGGGTGTGGTAGTGGAGCTGTAAGGGGGTTATGCTACTTCAAATCACCCTGCACTTTTCACTTACCAATGTGGTCCCTTCAGGACGGGATCACAAGGATGCTCCAATCACACAACCTATTATAAGGCACCACGTCCCTCCCTCTAGCTCATTAACGTTTTCTTCCTTACGGAGATCACAAGCTCTCTCTACACTCTCCTCAGCACGACTTGTCTCACTGTTTTTCTGCTTAATTGTGAATCGGTAACGGACTCGCCACTGGGCATAGGATGCAGCTTCTTGTCTAGAGTGTTAAATACTTTTACCAAAAGGAAAAGTTGGGCTCTTCTCAGTCTCCAGTCAAACCTAGCGCCACGGCGCTAACTTTTGCCCCACTTTTGAGATTTGGTTAGCCCACGGTGTGAGACAAAGCTAACCTAGCTAGCTCACCGAAGACTTACGACTCACACTTTTTCTTCAGCTAGCAGTGTGCTAGCAATAGCTAGGCTATTAGGCCACGAGGTGAACGCTAGCTAGCTAACGCCAGGACTAGTTTCACAGCTAAACATTGGCGAGCACACGCTTAGAGCTAGCTCATTCTACTAGCTCTTTCTACTCGGTTAGCCCATGCTGCAAGGTGAAGATAACCAGCTAGCTCATCAAAAACGAACGCTATGCGCTTTGTCTTCAGCTAGCAGTGTGCTAGCAATAGCTAGGCTATTAGCCCACGGGGTGAATGCTAGCTAGCTATAATCAGGACTAGCTACACAGCTAAGCATCTGCCAGTACACACACAGCCTTGAACCCTCCATCTATCCGGAGCTATGGATACTACTACCCCTTCACAGTGTGTACCCAGCTGGCTTCCTGCTCCCCAACCGGCACACCCATGCCTGTGTGGATCCATGATCTCAGTGAAGGACACACATCCTATCTGTGTCACCTGCTTGGGACTGGAGCATGCTCAGGCGGCTCTCGCTAACCCTGAGTCCTGCGAGCATTGCAAGGAGTTGCCAGAGTCCAGTCTCAGATGGAGGGTGTGCAGAACAGCCCCCCCACAAGGTTCCTCTTCCTCCCAGCCTTCAGGCGAAGAGGCAACCCAACAACCCCGAACCGAGACCAGCTGGGCCAAGGTTATGGACGGTCTCCCCCCTGATTTCCACTCGCTGTTCGACGAGCTAGCAGCAGGGGAAGGAGGTATAAGAGTTTACGAGGAGGAGGTTGACAGTATTGTGTGACTCTTCTGCAATGAGGATGAGGAAGGGGAGGAAGATCCCTAGGCTCAGGCCTCAAGGCCTTCCAGTCCTCCTCTCTCAGCCTGGAGTTCGCGCTAATCCATGTGTGCAAAAAAGGCGAAAGAGACTGGTTCGATGGGAAGAGACTCCCATCCTATACCGTCCCTGGGAGACAGCGTGTCCCCACGATCACAGCATGCTTGGTGGAAGCTAAATGCAACTGGGACAAACCCCTGTCCGACAAGGTCCCACCTAGGGACTTCACTGTCATGGACATGCAAGGTATGGAGGAGCAGTGGAACAATCTCTCACTAACCACCTCCACCCCGAACGCTGTGCATTCTCCCTCACCGGCACTTCTCTCCCTGGCAAGAAGGAACGTTTATTTTTCTCCATTATCCAGCGCCCCATCTTGGACTTACGGATCCTCAACAGCTATCTGAAAAGGTTCACCTTCCTTATGCTTACACACAACGTGCTGTCTCACTTTGTTTGTCGAGGCGATTGGTTCACTACAGTCAATCTACAGGATTTTCACAAAAGCATTCTGCCAGCATACAGGAGGTTTCTCAACTTTGCCTGTCAGGGTATCAAGTATTTCGCTGTTCCCTTCGGGCTATCACTAGCCCCTCGGACGTTCAGCAAGTGTGTGGAGGTGCCCCTAACTCCCCTGAGATGTAGAGGACACAGGATCTCCGCGTACATAGACGACTACCTGCTCTGCTCCCACTAACAGAATCAGGCAGTGAGAGAGAGCTGTCCTCCTCACCGAGTTAGGTTTCAGGATCAATCAGATAAACAGCTGTTTAGTGCCCACATAGAGAATAGAATATCTAGGTGTGGTTCTGAATTCTATCTCTTTCTGGGATGCACTATCAGACGGGCGAATCATGTCGCTTCACCAGTGTCTCTCCATGTTCCAATGGGGTCATACGGTCACACTGAAGACGTGTCTCTGTATGTTAGGGTTGATGGCCTCCACCATCTCAGTAGTTCTGTTGGGACTATTGAGGATGAGATATTTTCAGCGCTGGGTATCTGCCCTACGCCTGTGTCCCCGTAGTCACCTCCATCGGAGGATAACGGTGTACTCACCAAGCATAGTGGCTCTCCGCCACTGAAGGGACCCCTCGATCTTCGCCAAGGGCACTCCCCTAGAGGTAGTGTCTGCGAGGAAAGTAGTGATAACAGATGCATCTCTCACAGGGTGGGGCGCAGTCTGCGAGGGGAGAGCACTGAATGCTCACATAAATTACCTTGAGTTGCTTACAGTGCTGCTGGCACTAAAGCATTTTCTGCCTTTTCTTGGGAATTGTCACATCCTGGTCAGAACAGACAATATGACCGTAGTGGCATACATCAACCACCAAGGTGGCACCCGATCTCTGCGTTTGTGCAGACCAGCCCACAAAAGTATTATGTGGAGCAGCGCACATCACTCTTTACACATGACTCATGTCCGGAACGGACTTGTAGTCCAGAGGGAACTCGCTATACAGGAACTGGAGACTCCATCCCGAAGTGGTGGCTCAAGTGGGGTGGAAAAAGTATTTGAAAGAGAACTAGGGTAAGCACTTCTGCAGAGGGAGATCCATAATGTTCCTTAAGTTCAAATCTTAGGGTTACTTGCGTAACCCCGGTTCTCTGATAATATGAGTGGGGTATCTCAATATGCATAAGGAGGAAAACATATGTTTGATAATGAGCTAGAGGGCGGGACTATTCACCACGCCGCCTGTCTGTCTAAGACAGATGTTGTGTGATTGGAGCTTCCTTCTGACGTCGCCTAAAGGGCATGCCCCATATGTAAGATAGCTCACTCATATTATCAGAGAACCGGGGTTACGCAAGTAACCTTAAGATTTGACCTTAAGGAACATTATGGATCTCCCTCTGCAGAAGTGCTTACCCAAGTTCTTTACAACTCAGTTTAAACTCAGCACTGCCCTCAGGGTTTGAACTTTCATTCCCTGTATAACCTGTGCTTACCAGACACTGTGTTGTAATGACCAGGTTCACATACTAATGGAGGGGCACTTTGACTGAGAAATGACAGAGGTCAAACTGAGTTCTGAGCTCTGGCAGACTTTACAGTAAAACACTATGTCCCTGCTCCTCCCTAGCAGCACTAGCAGAGTGTCCGACTAGCAGGAGGTGTGTGTGCGTGTGTGTGCCTGTGCATGTGATGTTCTCTCACAAAACATTTGAGACATATACAGCTACATGCCAGGTACGTACTTATCTTTGCCGATAGTCTCATAGTCTTTCACAATCACGTCTATAAAGGAGGACGCATCCAATGGGGAGCCCTTTAGGTCAAACTCAAGCACCTGGAACCACAGATTGAGTTAGTTCATAAAAACGCAACTTTTCCAATGTTAGTTAAATTATGAAACTATGAAACATGTGGGGTACACATTTTTTAAATCAAAGGGGAAGTGGGATAGTGTTAACAGTTATCATTCCTCTATCTAATAATAACTATTCCATGTTGAGTCATCAACTAACAGTAAGCACAGTGGACAAAATATTTGCCTCGTTCCCTCATTCCTTCTCATACCCTCCTCCACATAATACATTCCTCTCGAGGAGAGAGGATGGATTGTTCTGTAAATATTTATACTTACTTCATTCCACACAGGATTGAGTTCACTATCAATTGCTTTAGTTTTCTTCTTTTCACCTGTAGGGTTTACACAAAGTGGCAAGATTACAACATGGAATATAGGTTTTTATATTTACCCTGCATGTATATGTATGGGTAGAATTTATTTGTCTGGGTCCAATGCAGACGTTTTTATCTCAATATCAAATCATTTCTGGGTAACAATTACGTTACTGTGATTGTTTTTAATTAAATGGTCAAAAATAAACAAAAATAGCTTCTTTGCAAAAATGCAAAGTTCTCAAGCAATAATTTTGCTAGGACTGTTTAGAAGTGGTCTGGAGTGGGGAGGGGAAAACTAGCTTTTGGTGATGTCACTAGGTAGGCCAAAATTCCATCCCACCAAAACAGGCTGAAATTTCAGGCAGTATTTTCAAACAGCTCTTACACTAAAAGGGCATTATCATCATTTCACAATTTCATAGTATTATTCCAACCTCATAATATATAAAACACAGAAAAATCACGTTTTTAACTGCACTGGGCCATTAACATATACAGGTAGTTTTAAAATGGGTAATAACTACTCATTTGGTCCTCTGTAGCTCAGCTGGTAGAGCACGGCGCTTGTAACGCCAAGGTAGTGGGTTCGATCCCCGGGACCACCAATACACAAAAATGTATGCACGCATGACTGTAAGTCGCTTTGGATAAAAGCGTCTGCTAAATGGCATATTATTATTATTATTATTAATTAAACTAAACTACAAATTAATTAATTTAACTACTGTACTCATCATTAAATATTCTACAAATTAGCATTTCTCAATTGCTCTGTTTACACAACATCCCTGGGGCTGGTAACATAGTGAGCCAACTTACAATGGCAACATATTGAACCATAAATGTTGAATGTGTATCTTGGACTGACTCTTATCCTAAAATATCCATACGAAAATGAAGCACATTGACCCCATCTGCAGAGCTGTTGATGACAGGGGGCGAATGGGTGATTCCAACCCCTTATAAGGGAATGTGTTTTCCCTCTGTGTAACACAATAGAGGCAACATTACTTAATGTGACTCATTGCCTTAAAGCAGGCAAACTGAGGTTCGGGAATCTCAGAACCATTGCACAGTACCATTGTTGTACCTTCAAGGCAATTCATAGTTTTATTGTGCCCTTAATGATGCAGTATCTCCACTTTTGAATACAAAGAGCATCATGTTTGTGTTTATTGAACATGTTACATGTTTGGGGACTACAAAACCCACCAGAATATCATCTTATTGTGGACTATTGCAGTTTTTGTTGTTTCAAATAATAAATCATAGACAGAAAATGGGTCGGCTAACCCAACATAGACAGCAAAGGGCAGAAAGGATAATGTGACTTTAAAATAAAGATAACTAAAAAGTAGCCTAACTAAAAAGTAGGCTACAACCTGAAAGCAACTCTGCATGTCTTTATATTTGATTTATATTAGCCTACATTTGGTGAAAGTCTTTGATCCAGATGTTATGAACTTCTCAAGAATAGCCAACAATCAACACATTTAAACCTATGAGAAAATGTAGGCTAAATGCTACAGCAAGAGGCAACAATACAATAACTCACCTCTGAACACTATCGCTGCTATGGGATCTGGGATTCTGAGTTTCTTTTTGGGGATGCCTTTGGCAGTTTCCACTACGACGCGCAACATTATTACAGCGTTTTTAAATCCGTATTATAACTCCCTTGTGAATCACAGCATGTTCCTCTGCCTCTTCAACAACGAACATTGTAAAATAGGAAACGCTCCCTTAGTTAGAGGAGAGAGGAGGAGTGAAGTCCCGAATTAGTTCGCTATCCCCTGTATGAGTCAGAAGGGGAAAAAATATTATAGATGTGTGTTAAAATGTATTCCATCACGTCGAGTAGGCTATAGTCAGAATCTGTTAGGTTACTAGCCATCCTACTTGTGACTTCTACATCTACCACTTGTGATATTGTTATGAGGTTATGAACAAACTTGACGCTGTCAAAATATTGTTTGACTATAGGCTACTGAAATAGGCTACAATTCGTCATAGCCTACGTTGTCATTTACATGCATCTGTAACAGCTTTTTACAGTCTATCGTGGTTCAAATGTAGCCTACACCGCTGCGCCACTCAGAGGTGATGGGGTTGAACAATGCTGAGTGTGGTACCAAAGGTGACCACGGCGATTTTCCTTAAAGTCCGATGATGAACCTGGTAAAAAATTATAGGACATGGTCGAAATTCGTAACAACATTGTACTAGAAAATTGTACAGTTTTTACAATTATTATTATCAAAGGAAAATATTTAAATAAAGGAGTGGCTGCGGATTAGGGTGACAACATTTAAATAACCCAAATGCGGGTCAAAGAGAAGATTTTGCTGGACATTTGCTTTTCAACTGTGCCTCCAAATCGTTTTTGAAATCGGAGCATATAATATGCGCCTGCAATTCTACATCACGAGCATTGTAACCACGGCAGCTTCAACTGGGAGATCCATAATGTTCCTGCCACCGCACTGTGAACGGTGGCAGATTGAAGCTTATGATTGGTTTAGTAAGGGTCTGGGGCCAAGGTGATTGGATGCGTGTTTGTAAAGAAACGCCACTCACGATTAGAGTGGAGTGCAGCCACGGAAGACGACAGGCGCGTTCGTTTTCCGCTGATCAAATTTTATGAACTCAATTGTCTTGGAGCGCTGTTTTGTACACATAATTGTCAACGATTTTTTTGCTGCTATCCCTTTCCCTGTAGCAGAATGCTTCCTTATGACTGCATGTGATAATATAGCGTACAACTAGTGATTTAATCCACCACTTGCATTAGCCCAGATCCATAGACTACATTATATTCACCTTGTTTGGTCATTGACAATTTAGCACTAGGTTCATTAGGTTGTAACAACGAAAAGACAGCATTCAGCATGAATTTTGGTAGGGTGATCTGATTTGTCTTTAACTGTATTATGAACATTGTTTTGCCAAAACTGATTATGATCCCAATTGTGCAACTGATTCTAGTGGGGGGACAATACATTGAAAGATCATTTGGGTTGGGTGGAGGGGCAGATTTAGGCGATGTCATCTTGTTATCAGAAGATTTTATTGGATGTTGTTCATTAGAACAATTCCCATCCCCTACATTGGGCTACAATATATAATAATTAATTAGTGTGCTTATCTCAGCAAGAATACTATTGTTATTCCCCATAATTTTATTATTTCACTTCTAAGCAATTTTGCTGGTGTAATTAGGCTATTTGAAATCTGATATGCCAACTTTGAAAAAAACGAAACAAAAAAATGTTAAATGAGGGCTTTGCGTTTTTGTAAGCATTTATGGACAGCTCCAAAAGAATTGGGACAGTGACACATTTTTTTTACAGATAGTCGGAATAGAAATTAATGGTAAATAATGTATTGTGTCATTTTGGAGTCACTTTTATTGTAAATAAGAATATAATATGTTTCTAAACACTTCTGCATTCAGGTGGATGCTACCATGGTTACGGATAGTCCTGAATGAATCGTAAATAGTGATGAGTGATATTTGTGCGTCTGTAACTTTCTAACCCATCATTATTCACGATTAATTCAGGACTATCCGTAACCATGGTAGCATCCACCTGAATGCAGAAGTGTTTAGAAACATATTCTATTCTTATTTACAATAAAAGTGACTCCAAAATGACACAATACATTATTTACCATTCATTTCTATTGGGCATAAAATAATCTGAAACAACCAAAACAAACAGCAAATACATCCAACAAGTTTGTAGAGTCACAAGCTTGATGTAATCAATGTGGGAACTATTGTCACGCCCTGACTCAGGGGACGCTTAAATGTTGAGTCAGGGTGTGTATATTCTTTGTTGTACGTTTTCTATGTTTATTATTGTGGTATCTAAAAATATGTTGCTCATTATGCTGTGAGAACAAGGAGTCCGCTTACACTGTACTTTGATTATAAAGGTTTATTATTTCAAAGGATTTCAGCGTAAATTTACAGACATCTGCAGGCATCTGGAGAACAACGGACCCAAAATAATATGTTGTGCTGTCCTCCTTTGTCCCAACCAAGTATTTATCATCTTTAACATGATATGGGTGGTTTCCCCTACAGACCAATCCCATGACTCCACACAACAGACTTCCTCTGTTTTAGGGTGCCCCTATAGAACTGCTCTCCAGATGCTCCCCTAAGCTGAATCAACATCCTCTAAGATACCATTTGCAAACGTTAGCAAAGTCATAAATTGCTTAGACACCACATATTTCCCCCCTTCGAGACTAATTAAGTCTCAAAAACAAAAAGAATAGGATTATGACAAATAACAATTTCTCTTATTGAGTATCTTTAACAATAAACCAAAAACACATTTTTCTATGGAGTGTAAATACATTTCTATTAAATATGAACAAATCTTTATGGAGTGTGAGAGCGAAAAACCTGTCCGGCAGCTTTCTTTCCAAATATCCATCAATCAATCAAGACAGTAAAATTCTCTCATGGCCCCTCTGCCCCAGGCAACCACCTAAGTACTCCAGATCAATTCATAAATCTTTATTAATGCATTTTAAACTATGATGCAATTTGAATACACATGAAAGCCTCAGCAAACAAAATACAATAAAAAATGTCCACATTCAGGCTGGTCGACCCATCGGACCCTCCTGTGGATTCTCTCTATCCCTGCCTAGACCCAATATCCCTAAGCATCCACGAAATAAACAAAAACATCTGAGATCCCCACATGTACCCAATAACAGCAAATATCATTCTTCAAAAATTAATACAGAAAGAATATGGCACAAATTATGTATTACACATGCAAATATGTCTCTATATATCATTGCAGACACTGGAATGTAGTCCACTACACTTAATCTCCTCAGCAGTGTCAACTTCCAATGCAACGTCGATGATGGAATCTGAACATTTCCACACCTTCCTTGTTCCACTTCCTCCAGTCCATTCATATTGTCCCTGTTTGAGTATTTGAATCCCCTCTACACATTCCCCCATATGCTTCTGGAAGAAAAGAAAAGACCAAACAGTATATTTTGCAAAACAACACATTCAAATTAAAACATCAATATCAATTAAAAATTATATATACAATTATATATAAAATGAATCACATTCCATTTCCCCCCTTTGATTCATCACAAAATACTAAAATCACACTAATATTTAAAAACGTGAAAAATGATCGGATATTCAAAATGGATATCTATCCATCAATACTCCATCCAGTCCCACTTGTTCATCTTCATCTAGATTAGTAACAGTTAACAATGGCATCTGAGTGTTTTCTCCAGGCATCACAACTCCAACCCATCTCAATATCATAGCCTTCGCAAAAGTCAATAACAAAGTACAAAAGCAAAACATCACACACAGCGCTATCAGAGCTGCTACTAAAATCTGAACTATCACTGCTCCCACTGGGCCTAACTGATCTTTTAACCAAGCCTTCGCTGACCATCCAGCTCCTTCAGATCTACCAAACACATCCCTTATATTCTTCAATGCATCTATAACACTAGTGATATTATCGGAACTATCTGGGATCAAAGTATAACAATCATCCCCCGTCAAATTCATAGCCAAACATAAGCCACCTTGATTTGCTAAAATATAGTCAAGAGCCATGTCATGTTTCAACAGCGTCAGTCTGTGACTTCTTTGAGTATTCGACAGAAGGTTAAACCCTCTTATCGTTTCATTTGCAAAACCCTGCAAAGTATAGGTAATATTATCAATGTGATCTGCCAAAAATATTACACCATACCATGGAAAAACTCCCAGTCCCCACTTCTCTCCTAGACTTATCCTCCAATGGTATGCTTCCAGACTATGA
The DNA here is from genome assembly GCF_964263955.1 of Coregonus lavaretus. Lineage (NCBI taxonomy): Eukaryota > Metazoa > Chordata > Actinopteri > Salmoniformes > Salmonidae > Coregonus > Coregonus lavaretus. The sequence continues at coordinate 15,595,240 of NC_140015.1, read as the reverse complement.
AATTTCGCCATGTCCCTTTTCACCCTATTTCCAAACCTAGACTCAGATTTATCTGTGTCCGGTGCTTCCCCTCTTTTAATGGTAAAAACTTCATATGGAAGCTTCAACGTCGACATGTAACAACATCCTGTCCATCCATAGGGTAAGAATATATACGCTTTATCACCACAAACCCACCAAATATCTCTAAAATTCCCAATAGTCACATTACCAGGCAAAAGCTGATCTTTCACCATCAAAGTCCTGCTCTTCTTACTAACTGGAACATAAAAAGTTACATTATATTTCTCATTACTAACCTTATGTTCATGCTTACCCAAAGTCATCATATACATCACAATCTGATATTCCCCTAAACATCCCCTTTCCATCATATGTTTTATTTTAACAAAAACAGCTTTTAGTCCTCACTGGTTTCACCTCCAATGCTTCAGGAATCGCTGTTAACTGATTTTCCTTCCCATCTAACAAATTCACATAGGGTAATTCATTTAACCAAGAACACTTAAACCTAGGCCTAAACAAATGCTTCGACAACGACATTATTGTATCTGTTAATGATTGTTGCTGATACAACAGCCATGATAAAGCATAAGATTGACACGTACTTGATAGAGGTTGAGCCACCGTCTCTAAGATTGAACCCCATGTGCCTGGTGCTGGAATTCTCAACAGACATGGACCCTCAAGATTCCCCACTGATCTTACAGAATGAGGTAACTGCTGGAACCAAAGATTCCTACCTGCCCATCCATCTTTAATTTGCAAAACAGAAGAATCAAATCCATATGCCTTCCATTTAGTTTCTCTCTTCCCTAACGAGCGGTATTGATCAGATATATCTTCTTGTCTTCCATTAAAATCAAAGAACTCATCCTGTACCTCCATGATAGTATTCTGCACAATTTCAGATGAATCTACATCATTCTCTACTACCATCTGCTCTCCTATTTCAACACTATCCTTACTACCATTGACAGCACTCTCCATCCGTATCATAAACTCCCGAGTCACTCTTACTACATCCTTTAGTTTCAGAAAAGTTGTTGTTGGTGTCTGTGTCATATTTCCTAAATTTGTTATTGCCGTCGTACCATTAATCTCTTTCAAAGTTACTATTAAAATAGTGGCTTTAGTTGATGTATTAACACTCTTAACTATTTCCAGTGGGAAAGTTACAGATATCCTCTGTGTATTATTTACTGTTGGAGTGGCTACTGTAATATACTTCTCCTGAACTCCTTTGGTGACTGTGGAAGCTTCAACAGACTTTAAATCTTACATCATAAGCGTCACCTTACGAGTTACATAGCCTTTTAACCAATAATTCTTAACCGGAACAAATGTTAATGCTTGCACTAAATAAGTACACATATATTCTCCCTGATCTTTCCATGTAACATTACGCAAAATAAGTGAGCAATCACTCATAACCCTCTTCCACTTCATATCATTGTACAAAATATACTTCCTTTGACTAGGTGAAACAGCTTCTACTTCTGGTCCTGATAACAACACTTCTTCTCCATAATTATCTCTCCACTTAACTCTAAATTTCCTTCACCACTGTTCTCTCTCTCGTACTAACATTGAAGCTGAGCTGACTTTCCTAGAGTTACTTCAACCCTAGTTTTCATAACTTTTTGGACTGACTTTTCTTCTAACTTTTCAAAAACCATTTCACTGATTTATCCACAAATTCCTTTCCCACTAATTTTAGGATATGTGATCGGGAAGTCCCCACCTGCTTGTGACTTCTTTACACAAGAACTTGGCAAACGATTGAGCATCTTTTAGCTTAGTTTGACATCTTATGCACCTCTTGGTGTAGGAATGTAACCAAGAATAACAGTCACACCCCTGCAAACATTATTTTTCAGACAGATTGTCCACCTGCCTATGACATAGTCAATCTGTTCAAGCAAATATGGTGCCCAAAAACCCTACTCCTTTGTGATCTTTATCCTAATCTTAGCCTGCTTCAAAAAATCTTCACTGAGATTTCCAATCCAGAATACTAAAGACAAATCCATCTCTGTCATCATCAACAATTGGTAAACATTTTCCTTTGGCACTTCTACCAGACAGCCGTCTGGTGTACATCTTATTGTACAGTTCAACTTACACAATGCATCTCTTCCCAACAATGCAATAGGTGTATGTTCTGATACTAGTATGGGTATTGTAATTTTCAGATTTTTATAGCAGAGCTCAATTGGTTCCGTAAGAGGAATCAGCTGTTTTACTCCCTCAAATCCGATTGTCCTAATTAGTTGATTGGACATAGGGAGATGTGTAACCTCTTCAGGCCGAACGCAGGTAAAAGCAGCTCTGCTATCCGCCATCACTTCCAATGGGGCGGTTGTTTATTTTCACCTCAATTGTTGGATCTTTTTCCGGTCCTGATGCTACCAGCTGACAGCCCCTTTCGGATCTTCTGGGTACCCCTAGAATCCTTGCTCCGGGCCCCTATAGGGGTTCACCGGTCCCCCAGATGATCTTGACTGACCCCTGTATCTTCCTCTGAAATTCCCTCTGATGTTTACTCCTGGCCCATTGCACTCACAGCAAAGTCACCAACCTGTCCACAATCATAACACACTTCTGAAGATTGCTGGAAGTATGGCTTAAATCTTCCTCCTCTTCCTCTTTCTAAGCCTTCTCGTCCTCTTCCTCTCCAATTCTGTGTCTGTCCAGAAACTGGCTATGGATATGAAACAACTTGTACTGCTATTGGTGGCTGGTACAATTGCGGTTGGAACTGGTCCGGTTGAAGCTGTGGCAGTGATTGTTGATTTGGTGCACACTGATTCTGCATAACCAAAGCTTGTTTCTTCTCCTTCTTATTCTCCCCCAGTTGTATTTGATTGAGTTTTCTGAGAGTTTCTTGGTCCTGTTCTTTCTGGTTGTGTTCCTTTTTCCTGTACAGATCCACTTGATGGCCTATATGATCTGTATAGATGCCTTTTGTCATGCTTCCAAGTCCAACCACCTCTGCCAGTTTGCTCCTTACTGGTGAGGGCAGTCCCATCTGCAATTTAGCTCTCAAAATTGACTGCTCAATTTGACTCACATCTGGATCATTTCCGGTAATATTTCTCCACACTTGATGAACTCTTGACACATAGGCTCTCGGATTTTCTTGTTGTCCTAGTGGGTCAATCAGAATGTTGTCAGGATGCACATTTGTTGAAAACGTATATTTCAGTGCTCTCCACAGCCGATTTCTACTTGCAGCCAACAATTCAGGGTCATTCACTGCGGTCCCCACATATCTATTGAGTCCAGCTCTCTGAAATATTTCTTCCATACCTGGAATCCCAAGGAGATTAGCCAAAAGTCTCTTAATGTCTCCTATGGCAGACTATGTTCCCACCGTAATTTCTTCCAATTTTGAAATCCAAGGATATGCTCCATCTTGAAGAGTAGGCAGCTTCTCAAGTATATCTGACATATCGGTATTTTGCAAAGGCTTATATTCTAGGTTTTGTCCTCGAATGATCACTGGCATCATCTTCTTACTGGTGCCCTCTTCCCTTGGCCTCAATGTATACTTCTTCTCCAATTCTTGGGATCCTTTTTTCAGCAGTTTTTTCTTCTGTATCTTCAGCTTCTTGAGTTGTTCTTCCAGTTCTCTTACTTCTTCTAAATTATTCGCTTTATCCAGGCATGATACGCATCGGTCTATATCTCTTTCTATTTCTTCTGTGCTAGTCATTGTAGGATAAAATCCTCTTGAATATGAAGCACCTTTAATCTCCAAATCTTTATCGCTGTCTTCATCTTCGCTTTCATCAGAACTAGAATATCTTGTATTCTTCTTCTTCAAACATCCATCACCCCTTCTTTCCGCTCTAGCCAACCTCCTTCTGATCACAGGATCATATCCACCCATGATCTCTTCTGAATCACTCTGATCATCATCATCATCATCTTCAAGTTCCATCCTCCTGAACTTCACTCCACCCTTAGTTTCCAGACATCTCGTTTTCTTCTTACTTTTGGAGTTTGGATTCATCTTTATGGTCGTTTCTGCTTGTCCTCTCTCTATTATTCGTTCATCTTCATCTCTGATGCAATAATCACCCTCCTGAATGATCACTGGAAGCTGAGGATAGACGTCCTTAAACTCTACTTCTTTCTCATAAGGTGGGGGTCTTTTTGCTGAATCCGTATGTGAGAAAGGTGTACTGACTTCTGTCATTAGTTTTTCTGTCACCTTCACTTCTTTTACCATTTTCTCTATATCTTTGTTTCTTTTATCGTTTGTATCTTTCATCAGTTTTTGTCCTTCATTTTCAAACAGCTTAAGAACACCCAGCTCTCTTTGTCTCTTTTCTTTACGTTGTTCACTTTTTTTTTTCCTTCTTTGTACTGCCATATAAATTGACAGAAGCACTTTCATTATGTTGACGACTGGCCATGGTTGTTCAATGTCAGGCCAACGTTTATTCCATTTTCCAGATAACCTTGCAATACCATTAACTAGAGGATTACTATTTTGTACTACATCAACAGGAGTAATTACTTTCATAGTTTTGATGTCCTTTTTCCCCATTGTAACAACTCTTTTATATTCCTTTATTGTGAATTATTTTATTATTTTAGACTATATAGCTTATGGTTCCCTCCCTTTTTTTAAATGATTTATTATTTATTATCTTTAATCAAACAATTAATTAATTAATTAATCAATAAATATATGTATACTTTTTTTAATCTATTTATTTTACCAATTTATTAATTTAGTGGCAATCTTACCACATCCGATCAGGAAAAGTAAAGGAAAGTAGTCAACTTCAGAGCAATCCAAAAAAAAGACCTGTAATCCAGCAACACTACAGCACTCACAAACCAATTGCTTAATAAGCACCCAATGACCTTAATTTTACAGAATAATGCCAGTACTCGATTTCCAACACAACTCTAATCAAACCAACTTATGCACAAAAACTCCAATATGCAATTACATCAATTGATCAGTCTGTTGCCAAGTCCCTGCCAAATTGTCACAACATGAAATATGCTAGGCACACAAAATATCCTGTATGGGAAGGTAAGTTTTGTAAATAGAACAGTACTGGCCTTAATTTGACTGGATCCGTTGCAGCACACCCTGTCACGTGATGTACTTGTCAGCACCTCCTCTCTCTCTCTGTCGCCACCTTCTCGTCTCTCATATGACAGAAGAACAAAGAACAGACAAGAATTTAGTATTTTATGCACTCACTGAGTTATTTCAACCATTCAATATTCCTCTGTTCACATTCGCGCTAAGAAATAAGCAAACAACTTAACTCAGGAATATTTATAGATAGCTCAATAACATTTTATTGTATTTATTTTTAATCCGTCAACATATCTCTAGTTTATCAATTCAATAGGTCTCAATCAAATAGTTTCATCGTTAAACAACAGCCGATTTAACAAACAGACTACTCCATTCGTGTGTAAATCTCCCCCTTCTTCTCTGTCTGCTCTGAGTCAGTCTGCGTCTCCCAGCAGCTCAGTGCAGGCAGGGGAGTGGCATATTTGCTCTACGTAACTCTAAACTCATAAAATCCCACGCATGCGTAGTTCATTCACCAGTGTGATTTCAGAGTGGAAGGAGCTCTCAAGCAGCTCTCTCCCAGCTAAACAACAGAAAGTAGACAGACCAACTTTACCTCTGTTCTTTCCCCCCAACAGACAAACAGTAACACTTAACAGAGCTCACAAACCAACACAAAACATAGAACACAAATCCTTGTCACGGTTCAGACAGACGACCAGAGGACCACAATTGCGTCACACCAGAAAGTTTATTAAAACTTAAGGGAAAAGGGAAGTAGGGAGTGAGTGAAGGCTCCAGGGGTAACAGGGATCCCGTCCAATGTGCTGGGTCTGTGCCCCCCCCAGTGGCAGCGATGCGTCCTATGAAGCCGGTGGTGGGTGGTCCAGAAGTCCTGGGGGGGGGGGAGACACAGACACAACAGGGCGGATGAAACAAGGCAGCAGTACAGTTCAAGGGAAATCCAAATACGTAGTAGCAAGGCAGAAGGCTGGTCAGAGTTACCGGGATCGAAGAGTAGTCAGGAGTCGTTATGGCAAAAAGCAGGTCTGGATCTCCTGGGGCAGAAGAGTATCCAAACATCAGGCAGGTCCGGGAACACAAAACCAGGGTGAGCCAGAAGCGCGAGCAAACAGGTTCCGGGTGTGAGCTTTGCAGACGATCTGACAAAGGAGAGCTGAAAGACAGGGCTTTAAATACTGGGAGAGGTAGTGGGTAATGCAGCGCAGCTGGCAGAGTAATTAGAGCAGAGCAGAGCAGGGACAGGTGGAGCTAGTTAGGCTGAGTAGAGAGAGTGGTGAGCAGAGTGGAAGAAAATTAAGGTGGTAACCCGGTGGAGTGAGAGGCTCATGACAGAACCCCCCCCCCAAGGGACGGCCCCAGAAGTCCCAAGAGCAACACCACGCCGGGCGGGAGGAGGGGAGCCGGAGGAGGGCTAGAACTCCTCCGAACGGTCCGAGTGAACGTCCTCATCCTCGGAGGAAGCCGGAGGGCCGTGGTCGGGAGATGGGACAGGTCCCGAGACAGGATCAGGCACAGGACAGGAAGCCGAGCGGGCAGGACGGTTAGGGACCCCTCTGGGGCGGCCCCTACGGATTGCAGGTTGATCAGGATGCCGTTGGTGGAAGCCGGTGATGAGAGTCCTATCCACAATCCGACTAGCTGGCACCCAGGTCCTTTCCTCAGGTCCATAGCCCTCCCAGTCAATGAGGTACTGGAGACCCCTACCCCTCCGTCTGGACCGAAGCAGGCGGCGGACGGTGTAAACCAGACCACCATCGACGAGCCGTGGAGGAGGAGGACAAGGCGCAGCAGGGACCAGCGGACTCTCATGAATGGGCTTAATCTTAGACACATGGAAAGTGGGGTGCACCCTCAGGGAATTAGGCAGTTGGAGCCGGACAGCAGTTGGGCTAATCACTCTTATGATAGGGAATGGGCCAATGAACCGAGGTGCCAGCTTCTGCGACTCCACCCTGAGTGGCAGGTTCTTCGATGACAACCACACCCTTTGACCAACATGGTAGGTGGGAGCAGGAATTCTCCGACGGTTGGCCCCGGTAGTGTAGCTGGCAACGGATCTGAGGAGTGTGGCTCGGGCTTGTGACCAGGTGCGGCGACATCGACGGGCAAAAGCAAGTGCAGATGGGCAAGTAACCTCCTCTTCCTGGCTGGCAAATAGAGGAGGCTGGTATCCATAAACACATTGGAAAGGGGACATACCGATGGCAGAGCAGGTCAGAGAATTGTGTGCGTACTCCACCCATGTCAATTGCTGCGACCAGGAGTGGGGGTTGCGTGAAGTCATGCATCGCAGTGCCTTCTCGAGCTCCTGATTTGCCCGCTCTGACTGCCCATTGGATTGGGGATGGAATCCGGAAGTCAGACTGACTGTGGCTCCCAGCAGGTGACAGAACTCCTTCCAAAAAGCGGAGGAGAATTGTGGACCACGGTCAGAAACTACATCCTTTGGCAGTCCGTGGATCCGGAAGACGTGTTCCAGGACCACCTGGGCGGTCTCCTTGGCGGTTGGGAGCTTGGGGAGGGGAATGAAGTGTGCCATCTTGCTGAATCGGTCAACTATGGTGAGAATGACGGTCATGCCACTTGAAGGGGGCAGCCCCGTGACAAAGTCAAGGGCGATGTGAGACCAGGGACGTCTGGGCACAGGCAGGGGCTGCAGCAATCCGGCTGGGGGCTGGCAGGACGACTTGTGTTGGTTGCAGATGGGGCAGGCTTGGACGAATTCCCGTACATCCTTTCTCAGAGAGGGCCACCAGAACCTCTGGGCGAGCAGGTTGTAAGTGCGGGTGGAGCCAGGGTGACAAGCTAGGCGGGAGTCATGTCCCCACTGAACGACCTGGGACCTCAGGTTTTCGGGGACAAAAAGGCGGTCAGCTGGGCAAGTGCTGGGACCTGGCTGGTTACGGAGAGCTTCCAGCACCTGTTCCTCAACAGCCCAGGTCAGAGCTGCTACGATGCAGGGACTTGGCAGAATCGACACAGGGTCCTTGGAGGGGGTGTCATCCTTCTGGAATTGACGGGAGAGGGCGTCTGGCTTGGTGTTGCGTGATCCAGGCCGGTATGACAGAGTGAAATTAAACCTGGTGAAGAACAGGGCCCAGCGGGACTGCCTGGAGTTCAACCGTTTGGCCGTGCGGATGTACTCCAAGTTCTTATGATCGGTCCAAACGAGAAATGGAATGGTGGACCCCTCCAGCCAGTGACGCCACTCCTCCAAGGCAAGCTTCACAGCCAGCAGCTCACGGTTCCCTATGTCGTAATTGCACTCAGAGGGGGACAACCGACGTGAGAAAAAGGCACAGGGATGGAGCTTCCTATCCTCCGCAGCCCACTGAGAAATCACAGCACCAACTCCCACATCCGAGGCGTCCACCTCCACAATGAATTGCCGGTCCACATCAGGCATCTGGAGGATGGGAGCGGAGGTGAACCTCACCTTGAGGGTACTGAAGGCTTTGTCGGCTGCTGGGGTCCAGGTGAAGGGTTGCTTGGTGCTGGTTAGAGCAGTGAGAGGGGCAGCAACGGTACTGTAGTTCCGGATAAACTTTCTATAGAAGTTAGCAAACCCCAGAAACTGTTGCAGCTTCTTTCTGTTCTCCGGAACTGGCCATGAAGTGACTGCTGATACTTTGGCAGGATCCATTTGGATACTTCCCTCTGCCACTATGTACCCCAGGAAGGCCACTGTCTTGACGTGAAACTCACATTTCTCTGCCTTGGCGTAGAGGGAATTCTCCAGAAGACGGTGAAGGACTTGCTGGACATGGCGGGTGTGTTCAGACAGGTTTCTGGAGTAGATTAAGATGTCATCCAGGTAAACGAAGACAAACTTGTTTAACATGTCCCGCAGTACATCATTCACTAGAGCCTGGAACACAGCAGGAGCATTGGTGAGGCCAAAAGGCATAACCAGATACTCGTAGTGGCCTGTTGGTGTATTGAATGCGGTTTTCCATTCATCTCCCTCCCGGATCCGCACTAGGTGGTAAGCGTTTCTGAGATCCAACTTGGTAAAAACAGTGGCTCCCTGGAGCAACTCAAAAGCAGAGGTGAGCAGAGGCAGAGGGTAACGGTTTTTCACTGTGATGTCGTTGAGTCCCCTGTAGTCGATGCAGGGGCGAAGAGATCCGTCCTTCTTCCCCACAAAGAAGAAGCCAGCACCAGCAGGAGATGAAGATGAACGGATTAATCCTGCGGACAGAGAGCCATTGATGTAGTCCTCCATGGACTTTCTTTCAGGAGCAGACAACGAATAAAGACGGCCCTTTGGAGGGGCTGTTCCAGGGAGGAGGTCGATGGCACAGTCGTACGGTCGGTGAGGGGGCAGAGATGTGGCTCTTGCTTTGTTAAACACTTCTCTGAGACCATGGTAGCATTCTGGGACATTGGAGAGGTCAGGAGCGGAGTTAGTAGGTACTGGCCGAGGGGGTAGTGCGGCAGCAAGCAGGCAGGTTCGGTGGCAGTCCTCTCCCCACTCCCTGATCACCCCGGTCACCCAGTCGAGCTGAGGGTTGTGCCGGCGGAGCCATGGGTAACCCAGGATGAGGGGTTGGCCTGGAGAGGGGAGCAGGTGAAACTGGATAGTTTCTTGATGGTTTCCGGACAGACCCATCGAGACCGGGGCCGTGACATGAGTGACCGATCCGAGTAAGTGTCCGTCCAGTGCCCGGGCAGGAATAGGAGGTGTCAAACGGAGGTTCTCCAGTCCCAGTTGGCGTGCCAGCTTGATGTCCATTATGTTGGCTTCGGCGCCAGAATCCACCAGAGCAGCCAGGGTGTGAGTTGAGTCAGAGAGGCGGAGGTGAACTTGCAGCAGGGGTTTGCGGTCGGAGGACTGGATGGTCATTGAACTCAACCGGACTCCCCCTATGCCCGGTGAGCTTCGGCCCTTTAAAGGGCAGGTTACCACACGATGTCCATCACCTCCACAATAGAGGCAGAGGTTTGAGGTGAAGCGGCGCTGGCGCTCTGCAGGAGTGAGAGAGGCTCGCCCAATCTCCATAGGCTCAGACTGATCAAGCTGACCTGGGTGAGTGGCAGTAGATGACAGGAGCCCAGTCGGATCTCTCCGAATGCCGGTAGTAGGTGGACCTTGGCGCCCCCTCTCACGACGACGGGTCTGTATCCTTCTGTCGATCCTGACAGTCAGTGCGATGGCTTCATCAAGAGTGGAAGGCAGTTCATGGGAGACCAACTCGTCCTTGATATAGTCAGCCAAACTATGGAAGAACGCGTCCACCAACGATGGTGTGTTCCAAGAACTTCGTCTAGCCAGGGTTCGGAAGTCGATGGAATGGTCTGCGACTGTACGTCTGCCTTGTCGAATACTGAACAGTTCACGAGACGCCTCTGCGGTTGGTGAATCCAGGTCAAACACCTTCAGCATCTCCTCAGCAAACAGGTCGAAGGTTGCACATGCGGGGGTTTGACGTTCGAACTCTGCTGTTCCCCAGAGTCGAGCTCGGCCCGTCAGGTGAGTGATGGCATACCCAACTTTAGCCCCCTCCGTGGCGAAGGTCCTTGGCTGCAAGGAGAACTGAAGTCGGCAGCTAGTCAGGAATGGCCGGACCTGGGTTGAATCGCCGTTGAACCGCTCGGGGTTTCCAATCTTGGGTTCCGGAGCAGCGGCTGCAATGACCGGGGCAGGTAACTCGGGGGCAGGGCTGGTGGGCAGACTGGCTGGGGTAAGGTTGGTGAGGAGTTGAATGATCATGGCGAGTTGTTGTTGCTGCTGCTGGAACTGCTGCTCATGCTCGTCGGTTTCCATGTCGGGGGAAGTGTGCGCTGAGTCCATAATGGTCAGATCGTACTGTCACGGTTCAGACAGACGACCAGAGGACCACAATTGCGTCACACCAGAAAGTTTATTAAAACTTAAGGGAAAAGGGAAGTAGGGAGTGAGTGAAGGCTCCAGGGGTAACAGGGATCCCGTCCAATGTGCTGGGTCTGTGCCCCCCCCAGTGGCAGCGATGCGTCCTATGAAGCCGGTGGTGGGTGGTCCAGAAGTCCTGGGGGGGGGGGAGACACAGACACAACAGGGCGGATGAAACAAGGCAGCAGTACAGTTCAAGGGAAATCCAAATACGTAGTAGCAAGGCAGAAGGCTGGTCAGAGTTACCGGGATCGAAGAGTAGTCAGGAGTCGTTATGGCAAAAAGCAGGTCTGGATCTCCTGGGGCAGAAGAGTATCCAAACATCAGGCAGGTCCGGGAACACAAAACCAGGGTGAGCCAGAAGCGCGAGCAAACAGGTTCCGGGTGTGAGCTTTGCAGACGATCTGACAAAGGAGAGCTGAAAGACAGGGCTTTAAATACTGGGAGAGGTAGTGGGTAATGCAGCGCAGCTGGCAGAGTAATTAGAGCAGAGCAGAGCAGGGACAGGTGGAGCTAGTTAGGCTGAGTAGAGAGAGTGGTGAGCAGAGTGGAAGAAAATTAAGGTGGTAACCCGGTGGAGTGAGAGGCTCATGACAATCCTACTTTGAAGTTTCTTAACTTCACTTATCCTAATCTGCAGATTTATAGTTATTTTCTTATCCATTACAAAACATCTCTATACACTCTTAAAAACTCCTCCCTGTAGGCTCATGATATTCTAATAGTTAGTAAACGTTCTCTTTTTATAGAGAGTCATAAGATTTTTAACCTTAACGTCCTTCCAGGGGGCTCATATATAGTTAACAATTATCAACGTTCTCACCAACGGAGACTCATAAGATTTTTTAACCTTAACTTACATATTTCCTTATAAAAACAAAAACACCTCTCCTCAACCAAAACATATATATGTATATATCTCTAACATAAATCTTATCCTAACATGAGTCGACACACAGTTTAAACACAACAGAGACGTCTTTATTTTATAATTTTTCTCTCTCCCACACACACACACACATACACAGTTTAAGAGGCTTTTTTTCCGTTCCTACGGACCTCTAAGGCAGTATTCTACCTCCATCGCGCTGTATTTTTCCCATTGTTCCTAAATTTCTGCTACCACGAGTTCGCGGACATCCAATGAGCGGTTACATCAAACATATACTTCGTCAACTATAAGTTGAGCGGTAACTTGCAATAGAATGTATATACCACAACCTCCAGTCCCCGGGACTGACCTAAATTCACCTAATGTGCTTTTAGGATTTTCGGCCCATCCTAATGATCGCCTCGTTGGAGGGCTTATCATAGATTCGCGATGTCCTAATTTGTATACATTTTCCTTGGCCTTATTCCTTCATTCTATTCTTCAATAGTTATAGACACTCCCCCCTGTTTGCGTTGCTTTCAACGCAAACAAATTTAGAAATTTAGAACTGACTCTCATCCCACAGCAAATAACAGCAAAATGCACACATAAGTCTTTCAAAAGGTACATCTCCCAAGCGCACACACCCACATAAGCAAGCGAACTGACCAGCGCACAAAATTGTGAGAAATCTCACCTTATGAGCCGGCGTCTTGAGCGGGAATCACTTCGTAGCTCATGAATGGAACACTGGAGAGATGCAGCACGTCCCAACTACCTGGTCGCCATTCTATGGTATCTAAAAATATGTTGCTAATTATGCTGTGAGAACAAGGAGTCCGCTTACACTGTACTTTGATTATAAAGGTTTATTATTTCAAAGGATTTCAGCGTAAATTTACAGACATCTGCAGGCATCTGGAGAACAACGGACCCAAAATAATGTGTTGTCTGTCCTCCTTTGTCCCAACCAAGTATTTATAATCTTTAACATGATATGGGTGGTTTCCCCTACAGACCAATCCCATGACTCCACACAACAGACTTCCTCTGTTTTAGGGTTCCCCTATAGAACTGCTCTCCAGATGCTCCCCTAAGCTGAATCAACATCCTCTAAGATACCATTTGCAAACGTTAGCAAAGTCATAAATTGCTTAGACACCACATTATCTAGTATGTGTATTTCTATGTTGGCCGGTGTGGTTCCCAATCAGAGGCAGCTGTCGCTCGTTGTCTCTGATTGGGGACCATACTTAAGCAGCCTATTGGCACAGTCTAGTTGTGGGATCTTGTTCCGTGTAAGGTTTGTTTTGTGTACTACCTTGGACTTCACGTTTCGTTTCCTTTCTTGTTTTGTCGTGGTGTTTATTCAGTGTAAAATAAACATGTATGCATATCACGCGCCTTGGTCTGACCCGTCATTCAACGAACGTGACAACTATGTACAGAAAGTGCTGTAATTTCTAAAAGGTTCACCCGATATGGATGAAAAAACCCTAAAATTAAAGCTGACAGTCTGCACTTTAACCTCATAGTCATTGTGTACTGGAGTACAGAGACAAAACAACAAAAACATGTGTCACAGTCCCAATACTTTTGGAGCTCATTGTAGTCTAAGTCATAAAATGAGAATAGGTTATATTGAAATGCCCCTTGCCTCAAATATCCTGTTTTGTCACCTTAGTATTGTGCAAATGCTACTAGGCAGAAATGGTAGGCATAATTGCTAAAGATCTTGTCTATGTAGAGTAAGATGATGGCAAGGTTTTGCAAATCAGCCTCAACCACCTGAAGATTGATTTACATTTGGTTTTTCTTAAATGTGGTATAATTTGTAGAATATCAAATGTCATTTCACATATTCAAACCCCCAGTATTGGGAAACATAGATCAAGGGTGGCCAAACACCTTGGAGAGTTACCTCTAGGCAGGATTTTTTACAGTCCTATTATTATTTACATGTTGGTTTCTTATGGATAAGGAGAGACTGCAATTCATCCTATTGTCATGGGGTGCTGAAGGTGGGTGTGGTGCAGCAATCAAGCGCAGGACGCAGAAGCTAAGTCCAAAAGACTTTAGTGAGTTATTCACGTAGTACACGAGAACACTAAGCCCGGAGGCGAAATAACGGCGCACACAGGCGTCAAACAAAAGGGCGCACAAACATGTGCGAAAACCTCTCCAAACACGGAGGGAAGAATACGCAGCTCCGAACACCAAACAGAGGAGCAATCACACACAACACCATACACACACAACGAGAACTAAATAGGACACTAATGAGGACTAACTAGACACAGGTGTACAACATCCAGACAAAACCAAACGAACATGAAACATAGATCGGTGGCAGCTAGTACTCCGGGGACGACGACCGCCGAAACCTGCCCGAACAAGGAGGAGGAGCAGCCTCGGCCGAAACCGTGACACCTATGGTTAGCTACTGCCACCGACCATTAATATGAACATTTCCTACCCAAAAACCAATGTAATTCAATGTCCCCCAGTAGCATAAGCATACTCTAAATTCCATGCCGAAATAATCTCATTGTAACTTCAAACCAAGTCTTCAAGTTTTTAGTTTGTATTCAACTTTAAGAGAATCCTGAATACACCTGACCTGTAATTTAAACAGAGGTCAGGTGACCTGACCTGAGCTTTAAAACGTATTTGTTTTTCTCCATAGGGGGGACCACCAGAACCCTCAGCTAGGGGTGGAGCCAATTAAATTCATGATAGGATATCTCACTTCACACACACCCCCCACACACATGCAAACACAAAAAACACCCTCCTGCTGCACCAAACAAGCTAATTGAAGCATGCCTATAGCCTACTCCTTTGCCTTGCGCAATATTTGGTCATGCAGAAATGAGAGACCAAATATGTGTCTGTTTTGTGAAAATCTGGGAATACTTGGCCAAGGAAACATTTCTGGTTGTTCTCAGGGAATGTAAAACAGTTAGGAAGGGAGACTTTGAAAACCGAATTGAGTGAAGTAGCAGCAAATATGTTAGATGAGCAACTAATGAGCATGGAGAGCCTCACAAGTTTGACAAAATCACATTTTATATTTTCAGTTTAATCACCTTATATATATTTTAGGTCTAATACTGCTATTTATTTACTTTTGTAGCTCTTTGTCAGATGCATGTTTTTTAAATGTCCCCTCCAAGTTTAGCTGGAATTTAGACCGAAAGGATTTTATAAATGTGACTGGTTGACGATATGAAATTGGCCGTATCACCTTGCGCTGCGCAGAATATCAGATCTCAACAAGGATTGGAGACGTTTTTAACATCATAGGTACCACATCCGTATGATATACAGTATATCTTGTCAAAAGAGCAACGTGACTGCAAACAGAGATAATTATATAATGACGAGATGCCCATGTCTCCGCCCTAACAATGGGAGTCGTAGTCCTGAGGGTGGGAAGGCAGGCGAAAAGCTTAGGTCCAAAATAAGCCCAAATAAACGCGTTGGGCTTATTTTGGACATATTTTGGCGATTTTTTTGATAAAATGCGGGACATGATTGTTTGGTTGCGGAACCTGGTTCAAAGAGCCAAAATGCAGGACTGTCCTGCACAATCCGAAACATATGGTCACCCTACTGTGGATCCGACTTTTACTCGACCCTACTTCCTGACAGCTAAAGGTTCCGAAGCGTCTACTTTACGCACGGTCTCTGCTCTACTCTAGAGAACAGGCTACTCTGGGGAATGGTGCTCGTTAAATAAAGTTAGATCAAAAGCTGAATCAGTGTCTGCAAGATCACATAATGATAGTATTGTACATAACAGAACCAAATATAATAGCATAGTAAAACATTACTGTGAGATAAAAAACACCACCTCATTTCTAATGAGATTTTAGAATTATTGCCTCAGCCTCATGGCGAAATTAGCTCAAAAACAGCAACATTTTCTCTCAGCCTTATGGCAAAATGTGTAAAATAGCATGAGATTACCTATAAAACTGCACATGTTTCTCTGCCCTTGCACGGGGCCCAACGAAAGCTACGCCACTGATGATTGCGCGAATGGTCGGATTTTTCTCTCATTCGGCCACAATTTAACAGCACGCACAACTAGGCATTATTATAATGATAATAATATGCAATTTAGCAGATGCTTTTATCCAAAGCGACTTACAGTCATGAGCGCATACATTTTTACGTATGGGTGGTCCCGGGGATCAAACCCACTACCCTGGCGTTACAAGCGCCATGCTCTACCAATTAAGCTACAGAGGACCATGTGTAGAGGATTATGTGCTTTGATTGAAACTAAACACAGGTAGGATATGCTACAGATTGTTAATACCATCTGCTCTAAGATTAGCTCACTGTACATAATTCCAAACAACATTGTACATAATTAAGAAGGTAATTCATGATTGACCGTCTAAGATCCCTCCCAATGTGTTCTCCAATCTCATAAAACATTTTCGAAAAAGGCCCAGTGCCGTTATCCTCGCAAGGGGAAGGTGCCGGGGTATTGAAAAGAGGGGTGCCAATAATTTTGATTGAAGTATTTATTATAAAATAAAGGATAGGTGGGGAGAACAAGTATTTATTATAAAATAAAGGATAGGAGAGATGAGTGACCCCGGGCATGTCTCACTCCAGACTGCACAGGGAAGCACTTAGAGAGGGTACTGCCAAAGAGAATATACAGTGGGGAGAACAAGTATTTGATACACTGCCGATTTTGCAGGTTTTCCTACTTACAAAGCATGTAGAGGTCTGTAATTTTGATCATAGGTACACTTCAATCACATTGTATGATTTTTAAGTATTTAATTTGCATTTTATTGCATGACATAAGTATTTGATACATCAAAAAGCAGAACTTAATATTTGGTACAGAAACCTTTGTTTGCAATTACATAGATCATACGTTTCCTGTAGGTCTTGACCAGGTTTGCACACACTGCAGCAGGGATTTTGGCCCACTCCTCCATACAGACCTTCTCCAGATCTTTCAGGTTTCAGGGCTGTCGCTGGGCAATACGGACTTTCAGCTCCCTCCAAAGATTTTCTATTGGGTTCAGGTCTGGAGACTGGCTAGGCCACTCCAGGACCTTGAGATGCTTCTTACGGAGCCACTCCTTAGTTGCCCTGGCTGTGTGTTTCGGGTCGTTGTCATGCTGGAAGACCCAGCCACGACCCATCTTCAATGCTCTTACTGAGGGAAATAGGTTGTTGGCCAAGATCTCGCGATACATGGCCCCATCCATCCTCCCCTCAATACGGTGCAGTCGTCCTGTCCCCTTTGCAGAAAAGCATCCCCAAAGAATGATGTTTCCACCTCCATGCTTCACGGTTGGGATGGTGTTCTTGGGGTTGTACTCATCCGTCTTCTTCATCCAAACACGGCGAGTGGAGTTTAGACCAAAAAGCTCTATTTTTGTCTCATCAGACCACATGACCTTCTCCCATTCCTCCTCTGGATCATCCATATGGTCATTGGCAAACTTCAGACGGGCCTGGACATGCGCTGGCTTGAGCAGGGGGACCTTGCGTGCGCTGCAGGATTTTAATCCATGACGGCGTAGTGTGTTACTAATGGTTTTCTTTGAGACTGTGGTCCCAGCTCTCTTCAGGTCATTGACCAGGTCCTGCCGTGTAGTTCTGGGCTGATCCCTCACCTTCCTCATGATCATTGATGCCCCACGAGGTGAGATCTTGCATGGAGCCCCAGACCGAGGGTGATTGACCGTCATCTTGAACTTCTTCCATTTTCTAATAATTGCGCCAACAGTTGTTGCCTTCTCACCAAGCTGCTTGCCTATTGTCCTGTAGCCCATCCCAGCCTTGTGCAGGTCTACAATTTTATCCCTGATGTCCTTACACAGCTCTCTGGTCTTGGCCATTGTGGAGAGGTTGGAGTCTGTTTGATTGAGTGTGTGGACAGGTGTCATTTATACAGGTAACGAGTTCAAACAGGTGCAGTTAATACAGGTAATGAGTGGAGAACAGGAGGGCTTCTTAAAGAAAAACTAACAGGTCTGTGAGAGCCGGAATTCTTACTGGTTGGTAGGTGATCAAATACTTATGTCATTCAATAAAATGCAAATTAATTACTTAAAAATCATAAAATGTGATTTTCTGGATTTTTGTTTTAGATTCCGTCTCTCACAGTTGAAGTGTACCTATGATACAAATTACAGACCTCTACATGCTTTGTAAGTAGGAAAACCTGCAAAATCGGCAGTGTATCAAATACTTGTTACATTTACATTTACATTTTAGTCATTTAGCAGACGCTCTTATCCAGAGCGACTTACAGTTAGTGAATACATATTTTTTTTATACTGGCCCCCCGTGGGAATCGAACCCACAACCCTGGTGTTGCAAACGCCATGCTCTATCAACTGAGCTACATCCCTTCCGGCCATTCCCTCCCCTACCCTGGACGACACTGGGCCAATTGTGCGCCGCCCATGAGTCTCCCGGTCGCGGCCGGCTGCGACAGAGCCTGGATCTCCCCACTGTATCTTTTTTAGATTATTTTTTAAAGTATACCAGGTATACTTGTAACACATTCTAAGTACACTTTCACTCTATTTAAAGAAAGTGTAATATAATACAATATATGCCATGTGGTAGACGTTTTTATCCAAAGCGACCTACACAGTCATGCGTGCATAAATGTTTTATGTATGTAAACCCACTATCCTGGCTTTGCAAGAGCCTTGCTCTACCAACTGAGCTACACAGGATCACACAAGAACACTTAGAAGAATGTGTAAACTTGGTAACACTTTACTTGACACCCAACGTCATAACACGTTATGACACGATCAAAACCATGTCATAATATGTCATAACAACTGACATGTCATAATATGGTCATAACACTGTCATGACACATATATTTAGACCTGTTGTAACATATAATGCGTTACTTTATGGCTGGTTATGACACCTACATAAGAGTGTCAAATCCCACAAAACCTACCACACAAGGTAAAACATTCCATTACACCATAGCCTACTTGTCAACAGTAAGTTTATGTTATGCAACATTTTCTGAAATTGACCATATTCAATTATTATTGTAATTGCGCACATATTGATGTCAGACATGCACCTACCCCAGTGCATATGTACTTTTTACTCCCATACATTTTCCCTCACACCAAAAAGTACTCATAAAATGTTGAATGCTCAGACAGGACAGGACAGAATTATGGTCCAATTCACGCACCTATCATTATAACGCTTTGTCATACCTACTGCCTCTGATCTGGCAGACTCACTAAACACAAATGCTGTGTTTGTAAATGATGTCTGAGTGTTGGAATGTGCCCCTGTCTGCCCCCCACCCAAAATAAGAGAAAATCGTGCCATCTGGTTTGCTTAATATGAGGAATTTGATGTATAGCATTTACTTTTACTTTGTACTTTTACTCAAGTATAAAGATGTTGTATTTTTTCCACCACTGTACTATTTTTAGACTTTTACTCAAGTAGTATTTTATTGGATTACTTTTACTTGAGTAATTTTTTATTAAGGTATCTTACATTTTACTCAGGATGATAATTGAGTACTTTTTCCGCAACTGCTGGCTTATATGATTATGATGGTCATAATGCTTCTTGACGGTGTCATAAAGTGTAGTTTCTTAGTCCAAGTAAAGTGACACAGGATGTTCTATCGATCGTAGTGTGTATGCGTGTGGGTGTGTGTGTGTGTGCGTGCATGTTTGAGTGAGAGAGAGAAAAAAAATATATATATATACATAGAGAGAGAGAGTATGGTGCTTGGTTAGTATGCCACTAGAGGGCAGGGTAGTATTATATGACTGTGCTTTATCCAGGGATTCATCATGTTACATGATAAAGTTAAACAGAACTGAAGTTGGAGATGAAGCCCACATCCACCCTGCTCAACACTTCTCACTTATCAGTGGCTGCATACAGTATATACTCATCTGATCTACCTCGGACATAGCCATAATCAGATTTACTATATCCCCTGTGTGTGTATGTGTGCATGTGTGCATGTGTTCACGTATTTGTGTGTGTGCAGTTGGAGCAGGTCAAATCTATAACTAGAGCAGGGTTGCTGCTAGGCAAGGGGGAGGAGAGACGAAAATCAGTGAAGCTTTCACTCAGCTTCAGATAGGGTACATCAACTTTGTCACCACGTGCCCTCTCCATTTTATTTATGCTTGCTGTCTAAATTGAACTTTTCTCAAAATCAGCCAATCATTTACTTGAATGCACGCTTGTGTAGCTCAGCATGCATGCAAAAATCCTCCATCGCCCCTCCTATTACCAAGAATGCAATCTTTATTTTTCACCTCTGGGTTTTCCGCGAATAATTTTAATTTACGCATGCAATTATGAGTGAGATCCATTATTCAGCCACCTATCGCCACAGCGTGCGTTGCCATACAACTATGCATGAGCCCTATCCAGTCTTAATTACTTTGACATGGCAGCAGCCTTCTCTCACTCCTTGGAGCGGTCAGTGTTTTGGAGTAGTGAATTCCATGTTGTTCAATTAGTAATTTAAGTTAAAAATATATATATATTTCAAAGTAACTTTAGTTAAGCAAAATATATTTTTCTTAAGGTTGCTTAAGTTTAGCTTAACTTCTTACACTGTGAATTAATTGGTAGCTTGGTTACCTATATTTTCAGAGTAGTTTCCCCAACACTAGTTGTGGTGCATGCGTTTACCCCTATGCAATAGAATGTCAGGGTGCATTACTCTGGTCATTTTAAAAAGTCAAGTTATTCTGCCCAAGCATGCTCAAGGGTCTAAGCAAACCTCATTCAAAGAGAAAAAATGCTGTAGATAAAATCAAAGGAAAAAGTCACACCATTTCTGCTTTCTATGACGTCAGTCACATCCAACTCTGATCCCTACTCAATAGACAGCTGCGCACACAGTCCCCTGTCAAACTCTTCTCACAGTCTTTCTTTCCCTGTGTGTGTGTGTGTCTGTGTACACCACACGTGTGCCGGACGGGTCCTGCCCTCCCTCTCCCCAGGGGGTGGGTGACCTGGGGTGCTCTTGGTTCCGTCCGTCTGGCCGCCGCTTCTATATATTAATGAACTTGTCAGTCATCATTGCGTTATCACTCGCCCATCTTCCTGTCTTGGTCCCTTCTGTCACCTTCCTTGATAGTCGCATCCTCAGGCCGTTCTCATGGGGATCTTTATTTCTAAATCTCATACATACGTTGTATAGGCGGACATACCCAGCCCGGTTGTAGTATTTTTGAACATTCTGCTATATGTGGTTCACAAGTGTACACAGAGAGTGTATCCTGTATGTTCTCATGCTATTTCACCCAAAAGACATGAGGTACATTCTGAAAGGATATTATGTGTTTTGTGTGAAAAGGACAGATCTTTGTATCATGTACTGCAACAAGTTTGACATATTCACGACAGACCCCCTACAAACAATTATTCAAACAATGCTCTGAGCTGATTTCCCAGGCTGCCTGGATTATCACAGCTGGAAAAACAGTTTGTGGTTTGGGCTCATGCTTTTCCCAGACTGCACCAAGCCACCTGCTCCGTCCACAAATACAGCCCAACCTTACCACAGCCACAGGATGGCCATGGAGCCCTAACAACCAT
This sequence comes from Coregonus lavaretus, assembly GCF_964263955.1. Taxonomy (NCBI): domain Eukaryota; kingdom Metazoa; phylum Chordata; class Actinopteri; order Salmoniformes; family Salmonidae; genus Coregonus; species Coregonus lavaretus. Next base: position 15,573,814 of record NC_140015.1, on the reverse strand, counting down.
CCAGCCCAGCAGCACACTTTCCCATTCACACACATAGTAACTTACTGAACTTTCACTGGCATTACTGTAACAGACCCACAGGGAGGTTGTCTCAGCAACACCCACAGAAACAATAATTAAACCACAGGATCCCACAACAATACATGTTAGCTGCAGGCGTGCCCTGTATCATCCTTGAAACCATTCTTCAATGGGAACCTGTTTGCTCCCTGGAATCATACCGAAGTATTTTTTTGTTTATAGCTTTGAGAATATTAATCCAACATTTTTGTTTAGAATAGAAGGTGCAATTTACAGTAATAATACAAAAATAGATCACTTTTAGCCATGTTAGTTTCAACCTAATGCATTAACAATTTATTACACTTTCTCTGGCTGACAATGATATACACAGAGGCTGTAAACTTGTTTTATGACAGATGATTTGGAGCCTCAATTAACAAGCTTATAGCACTGTCCAATGATTGTTCTACTCCTCTTGTGTTGCTTAGTAGCCAATATTTAGTTGCCTTGGAATCGTTTGTTAATTACTACTCCTGATTGCTCCTTTGATAGTGTGTATTCTTAGTATTTATCACAAGGTAAGAAACAGGTGGATCATGATAGCCTATCTACTTCCAACTGGGAATACCGCTTTTGGTGCCCTGGCTTTTTTTAGCTAGGGACTCTAAAATAAAATCAACGTGCTATTGTATTCTTCAATAAAGCACATGGGTTAGGTCATAACTGTTACATAGTGGTGGCACCCAAACGACCCACTGCCATCCTGTTTGAGTGGCCTGCCTGTTGCATAATCCCAAAGTACATAGCCTCAAATTGCCTACGACTCTAGCAATGGCAGTTACACACTGTGCATGTGTTTTGTTATTGCTGAACTACGAATCAAAATTATTTCTCTACGGACCTTCACACTACTCTACTACTAAACACATATTCCAATGATGAACTGTTTCTAACTCTCGACATCTCAAATCTCAAGGTTATTGATGTGTACATGTCGGTGGAAAGGAAATGCCCTGGAAGTAACACCCAGACTATGCTGTTATTCATATCTTGATTGACATTAGTTTGTTTGTTTTGGTTGGTTCACCCGTGGGAATTCAGGCGCACATAAAAGGGCTTGTTGGCAGATTTTATAAGATATTTTATGATGTCTATTAAAAAAAAGTATTTTCTGTTGTGGTTTCAGTAAGTAGGCCTATTAGTCAAATGATATCTGACACCTGCACTAATCCATCATTTCCATAGATTCAAATTAGAGATAGAATGGATTGTTACAGTTTGAGTAACCTAGGATCAATTCACGAACACAAACAAATAGCAAAAAAACCTAACTGCTGGGAACTGCAATTACTGGAATCCATTGTATTCGTTTGTTTTTCTATCAGTTCCTTTTACATTCATGGGAAAGGGATACTTTTCTCAGGATACACTGTAATGCACAGGAATTATATCATACACAGTAATGACTGAGGCAATGGTCCTAGGGTTCAATAAGGGTTAACAGTTCATGGCATAAAAGTACAAAGATTGGTGTATTTCCACAGAATTTTTGTGTTTATAGTGAATGAGAACAATAGTTGAGGGGAGCAGTCCTTTTGCTGGCTTCCTGTAATTGAGGAGATTTTTCTAGCAAATCAGGAGCAGGTGTGACTCCTTACAGTAGCTTACTGTACATACTCTCAACTGTAACTTGAACTAAAAGATCTGGTCTATATTCAGCCTTATTTCACAGACATATTAGCAAGACAGAAAATAATGTTTAAAAGGATGTTTACCCTTACCCTCATCCCTTACCCAAAATAGTATTTGGTAAATAAACAAGCATTTGGTAAATAAATCTGTCCCTGTTCACTGCAGTTTTAGAATGACTGAAACTGTTGGAGACTGAGACTGGGAGTGAACACAAGTGATGGGAGCAGCGCCTCCATCGTCTTCATTGAGTAATGTGTTTACATATATTCCCAACTCTTCCGCTCCGAGCAACACCTGCCTCCTTGTTTCTGCCTCAGGCAAACAGGAGTTGACAACTAGGGTCATAATACTGTGGATAACATCCGTCTTTAGAATTAGTATTGCTCTTGACTAAATATATTTAGCATTCTCCAAATACTGAGGGCACTGGCACACAACTGTTTGTGTATGATTGAGTTTTCTTCGATTGGTTGTTCCAGGAAAATGAGCATATATGTTTCCTTTTCTATCTACCTTGATTTGAAGAATATTTTAGTTAAAAACATTTGACATGAATTCTGTAAACATGGGAGAAAACTAAAGGGAAAGAAGCTGCTACGTGTTTTTTCTGACGGCTGTGCGCGTGCAGCAGGCCACCACCTAAAATTTTTAGAAAAATAATTTGTTCCGATTTGTGGAAGGCATATCATGTCTTTTACTTCCACTTTTTGTAATACACTTGAGGTTGTCAGTACTAAGTCAGCAAAGAGCTTCTCAACAGCTTCCTAGAAAAAAAATATTTATTTTATTTATTTAAATAAGAGTGGTGTTAGTGTACAATTGCTTGCACAGGCAAACAAAGAAAATGTGATCTACTTAAAATACAGTGCCATTGTCAGTACACAAAAAACAAGCCAACATCAGGTTTGTCTAGCAGTCTTCTGGGTTACCTGAACAGTTCTGAGCAGTATACAGTGTTCCAATAACCACACCGGGGTCAAGGAGCAGCAAGTCACTGGTCCGTTTGATGTGTCTGTTTTAATTTGTTCCCTCACCGCCTTTTCTCTGACCATATTGTCCTGCGGTTTTATGACAGGTGTAGCTTTGATACATTAGAATAATGACTTTGTCCTTTAATGAGCGAAGAGAATACATTGAAAGTACACCAAGCCTGGTATTTTCATCAATTTGCCTTGTCCATTTTCCAAATGTATATCTAATGACATGTAGATACACAGTGCGCTCTCCACCCGCACCCACAGGAGCCAAAATGGCTGTCCATGGTATCTCTACCACTTATGAGAAGCTGAATTCTGGATGCCTTGAGAGTGTTGTGTGTGTGAATATAAAGACAATTCCCAGGATCCTGCTGGGTAGACACAGCAGCACATACTGTAGATCTTCCTCCCCCTGGACTTCTGTTACATCCTAACCTTTCATAGAAACATGTTGCTGATCCTGCAGCATCATACCTCCGACATCTCACTCCTCACAGGGATGTGTAAATCCAGGGTGTGGTGGCAGAAGCGGTAGAGCACGGACCAGCTGGCCTTCTGCTTGATGAAGAGTCTTAGCTTGTCCCTGAAGGTCTCCCCCAGGAAGCTGTAGATGATGGGGTTGAGGCAGCTGTTGGAGAAGGCGGCCAGGTTGACGATGTGGCCCGTCAGCGGGTAGTCGTGCCACAGGTGGCCGCTGAAGGTGCTGCGCTGGGCCGGGTCGTCCGTGCCATGTAGCAGCTGGATGCTGATGAAGACGCTCTCAGGCAGCCAGCAGATGAAAAACACCAGCACCACCACCACGATCATCCTCAGGGCCTTCTGTCTGCGAGGCCACAGGCCCCGGTGCTTCTGTGCCCGCATCAAGATACGCACAATCAGCGAGTAGCACAAGCCGATGACGGAGAAGGGCACCAGGAAGCCGATGGTCACCTCTAACCACTGGATCTCAAAGACATTAGCGAAGCAGAAGTGCACCTCGCCGCGGTGCTGGGTCTGGACGATGGTGAAGGGGAGCAGCGTAGCCAGGATGGAGGCCATCCAGATGAGGCTGCAGCTGAGCTTGGCGTGCTGCATGGTCCTCAGAGGACTACTGCTCATGGAGCTAGCCAGAGCCACGTAGCGGTCAAAGCTCATCCATGTTAGGAAAAAGATGCTGCTATACATGTTGACCTGTAGGAATAAGGACATGAAGGTGCACAGAACAGCGTACTCATAGTACTTCTCGTTGAGGTTGAAGACCTCGATGAGGGAGTCTGCCACCAGGATGAGGTCTGCAACCGCCAGGTTGACAAAGTAGAGGTCAGGGATGGTCATCTTCTCCCTGTGGTTGAGGTTGACCACCAGGATGAGGATATTCCCAATGAAGCCGATGGGAAAGAGGAGGATGGTGTAGAGGCAGGAGAGGAAGAGGCCGATGGTGTAGAACTGATAGGTGTCTGGGTTCTCAGATGCGTCCGTTGCGTTGTAGTCGAATGAGGTGTTTAGTTGCTCCGTACCGTTTACATATATCTGAACCAGAGAGGTGGTCTGCACTTCCATACTGCCTGTGTCTTTGCTTTGAAGGTCCTGAATAATAGGTGATATAGCCTACATACTTAAATCGTGTCAGTGCCCGATTCTCTGTCTCAAAAGGGTCTCTCATCTATGCCTTATTTGCATGCTGACAGAAGTCAGTTCTTATAAATATATACATAGTTTAAGGGTTGTCTGACCCCATGTTGATATCAAGGTTTGCCTAGCAATAGATGACAGAGGGTACAGACACAGAGCAGCACCTCCATGTTTTGATATCCCCCCTTCTTATCTGCAAAGGATTTTAGGGATTACATGATCCATGTGGTCCAACCTAAGGGCCTACATATACTTAGGGACTTTGCTTCTTTCTCTTTTTTTGAGCCGTTTGTTTTTCACAAGTTCTGATTCCAGTGCTGGCTTGTCTCATCCAGTCCATGTGCATGTTTATTCACCCAACCTCAGCCTGTGACGCTATTGCTGTGACACCTGAGCTGTGGAGAGGACAGAAGAGAAAAGTCATTACTTGAAGGAAGGATTAGGTGCTCAGCAGCCTTTGGCCAAATGACATATGTCTGATTGCGTGTCTAGTGACTGAGCACATATCAAACTCCTAAGGACCTGTGGTTTCATCTCAGGTAAAATTATTTACTGGTATCGAACTGTTTACACAGCAATCAATCATATTTAATGGTTGAACTCAACAGTTTGTCTCTACTAATTCCGAGATGAGACAAAGTTCATTGGTGGTTACCCAAGGACATTAAAATGCAAACTTTCAGGCTTAAACACATTCATTGGAAACCTGCTGCTTTGAAATCTTCAGCCAATCGTAGCTCAGTCTATCAGCCTGCTCCAGACATAATTGTTATTAATTGGTGAGATGGTGGGAAAATAGATTTTGAGCTAATTAACATTGAACAAAACCGTTCTAAATCTGTTGTTTTGGCTAGAGCGGGGCACATGCTTTCTATACACGTAAGAGATGGCCCTTGTTATATTCTTGTTAAGCAAATATCATTAATCCGTGAGATGATATGTAGACAATGTTTATATTCCTAAACAGTGACGCAGTAAAGACATTTCATAAATCAATGTTCAATCAATGTTTTCAGAATGATATCACTCTACTACTGTTTTTTCTTTACTTTACATCTGCTTAATTTTATTATTGATAATAGAACATGTACAGTCATTTATTTAGAGTCGCAAAGCTATTAGATCAATCTAACCCCGACTGTTTTGCACATTATCCCAATTTTCATTTCTCCACGTTGGTCTTAGCTAAATAATAGTCTAAGCTACACTGTAAAGGAAAACTGTAATTTATAAGGTAATTTGGGATATTATCAACAGTAAAATACTGTGAAATGTTTTACTGCAGCATATTGTAAATTATCGTGCATTGTGGGAAAATTATGTGGGAGGGGAAAGAATTGCTGTATTTCGAATGGTACTGTAATCCATCTCTGTACCGTATTTTTTGGAGCGCCAAAAACCTTTTAACCACTACTGGGTGCATGGTATTGTTGTTTCTGGCTCATTAAAATATTTTGAGGCATGCCTTGTAAGAGGCTATATTTGTTCCACCAGTTAGTAAGAGTGCAGTACCAATTTAACCGTTATGTGGTATGTGCAATATGAAATACAGTAACTTACGTGCTTCTTTGCTGCCTGTAATTTACTGTTCAATTCACGGCAACCCCTTTACAGTGTAAATAATATCATGACACTTCCCCTGCTGCCTGTTTTCCCTCAGTGCAGAGGAAACCTTGACCTTTAGCAGGCATTCACACTCAGACCTTCAGACTTTTCATTTACACCCAGAGGAAAACCTCTGCTATATTAATGCTGCCTCCTCTCCCCTAAGTGTTGGCTTTCACAGCCATATCTCAGCCATGCAGCATGTATGCACAGGAAATCAAAACGGGGATAAATGAGACATAGGGATCTCATCTCACAAGGAGAATAGCCTCTGAGCCGTCTGAGAAACATCCAGGAAGCCTTGCCATCCCAACCACATAGTGTATCACCATTATCCTTTGGCAAACAAACTTTGACGGTCTGTTTTGACTTCAAACAGAATGAAGGATCTGACATTTAGAGCAATACATCATCTAATGTTTCCACAATACAGCCTCAAACTGCTGTGACGGTTTTGGAACATATTGCCAATGAAATGACACTGGCAGTCCTAGGAGGCAGATAAGTGTAGAAAGACATGCCAGCCCACTTAGATTAAACATGGGGACTTTATTTTGATATGGACCAAGATGGATGGCTGATCAGGAATCAACAGGACCCACATTAGGAAAGCTAAGATGAATATAATTCCCTTATAAAGGCAGTTGTATAATTCAAAGAGAAACATACTGGTACATTTTATTTGACCCTTTATGTCCTTTTGTACAGTCACAAAAAGGAAAACTCCTGTTATCAGGAAGAGTTTTATAGCCTGAGGCAGAATGATGTGAGGAATTCTATCTGTATTAATTGTCTTGATATGTAATTTGGTTATCCTCCATCTGCACTGTCTATAAGCAAGGCTGGTGACCCCATTTTGTGTTATTATACAGCTTTTGTCATAACACGCCATTTATAAGCCAGCTAAAAAGGTTAAGCACCAGACAAAAAGCTCCTGGAATGGCCCTATTGCAATCAAGTTGGGCATCTATCTCTAGAAACTAAGGAGTGGTTCTTTTGTTGTGGACAGAAGAATAGATGCATGGTGCTTACTAAGTCTAGTGAGACATGAGACTTGACAGCTCCCTGTCTCTCTAAGGAAACAGGATGTCAATCTACCGGTCCAGACATGTAGGTTAGTGGGGCAAGATGAAAGTGGATAAAATAAATTATACATCACAAATCACTTTCTGTTCACTGGGCATGAAGGTACAAATGGTCCATCAACCCAAAAAGCAACAGACATCTTATCCACACCAGGCTACACACTTTTCTTTTGTAGAATGGACTCTATAATGTCCCCGTTTTTTACATGATCTTAAATCAGAAAATAGCAACTTGAACTGTCTAATTTGTAACACCATAATCTGCGAACTCATTAAGTGAAATTAAATCTGACATTGAGCAGAGGAAAAATCCCATCTTTGGTGCTGATGTATTGAAACCTCCCATCCAATTCAAGTTTGCACCTTCTCCTTCTAATATCTAAGACCATTTATTTTCTTCAACTCTGTAATAGTTATAAAACAGCTACAGTATCACACAGGGATGGAGAGCAGAGAAAAGCACTTACTTTTCCGTGGTGGGCTTGTTGTCCATCCAGTGTGAAGCGCCAGTGCAGAAGTCAGTGGAGTGTCACCGATTTGTAATCCCCATGTCCAGCTGAGGCTGCACTCACTGCCTGCGCCACCTGCTGTTCAGCCCAACCCAGGGACAGAGGGAGCGAGAGAGAGATGAGGGCAGAATAAGAGGAGGAGAGAGTGCTCAAACAGACGTGGGAGCTGATCACTAGACCTCCTCCCTCATGAAACTTGCTTTGTTTGTGACCATGCTTGTTCCCTCAGTCATCTACCCCCTCCTCCTCCTCCTCTCCCCTCCTCCCTCACACCTCTCTCCCTGAACCCTCCCTGAATTGCTCAAAGCATTCAGGCATTAGGGTCCGTGACCTAATTATTAACCCAGAGAGGTGTGTGGATGCTATGGGATCTTCTAAAGGCTCCAGATGTACAGTAACTAGGCCCAGGTCTCTATGTACATAGTCCATAGACAGTGGCCTGAGAAAACAGCCTCATCTGTAGAGTCTATCTAGTCTGAGCGAGGAAAACACAGCGCTATACACATCCCGTCAGAGAATACAGTATATTGTTTGTATACGGTCATAGTCATAGACATAGTCATACATCACTATACTGTATATACACTGCTCGAAAAATAAAGGGAACACTTAAACAACACAATGTAACTCCAAGTCAATCACACTTCTGTGAAATCAAACTGTCCACTTAGGAAGCAACACTGATTGACAATAAATTTCACATGCTGTTGTGCAAATAGTATAGACAACAGGTGGATATTATAGGCAATTAGCAAGACATCCCCCAATAAAGGACTGGTTTTGCAGGTGGTGACCACAGACCACTTCTCAGTTCCTATGCTTCCTGGCTGATGTTTTGGTCACTTTTGAATGATGGCGGTGCTTTCACTCTAGTGGTAGCATGAGACGGAGTCTACAACCCACACAAGTGGCTCAGGTAGTGCAGCTCATCCAGGATGGCACATCAATGCGAGCTGTGGCAAGAAGGTTTGCTGTGTCTGTCAGCGTAGTGTCCAGAGCATGGAGGCGCTACCAGGAGACAGGCCAGTACATCAGGAGACATGGAGGAGGCCGTAGGAGGGCAACAACCCAGCAGCAGGACTGCTACCTCCGCCTTTGTGCAAGAAGGAGCAGGAGGAGCACTGCCAGAGCCCTGCAAAATGACCTCCAGCAGGCCACAAATGTGCATGTGTCTGCTCAAACGGTCAGAAACAGACTCCATGAGGATGGTATGAGGGCCTGACGTCCACAGGTGGGGGTTGTGCTTACAGCCCAACACCGTGCAGGACGTTTGGCATTTGCCAGAGAACACCAAGATTGGCAAATTCGCCACTGGCGCCCTGTGCTCTTCACAGATGAAAGCAGGTTCACACTGAGCACATGTGACAGACGTGACAGAGTCTGGAGACGCTGTGGAGAACGTTCTGCTGCCTGCAACATCCTCCAGCATGACCGGTTTGGCGGTGGGTCAGTCATGGTGAGGGGTGGCATTTCTTTGGGGGGCCGCACAGCCCTCCATGTGCTCGCCAGAGGTAGCCTGACTGCCATTAGGTACAGAGATGAGATCCTCAGACCCCTTGTGAGACCATATGCTGGTGCGGTTGGCCCTGGGATCCTCCTAATGCAAGACAATGCTAGACCTCATGTGGCTGGAGTGTGTCAGCAGTTCCTGCAAGAGGAAGGCATTGATGCTATGGACTGGCCCGTCCGTTCCCCAGACCTGAATCCAATTGAGCACATCTGGGACATCATGTCTCGCTCCATCCACCAACGCCACTTTGCACCACAGACTGTCCAGGAGTTGGCGGATGCTTTAGTCCAGGTCTGGGAGGAGATCCCTCAGGAGACCATCCGCCACCTCATCAGGAGCATGCCCAGGCGTTGTAGGGAGGTCATACAGGCACGTGGAGGCCACACACTACTGAGCCTCATTTTGACTTGTTTTAAGGACATTACATCAAAATTGGATCAGCCTGTAGTGTGGTTTTCCACTTTAATTTTGAGGGTGACTCCAAATCCAGACCTCCATGGGTTGATACATTTGATTTCCATTGATAATTTTTGTGTGATTTTGTTGTCAGCACATTCAACTATGTAAAGAAAAAAGTATTTAATAAGATTATTTAATTCATTCAGATCTAGGATGTGTTATTTTAGTGTTCCCTTAATTTTTTTGAGCAGTGTACTTTATAGACATATACCTCATTCCTCTTAGTTATGCCTCTCAAAGGAGTTTGCATTGAACATCCTGTTCGCAGCAGATCTGTTTAATGTTTCCATTGCATAGTGAACATATTTCACTAGTTTAGAAATGCACTGAAAAACATTTGGCATAGGACAGCCTAACTGGGTCCAACTGGAGGGTATCTGGCATGAGTGGCATTCATGTGGAACTCCAGTAAATACCACTGATGCCATTTTTACAAGCCTGCTTCCAAGGGAAAAACAGATGATAAGAAAGCTTACTAGGCGGTACACCGTAAATAGCTTTGTTAGTCCCAAAATCGTATGCAGAGCTCTCAATCACAAAACGTTTTAGTCACTAACTGTTTTTGTATTGGATACTCGTAGATTATAAGATAATTCTTGGTGAACACCAATGGCTATGAACATATATTTTTTCAAGAGGCCAAATGAGGACAGCCAAGCATGGCTTCGTCATATTTTACAGGTAACAGTCGACCCTGCTATGTATTAAAAGCAAAGTGAGTTGTGAGCGTGCCCCATTCTCCTCATAATTCAATTTGATGTCCTTGAGAGGCTTCTGGCTTCTCCATCACAGCTTTGTTATCAAGATGAGAAAAGAAGAGGAGCAGAGAGAGAGAAAGCAAAAAAGATGAAGATAATCAACCTCAGAGCAGAATTCATTTTGAAGAGAGAAAGGGGGGCCAGAGAGAAAGAGAGGGATGGACACCAGATGATGCTTAGATGACGCTTATAGTTGAACACTTCCTGTGAGGTTGGTCCTCAATGTCAGTAAATGGGAAGGTAAGCAGGTGCTATGACTCTAAGGGGTTAGCATAACGTCAACAACACTTTGAACCCAGCCAGTCACAAACAGTAGACCCAAATGAAGACTTTATTAAGTATTTTATTACTGTGTCCCTCTTCTTATTGCGGTTGATGGTGGATAGTGTAGTGCCTCTGTGACAGCTGAGCTATCTGACAGTGTACAGAGCCACTCTGTGTTTAGATATGGCCATCTGGTGGATGGAACGGAACTGCTCATGTAACTACCATACTAACTGCTCTACATGGCCATTCACTGCGTGTATCTGAGGCAGGCAGACTGATGCAGCTCATTTTGGCCTTGACACCAAAACAGGAAGCTCTTCTTACATTTACATTTACATTTAGGTCATTTAGCAGACGCTCTTTTCCAGAGCGACTTACAAATTGGTGCATTCACCCTATAGCCAGTGGGATAACCACTTTACAATTAATTTTTAAAAAGATGATTATTATTTTTTTTTTAAATTAGGGGGGGGGGGGGGGGGGGGGGGTTAGAAAGATTACTTTATCCTATCCCAGGTATTCCTTAAAGAGGTGGGGTTTCAAATGTCTCCGGAAAGGTGGTGAGTGACTCCGCTGTCCTGGCGTCGTGAGGGAGCTTATTCCACCACTGGGGTGCCAGAGCAGCGAACAGTTTTGACTGGGCTGAGCGGGAACTATGCTTCCGCAGAGGAAGGGGAGCCAGCAGGCCAGAGGTGGATGAACGCAGTGCCCTCGTTTGGGTGTAGGGACTGATCAGAGCCTGAAGGTACGGAGGTGCCGTTCCCCTCACAGCTCCATAGGCAAGCACCATGGTCTTGTAACAGATGCGAGCTTCAACTGGAAGCCAGTGGAGTGTGCAGAGGAGCGGGGTGACGTGAGAGAACTTGGGAAGGTTGAACACCAGACGGGCTGCGGCATTCTGGATGAGTTGTAGGGGTTTAATGGCACAGGCAGGGAGCCCAGCCAACAGCGAGTTGTAGTAATCCAGACGGGAGATGACAAGTGCCTGGATTAGGACCTGTGCCGCTTCCTGTGTAAGGCAGGGTCGTACTCTCCGAATGTTGTAGAGCATGAACCTGCAGGATCGGGTCACCGCCTTGATGTTAGCGGAGAACGACAGGGTGTTGTCCAGGGTCACGCCAAGGCTCTTCGCACTCTGGGAGGAGGACACAACAGAGTTGTCAACCGAGATGGCGAGATCATGGAACGGGCAGTCCTTCCCCGGGAGGAAGAGCAGCTCCGTCTTGCCAAGGTTCAGCTTGAGGTGGTGATCCGTCATCCATACTGATATGTCTGCCAGACATGCAGAGATGCGATTCGCCACCTGGTTATCAGAAGGGGGAAAGGAGAAGATTAGTTGTGTATCGTCAGCGTAGCAATGATAGGAGAGGCCATGTGAGGATATGACAGAGCCAAGTGACTTGGTGTATAGCGAGAATAGGAGAGGGCCTAGAACTGAGCCCTGGGGGACACCAGTGGTGAGAGCAAGTGGTGCGGAGACAGCTTCTCGCCACGCCACTTGGTAGGAGCGACCGGTCAGGTAGGACGCAATCCAAGAGTGAGCCGCGCCGGAGATGCCCAGCTCGGAGAGGGTGGAGAGGAGGATCTGATGGTTCACAGTATCAAACGCAGCAGATAGGTCTAGAAGGATAAGAGCAGAGGAGAGAGAGTTAGCTTTAGCAGTGCGAAGAGCCTCCGTGACACAGAGAAGAGCAGTCTCAGTTGAATGACCATTCCTGAAACCTGACTGGTTTGGATCAAGAAGGTCATTCTGAGAGAGATAGCAAGAGAGTTGGCTAAATACGGCACGCTCAATAGTTTTGGAAAGAAAAGAAAGAAGGGATACTGGTCTGTAGTTGTTGACATCAGAGGGATCGAGTGTTGGTTTTTTGAGAAGGGGTGCAACTCTCGCTCTCTTGAAGACGGAAGGGACATAGCCAGCGGTCAAGGATGAGTTGATCAGCGAGGTGAGGTAGGGGAGAAGGTCACCGGAGATGGTCTGGAGAAGAGAGGAGGGGATGGGGTCAAGCGGGCAGGTTGTTGGGCGGCCTGCAGTCACAAGTCGCGAGATTTTATCTGGAGAAAGCGGGGAGAAAGAAGTCAAAGCATAGGGTAGGGCAGTGTGAGCAGGACCAGCAGTGTCATTAGACTTAACAAACGAGGATCGGATGTCGTCAACCTTCTTTTCAAAGTGGTTGACGAAGTCATCCACAGAGAGGGAGGAGGGGGGGGGGGAGGAGGATTCAGCAGGGAGGAGAATGTGGCAAAGAGCTTCCTAGGGTTAGAGGCAGATGCTTGGAATTTAGAGTGGTAGAAAGTGGCCTTAGCAGCAGAAACAGATGAAGAAAATGTAGAGAGGAGGGAGTGAAAAGATGCCAGGTCGGCAGGGAGTCTAGTTTTCTTCCATTTCCGCTCAGCTGCCCGGAGCTCTGTTCTGTGAGCTCGCAATGAGTCATCAAGCCACGGAGCAGGAGGGGAGGACCGAGCCGGCCGGGAGGATAGGGGACACAGAGAGTCAAAGGATGCAGAAAGGGAGGAGAGGAGGGTTGAGGAGGCAGAATCAGGAGATTGGAGGGAGAAGGATTGAGCAGAGGGAAGAGATGATAGGATGGAAGAGGAGAGAGTAGTGGGAGAGAGAGAGCGAAGGTTGCGGCGGCGCATTACCATCTGTGTAGGGGCAGAGTGAGTAGTGTTGGAGGAGAGCGAGAGAAAAAGGATACAAAGTAGTGGTCGGAGACATGGAGGGGAGTTGCAGTGAGATTAGTAGAAGAGCAGCATCTAGTAAAGATGAGGTCAAGCGTATTGCCTGCCTTGTGAGTAGGGGGGGACGGTGAGAGGGTGAGGTCAAAAGAGGAGAGGAGTGGAAAGAAGGAGGCAGAGAGAAATGAGTCAAATGTAGACGTAGGGAGGTTGAAATCCCCCAAAACTGTGAGGGGTGAGCCATCCTCAGAAAAGGAGCTTATCAAGGCGTCAAGCTCATTGATGAACTCTCCAACGGAACCTGGAGGGCGATAGATGACAAGGATATTAAGCTTAAATGGGCTAGTGACTGTGACAGCATGGATTTCAAATGAGGAGATAGACAGATGGGTTAGGGGAAAAATTGAGTGGGCTTCTTCACAGTGGGCGTATTTCTTTATGTGTTGTGTAACTGATCTCAGTACAGATGTACAGGCATACACACAGAGATCCCGTTGACAAAAACAAACTATTTCCACACTAAATTATACACTGAGTGTACAAAACATTATAAACACCTGCTCTTTCTGACATAGACTGACCAGGTGAATCCAGGTGAAAGCTATGATCCCTTATTGATGTCACTTGTTAAATCCACTTCAATCAGTGTAGATGAAGGAGAGTAGACAGGTTAAAGAAGGATGTTTAAGCCTTAAGACAATTGAGACGGATTGTGTATGTGTGCCATTCAGAGGGTGAACGGGCAAGACAAAAGATGTAAGTACCTTTGAACAAGGTATGGTAGTAGGTACCAACCGGTGAGTTCTTCACGTTCACTAGACAGGGCTTCAGTTATATGGTGTTGGATGGACATTATGTGTTATTTCCCCACTCATGGGCGGCTGTGAATTTATTTTATTCTCATAATGAATATCACCATAGCAACTTTCACAGTCAACACTAAGTTTGGGTGGATGCAGGAAAAATACAACATGGTCTCAAAGAAAACAACCATGAATACTAATCAGAAGTTGCCTGTGGACTCTTGGCATAAAAAGCATTGAGGATTTAAAAAGGGAGAATAGCACATTTCAATCATACAGTGAAGGAAAAAAGTATTTGATCCCCTGCTGATTTTGTACATTTGCCCACTGACAAAGAAATGATCAGTCTATCATTTTAATGGTAGGTTTATTTGAACAGTGAGAGACAGAATAACAACAAAAAAATCCAGAAAAACGCATGTCAAAAATGTTATAAATTGATTTGCATTTTAATGAGGGAAATAAGTATTTGACCCCCTCTCAATCAGAAAGCTGTCTGGTTCCCAGGTGTCTTTTATACAGGTAACGAGCTGAGATTAGGAGCACACTCTTAAAGGGAGACACCTGTCCACAGAAGCCATCAATCAATCAGATTCCAAACTCTCCACCATGGCCAAGACCAAAGAGCTCTCCAAGGATGTCAGCGACAAGATTGTAGACCTACACAAGGCTGGAATGGGCTACAAGACCATCGCCAAGCAGCTTGGTGAGAAGGTGACAACAGTTGGTGCGATTATTCGCAAATGGAAGAAACATCAAATAACTGTCAATCTTCCTCGGCCTGGGGCTCCATGCAAGATCTCACCTCGTGGAGTTGCAATGATCATGAGAACGGTGAGGAATCAGCCCAGAACTACACGGGAGGATCTTGTCAATGATCTCAAGGCAGCTGGGACCATAGTCACCAAGAAAACAATTGGTAACACACTACGCCGTGAAGGACTGAAATCCTGCAGCGCCCGCAAGGTCCCCCTGCTCAAGAAAGCACATATACAGGCCCATCTGAAGTTTGCCAATGAACATCTGAATGATTCAGAGGAGAACTGGGTGAAAGTGTTGTGGTCAGATGAGACCAAAATCGAGCTCTTTGGCATCAACTCAACTCGTCGTGTTTGGAGGAGGAGGAATGCTGCCTATGACCCCAAGAACACCATCCCCATCGTCAAACATAGAGGTGGAAACATTATGCTTTGGGGGTGTTTTTCTGCTAAGGGGACAGGACAACTTCACCGCATCAAAGGGACGATGGACGGGGCCATGTACCGTCAAATCTTGGGTGAGAACCTCCTTCCCTCAGCCAGGGCATTGAAAATGGGTCATGGATGGGTATTCCAGCATGACAATGACCCAAAACACACGGCCAAGGCAACAAAGGAGTGGCTCAAGAAGAAGCACATTAAGGTCCTGGAGTGGCCTAGCCAGTCTCCAGACCTTAATCCCATAGAAAATCTGTGGAGGGAGCTGAAGGTTCGAGTTGCCAAACGTCAGCCTCGAAACCTTAATGACTTGGAGAAGATCTGCAAAGAGGAGTGGGACAAAATCCCTCCTGAGATGTGTGCAAACCTGGCAAACTACAAGAAACGTCTGACCTCTGTGATTGCCAACAAGGGTTTTGCCACCAAGTACTAAGTCATGTTTTGCAGAGGGGTCAAATACTTATTTCCCTCATTAAAATGCAAATCAATTTATAACATTTTTTACATGCGTGTTTCTGGATTTTTTTGTTGTTATTCTGTCTCTCACTGTTCAAATAAACCTACCATTAAAATGATAGACTGATCATGTCTTTGTCAGTGGGCAAACATACAAAATCAGCAGGGGATCAAATACTTTTTTCCCTCACTGTATAGCTACAACATCAAAACACAAATAATGAGAACACTCATCCCAACACCCATTCATAATGCATTCATATCACACAGTCATTTATTGACTTTCAATGGGTTCCAGACAGTATGAATACCTACCCAGTGGGTGAGAGGACCTGGCTCTGTGTACTGTATGCCTATTGGTCAATTATAGTGGTGCTCCATACAGGGTGCTGTAGGAGCCGGAAAACATGACTGCCTGTCAGAGCCCAGTGGACCGCGGGGCCCAGTGGTGAGGGTAACACTCTAAAGAGGGCCGGCTTCCTGGAAGCACGGCTCACCCAGGCACCATAGAGACTCTCTAGTCAACATACTGTCCTCTCATAACCCTCTCTGAATGGCTGTGCTGCTAACATGCCCCGTAGAGTGAATGGGTCATTGTGACATTGACTTATTCCAGATCTGGCCTGTCTCCAGGATACAGTGCATTCGGAAAGTATTCAGACCCCTTGACTTTTTCCCCATTTTGTTATGTTACAGCCTTATTCTAAAATGGATTACATCATTTTTTCCCCTCATCAATCTACACACAATACCCCATAATGACAAAGCAAAAACAGGTTTTCATATTGTTTTGCAAATTTAAAAAATCAGACTGTTTACTCAGTACTTTGTTGAAGCACCTTTGGCAGCGATTACAGCAAAGTCTTCTGGGAATGAAGCTACATGCTTGGCACACCTGTATTTGAGTGTTTCTCCCATTCTTCCTTGCAGATCCTCTCAAGCTCGGTCAGGATGGATGGGGAGCGTCGCTGCACAGCTATTTTCAGGTCTCTCCAGAGATGTTCGATCTGGTTGAAGCCTCTCCTGCATTGTCTTGGCTGTGTGCATAGGGTTGTTGTCCTGTTGGAAGGTGAACCTTCGCCCCAGTCCTGAGCGCTCTGGAGTAGGTTTTCATCAAGGATATCTCTGTACTTTGCTCTGTTCATCTTTCCCTCGATCCTGACTAGTCTCCCAGTCGCTGCCGGTGAAAAACATCCCCACAGCATGATGCTGCCACCAACATGCTTCACCGTAGGGATTGTGCCAGGTTTCCTCCACACGTGACACTTGGCATTCAGGCCAAAGAGTTCAATCTTGGTTTCATCAGATCAGAGAATCTTGTTTCTCATGGTCTGAGAGTCCTTTAGGTGCCTTTTCGCAAACTCCAAGCGGGCTGTCATGTGCCTTTCACTGAGGAGTGGCTCCGTCTGGCCACTCTACCATAAAGGTCTGATTGGTGGAGTGCTGCAGAGATGTCCTTCTGGGAGGTTCTCCCATCTCCACAGAGGAACTCTGGAGCTCTGTCAGAGTGACCATCAGGTTCTTGGTCACCTCTCTGACCAAGGCCCTTCTCCCCCGATTGCTCAGTTTGGACAGGTGGCCAGCTCTAGGAAGAGTCTTGGTGGTTCCAAACTTCTTCCATTTAAGAATGATAGAGGCCACTGTGTTCTTGGGGACCTTCAATGCTGCAGACATTTTTTGGTACCCTTCCCCAGATATGTGCCTCGACACAATCCTGTCTCGGAGCTCTACAAAACAATTCCTTCTTTGGTTGGATTTTGTGCTGACATGCACTGTCAACTGTGGCACCTTATATAGACAGGTGTGTGCCTTTCCAAATCATGTCCAATCAATTGAATTTACCACAGGTGGACTCCAATCAAGTTGTAGAAACATGTCAAGGATGATCGATGGAAACATGATGCACCTGAGCTCAATTTCGAGTCTCATAGCAAAAGGTCTGAATAGGTATGTAAATAAGGTATTAAATTTTTTATTATACATTTTCAAAAACTCGAAAAACCTGTTTTTGCTTTGTCATTATGGGGTATTATGTGTAGATTGATGAGTGGAAAAAAACAACTTAATCAATTTTTGAATAAGGCTGTAACGTAACAAAATGTGGAAAAAGGGATGGGGTCTGAATACTTTCCGAATGCACTGTATGGAACAGTTGAAAAGGCACCATCCTTTTGGAACCATGAATTCCTTTTGAAGTTTAAGTAAATAAGTTATGTACTGTAGTCCAGGAAATACACTACCGTTCAAAAGTTTTGGGTCACTTAGAAATGTCCTTGTTTTCGAAAAAGAAGCACTTTTTTTGTCCATTAAAAGAACATCAAATTGATCAGAAATACAGTGTAGACATTGTTAATGTTGTAAATGGCTATTGTAGCTGGAAACTGCTGATTTTTTTTGGAATATCTACATAGGCGTACAGAGGCCCATTATCAGCAACCATCAGTCCTGTGTTCCAATGGCACGTTGTGTTTGCTAATCCAAGTGATCATTAGGAAACCCTTTTACAATTATGATAGCACAGCTGAAAACTGTTGTGCTGATTAAAGAAGCAATAAAACTGGCCTTCTTGAGACTAGTTGAGTATCTAGAGCATCAGCAATTGTGGGTTCGATTACAGGCTCAAAATGGCCAGAAACAAATAACTTTCTTCTGAAACTCATCAGTGTATTCTTGTTCTGAGAAATGAAGGCAATTCCATGCGAGAAATTGCCAAGAAACAGAAGATCTCGTACAACACTGTGTACTACTCCCTTCACAGAACAAACTGGATCTAACCAGAATAGAAAGAGGAGTGGGAGGCCCCGCTGCACAACTGAGCAAGAGGACAAATACATTAGAGTGTCTAGTTTGAGAAACAGACGCCTCACAGGTCCTCAACTAGCATCTTCATTAAATAGTACCCGCAAAACACCAGTCTCAACGTCAACAGTGAAGAGGCGATTCCGGGATGCTGACCTTCTAGGCAGAGTTACAAAGAAAAAGCCATATCTCAGACTGGCCAATAAAAATAAAAGATTAAGATGGCCAAAAGAACACAGACACTGGACAGAGGAAGATTGGAAAAAAGTGTTATGGACAGACAAATCGAAGTTTAAGGTGTTCGGATCACCAAGACAAACATTTGTGAGATGCAGATCAAATGAAAAGATGCTGGAGGAGTGCTTGATGCCATCTGTCAAGCATGGTGGAGGCAATGTGATGGTCTGGGGGTGCTTTGGTGGTGGTAAAGTGAGAGATTTGTACAGAGTAAAAGGGATCTTGAAAGAGGAAAGCTATCACTCCATTTTGCAACGCCATGCCATACCCTGTGGACGGCGCTTGATTGGAGCCAATTTCCTCCTACAACAGGACAATGACCCAAAGCACAGCTCCAAACTATGCAATAACTATTTAGTGAAGAAACAGTCAGCTGGTATTCTGTCTATAATGGAGTGGCCAGCACAGTCACCGGATCTCAACCCTTTGGGAGCAGCTTGACCATATGGTACGTAAGAAGTGCCCATCAAGCCAATCCAACTTGTGGAAGGTGCTTCAGGAAGCATGGGGTGAAAACTCTTCAGATTACCTCAACAAATTGACAACTAGAATGCCAAAGGTCTGCAAGGCTGTAATTGCTGCAAATGTAGGATTCTTTGACAAAAGCAAAGTTTGAAGAACACAATTATTATTTCTATTAAAAATCATAATTTCTATGACTACATTTCCTATTCATTTTGCTATATTTCCTATTCAAACTCATTTCATGTATGTTTTCATGGAAAATAAGGACATTTCTAAGTGACCCCAAACTTTTGAACCATAGTGTATGTGCCACGTTTTAGGTGATGTGTTCACTTTTTCATAAAAGCATGAAACTAAGTACACTTGTAGAGTTTGGTGCCCTGATCATTTTCAGATATGGAGGCATCGCAAAAACACCTCCTGGTGGGCCGTGATGGCCATTTTCCATTCCTCCGTATTTTGTGTCATAGCTCCTGAACAAAACCTGATTACACAGAAAATATTATATCTACCCCTGTGTTTTGATAATCAAGGATTACAATCATGCCATGCACAACATCAAAAATAATTAAGTTTATTATATAATTGTGGACTTCCATGGTAAGCAATGGGAACAAATACAATGAAATCACAGTTTCTGACTACGTACACCATATAATATTATTTGTGTTGTTGATTTCAAAAATATATGACACTTTTATTTTAGGAACATCATACTTGAAAGACGTACTCCAGCAATTTTTAAAAAATGTCCTGTTGAAAAACAATATCCCACGTATAAATACAGTAATGTATACACACTTATTTTTATTTAACAAATATGTTTGGAGTAAAATTGTGCTTTTCTGACACAACTGCATACTTCAAGGAGTAGGCCATTCAAGGAGTTGGTCTGATGGTGCCCTCTAATGTCATCGGCCTCCCCCTTGCTTGCAGAAACAATAGAGGAGCAATAGAGAACAAAAGTGGAAAGGCCCACCCCCCAGTTGTGCCATGTCATGAGGATACCTGGACCACCTTGAGATGTGCCTTTTGTTAAGTAAATCAGTTGATAACTGCAATGAAAAGGAGACTGGAGTGCGACTTGAAGCCCAGTTTAGGGGTAATGTGGAATCAATAATTTTTTATTCTGCTTTACTGAAAATGTATGCATGTAGTCAGCCATTGACACCAAGCTAAGGCAGGAGCAAGCAGGATTCTGCACATGACAAGGATGGATGTATGGTCCCCCCACTTTAACTTTTTACTTAATTGACTTCAAGAAGGCGTTGGTAGTAACACGTGTCACGCTTGAAGATTCTGAGATTCTATGGTATTGTTACAATCATGGACATTCTTTTGACTACTTCAAATGCAGTGTCATTATGGGCAATACCACAGAGTTTTCAAACCCAGAGTTCCAAGTGGCCAACGTGGGAACACATCAAGAAGCAGACTCAACAGACCAGACAGGGGTTTGGGGAGTCAATGGGAGAAATTAAATTGTCTTCCTTAGTTGTTACTTTTCTCTGAAGGCACCACCTAGATTCAAGCCAATGTCATCTAGCTCAACATGTCATTAAAACAACCTTGTGAAAGTGACAAACGGACATGTTCTAATTTTCGTCAAAAACAGCTTTACAGTGGGGAAAAAAAGTATTTAGTCAGCCACCAATTGTGCAAGTTCTCCCACTTAAAAAGATGAGAGAGGCCTGTAATTTTCATCATAGGTACACGTCAACTATGACAGACAAAATGAGGAAAAAAATTCCAGAAAATCACATTGTAGGATTTTTAATGAATTTATTTGCAAATTATGGTGGAAAATAAGTATTTGGTCAATAACAAAAGTTTCTCAATACTTTGTTATATTCCCTTTGTTGGCAATGACACAGATCAAACGTTTTCTGTAAGTCTTCACAAGGTTTTCACACACTGTTGCTGGTATTTTGGCCCATTCCTCCATGCAGATCTCCTCTAGAGCAGTGATGTTTTGGGGCTGTCGCTGGGCAACACGGACTTTCAACTCCCTCCAAAGATTTTCTATGGGGTTGAGATCTGGAGACTGGCTAGGCCACTCCAGGACCTTGAAATGCTTCTTATGAAGCCACTCCTTCGTTGCCCGGGCAGTGTGTTTGGGATCATTGTCATGCTGAAAGACCCAGCCACGTTTCATCTTCAATGCCCTTGCTGATGGAAGGAGGTTTTCACTCAAAATCTCACGATACATGGCCCCATTCATTCTTTCCTTTAGACGGATCAGTCGTCCTGGTCCCTTTGCAGAAAAACAGCCCCAAAGCATGATGTTTCCACCCCCATGCTTCACAGTAGGTATGGTGTTCTTTGGATGCAACTCAGCATTCTTTGTCCTCCAAACACAACGAGTTGAGTTTTTACCAAAAAGTAATATTTTGGTTTCATCTGACCATATGACATTCTCACAATCCTCTTCTGGATCATCCAAATGCACTCTAGCAAACTTCAGACGGGCCTGGACATGTACTGGCTTAAGCAGGGGGACACGTCTGGCACTGCAGGATTTGAGTCCCTGGTGGCGTAGTGTGTTACTGATGGTAGGCTTTGTTACTTTGGTCCCAGCTCTCTGCAGGTCATTCACTAGGTCCCCCCGTGTGGTTCTGGGATTTTTGCTCACCGTTCTTGTGATCATTTTGACCCCACGGGGTGAGATCTTGCGTGGAGCCCCAGATCGAGGGAGATTATCAGTGGTCTTGTATGTCTTCCATTTCCTAATAATTGCTCCCACAGTTGATTTCTTCAAACCAAGCTGCTTACCTATTGCAGATTCAGTCTTCCCAGCCTGGTGCAGGTCTACAATTTTGTTTCTGGTGTCCTTTGACAGCTCTTTGGTCTTGGCCATAGTGGAGTTTGGAGTGTGACTGTTTGAGGTTGTGTACAGGTGTCTTTTATACAGATAACAAGTTCAAACAGGTGCCATTAATACAGGTAACGAGTGGAGGACAGAGGAGCCTCTTAAAGAAGAAGTTACAGGTCTGTGAGAGCCAGAAATCTTGCTTGTTTGTAGGTGACCAAATACTTATTTTCCACCATAATTTGCAAATAAATTCATTAAAAATCCTACAATGTGATTTTCTGGTTTTTTTTTCTCATTTTGTCTGTCATAGTTGACGTGTACCTATGATGAAAATTACAAGCCTCTCTCATCTTTTTAAGTGGGATAAAATGCAAATGAATTACTTAAAAATCATACAATGTGGTTTTCTGGATTTTTGTTTTAGATTCCGTCTCTCACAGTTGAAGTGTACCTATGATAAAAATTACAGACCTCTACATACTTTGTAAGTAGGAAAACCTGCAAAATCGGCAGTGTATCAAATACTTGTTCTCCCCACTGTATATTCTCTTTGGCAGTACCCTCTCTAAGTGCTTCCCTGTGCAGTCTGGAGTGAGACATGCCCGGGGTCACTCATCTCTCCTATCCTTTATTTTATTACCATTGACTGGACCATGACCCAGAGGTATTGACCCTCTTCTCCAAGCTGTAAGATCTCTAGACATCAACCTCTCATTGTGCATTTGCACAACTCATCCCATTTGGATGTCTTAGCAGAACAGCCTCAAAACAAATATACACCTAGAATAGAACAGCTATATCAAATCTGTTATTTTGTATGGTTTGGAGTGTTGCCCTGTTGTCAAGAACGACATGAGAAGGAGTCTCTCAGCAGTGGATGTCTCAAGAGAATCTGCTGCGTCTTCTGGATGAATAAAATATACTACAGTAAGCTATACAAGAAGACCAGTTGCCAAAATGTCACAGCATGACTCTGATGGCTTGGCCACATTCTCAGAATGCCCAGATATAGACTCTTTATGGACCTATGTCCCAATAGGGATGAAGTGGATTGAAGTATAGAATATGAGATCTTTGTCGGCCCATGTCGACAACTCTCTGGCTAGAGGGTCTTGCACACTCTGATCTGCTATGACCCTGTTGGTCATCCATGCTATGAATATTGCCTAAATGAACAACTGGTTCATTAATGGTCACATACTCTACCATACTCTCTTGTCTAAATTTACAACTAATCTGGCCCAGATGGTAATATGCACTCCAACCTTCAACCCGGTACAGCTAAAGGAGGTTCCATCCTTCCTTTCTTTATTTCTCCTTTCCACATTGTTACTGCTTGCTTTTGGGGGGTTTAGGCCAGGTTGTTGTGAAGCACTCTGTGACAATCATTGTTGTGAACAAAAGCTAAATAAATAACATGTGTATTACTTGATTGTCACGCGACGTGTATGCGGTCAGCGAAGTCAAACGCAGGACACAGACCGGTTGGCAACGTACTTTTACTGAACACAGTAATAAACGTACAAAACAGGGAGGAAAACACAATACCCTACACAAAGCAACTGCCAGAATGACAAAGAACAATCACACACAATAACCAATGAAAGACAGGGGTTAATATAATACAATACAACATAATAGGAAACAGGTGTAAACAATAAAGACAAAACAAGACAAACACCGAAACATCGATCGGCAGTAGCTAGTACTCCGGGGACGACGAACGCCGAAGCCTGCCCGAGCAAGGAGGAGGAGCAGCCTCGGCTGAATCCGTGACAGTACCCCCCCCCCCCCTTGACGCGCGGCTCCAGCCGTGCGCCGACCCCGGACTCGGGGACGGCCAGGAGGACGCGGAGCAGGGCGAGTCGGATGACTCCGGTGGAAATCCCTCAACAGGGAGGGATCTAGGATGTCCCTCCTAGGGACCCAGCACCGTTCCTCCGGACCGTACCCCTCCCACTCCACGAGATACTGCAGACCCCCCATCCGACGCCTCGAATCCAAGATGGAACGGACTGAGTACGCCGGAGCCCCCTCGATGTCTAGTGGGGGCAGAGGAGCCTCTCATACCTCATTCTACTGGAGTGGACCAGCTACCACCGGCCTGAGGAGAGACACATGGAACGAGGGGTTAATGCGGTAATTAATGGGCAGTTGTAACCTATAACATACCTCGTTCAATCTCCTCAGGACTTTAAATGGCCCCACAAACCGCCGACCCAGCTTCCGGCAGGGCAGGCGAAGGGGCAGGTTACGGGTCGAGAGCCAGAACCGATCTCCCGGTGCACACACCGGAGCCTCACTGCGGTGGCGATCGTGCTCGCCTTTTGCCGCCTGATAGCCCACTGCAGATGGACATGCGCAGCGTTCCATGTTTCCTCCGAGCGCCGAAACCACTCATCCACCGCAGGGGCTTCGATCTGGCTCTGATGCCAGGGTGCCAGGACCGGCTGATAACCCAGCACACACTGAAAAGGCGTAAGATTAGTGGAGGAGTGGCGGAGTGAGTTTTAGGCTATCTCTGCCCAGGGGATATACCCCGACCACTCCTCCTGCCGCTCCTGGCAATAGGACCTCAGAAACCTACCCACATCCTGGTTTACTCGCTCCACCTGCCCATTACTCTCAGGGTGAAAACCTGAGGTAAGGCTAATTGAGACCCCCAGACATTCCATAAATGCCCTCCAGACTCTAGAGGTGAACTGGGGACCCCGAACAGTCACTATATCCTCAGGCACCCCGTAGTGCCGGAAGACGTGAGTAAACAGGGCGTCGGCAGTCTGTAGGGCTGTAGGGAGACCTGGCATAGGAATGAGACGGCAGGCCTTAGAAAACCGATCCACAACGACCAAGATCGTAGTGTTCCCCTGGGAGGGGGGAAGGTCCGTGACAAAATCCACTGATAGGTGAGACCATGGCCGTTGTGGAACGGGTAGGGGTTGTAACTTCCCTCTGGGCAGGTGTCTAGGCGCACACCGAGCAGGAGGAAACGTAAACCCTCACGTCCCTAGCCAAAGTGGGCCACCAGTACTTCCCACTAAGGCAGTGCACTGTCCGACCAATACCAGGATGACCAGAGGAGGGTGACGTGTGAGCCCAATATATCAGTCGATCACGAACCTCGAGCGGCACGTACTTCCGTCCCTCTGGACACTGTGGGGGAGTAGGGTCGGCACGTAACGCCTGCTCGATGTCCGCATCGACCTCCCACACCACCGGTGCCACCAGACAAGACTCCGGAAGTATGGGAGTGGGCTCAATGGACCTCTCCTCTGTGTCATATCGTCGGGACAGGGCGTCTGCCTTAGCATTCTGTGACCCTGGTCTATAAGTGAGCTTAAATACAAATCGGGTAAGAAACATGGCCCACCTAGCCTGGCGAGGGTTCAGTCTCCTTGCTGCCCGGATGTACTCCAGGTTACGATGGTCAGTCAGAATGAGAAAAGGGTGTTTAGCCCCCTCAAGCCAATGCCTCCACACCTTTAGGGCTTGAACCACCGCTAGCAGCTCCCTGTCCCCCACGTCATAATTGCGCTCCGCCGGACTGAGCTTCTTAGAATAGAAAGCGCAGGGGCGGAGTTTTGGTGGCGTGCCCGAACGCTGAGACAGTATAGCACCGGACCCCGCCTCGGACGCATCCACCTCAACTTGGAATGCCAAAGAGGGATCCGGATGTGCCAGCACCGGAGCCGAGGTGAACAGGTCCTTCAGATGTCTAAACGCCCTGTCCGCCTCAGCCGACCACTGCAGACGCACCGGGCCCCCCTTTAGCAGGGAGGTGATGGGAGCTGCTACCTGTCCAAAGCCCCGGATAAACCTCCGGTAGTAATTGGCAAAACCCCAAAAACCGCTGCACCTCTTTAACAGTAGTTGGAGTTTGCCACCTCCTTCACCGTGGTGGGAGTCTGCCAATTATGCACGACTGAAACGCGGTCAATCTTCATCTCCACCCCTGACGCGGACAACCGATGTCCCAGGAAGGAGATGGACTCCTGGAAGAACAGACGTTTCTCCGCCTTCGCATACAGGTCATGCTCCAACAGTCTACCAAGCACCCGACGCACCAGGGACACATGCTCGGCTCGTGTAGCGGAGTATATTAGAATGTCATCAATATACACCACTACACCCTGTCCATGCAAATCCCGGAAAATCTCGTCCACAAACGATTGGAAGACTGAAGGAGCATTCATTAAACCGTATGGCATGACGAGGTACTCATAGTGACCCGAGGTGGTACTGAATGCTGTCTTCCACTCATCTCCCTCCCTAATGCGCACCAGGTTGTACGCGCTCCTGAGATCCAATTTTGTGAAGAATCGCGCCCCGTGTAATGACTCCATCACACTAGCAATCAGAGGGAGAGGATAGCTGTATTTGATTGTAATCTGATTGAGACCACGGTAATCAATACACGGGCGTAAACCCCCATCCTTCTTCTTCACAAAAAAGAAACTTGAGGACGCAGGGGAAGTGGACGGCCGTATCTATCCCTGTCTCAGAGATTCGGTGACGTATGTCTCCATAGCCGCCGTCTCCTCCTGAGACAGAGGATACACATGACTACGAGGAAGCGCAGCGCCTACCTGGAGGTCTATCGCACAATCCCCCTGTCGATGAGGTGGTAATTGAGTCGCCTTCTTTGTACAGAAGGCGAGTGCCAAATCGGCATACTCAGGAGGAATGTGCATGGTGGGAACTTGGTTCGGGCTTTCCACCATCGTTGCCCCTACGGAAACACCTACACACCGCCCGACACACTGATCAGACCATCCCTTGAGAGCCCTCTGTTGCCATGAAATGTTGGGGTCATGAGATGTTAACCAGGGAATCCCCAACACCACGGGAAACGCAGGAGAATCAATCAAATATAACCGTATAATCTCCTCATGGCCCTCCTGCGTCTTCATCTTAAGTGGCGCTGTGACCTCCCTAATCAATCCCGACCCCAAAGGGCGGCTATCTAGGGCATGGATGGGGAAGGGCACATCAACTGGTACAATAGGAATCCCTAACTTATACGTGAACCGGCGATCAATAAAATTCCCAGCTGCGCCTGAATCTACTAGCGCCTTATGCTGGAAGTGAGGAGAAACCTCGGGAAACACAACTGTAATACACAGTGCAACAGAGAGCTCTGGGTGAGTTGGGTGCTTACTCACCTGGAATGACTCATCAGTGCGCTGCCTACTGCCTCGATTCCTAGGAGACCCTCCCCAGCACCGACCCGCAGTGTGTCCTCTGCGGCCACAGTTGGTGCAGGGGACGGCCTCTCTCCTGGTCTCACTCCTGGTCTCCCTAGCACCAGCACCCCCGACCTCCATAGGGCTCGGCTCGGAAGCGCTGGGGGATGGAATGGACGGCCCCGACTCCGGACGTCCGCGGGTAGCCGACAGGATATCTAGGCGAATCGACATGTCCACCAGCTGATCGAAGCTTAGGTTGGTGTCCCTGCAGGCCAATTCCCGACGCACGTCCTCCCTCAGGCTGCACCTGTAGTGGTCGATGAGGGCCCTCTCATTCCATCCCGCGTTGGCAGCCAGAGTCCGGAAGTCCAGTGCGAACTCCTGCACGCTCCTCTTCCCCTGTCTGAGGTGGAACAGACGCTCACCCGCCGCCTTCCCCTCTGGGGGATGATCGAACACCGCCCTGAAGCGGCGGGTGAACTCCGCATAGTTGACTGTAGCGGCGTCTATTCCCCCCCACTCGGCGTTGGCCCACTCCAGCGCCTTGCCGGACAGACAGGAGATGTGGGCGGACACGCTCTCGCAGGGACGGCCTGTTCAATAGGGCGATATGGGCGACGCACTGCCAAACGGGAAAAGGAAGGGATTTTTTTTCTAATCAATTATATCACGGCAACAGTAGTTATCAGTGTTGTAATCTATACGTCTGATCTGCCACAGTGCCACACTGCCACTAAATGTCGAATCAGGCTAAAGTCGTGCTTCAAATGGCTCCACCCCCTTTTGGGGCGATTTCAGTCAGATTGAAAATCGCCCAGAACTTCTGTCATAGACTCCCATGTAAAATCTATTTTTTTCAAATTTCAGAGCCTTCAATACAATCTCAATGGGTGTCTGTGGGCTTGCACTTACGCGCTTTCGTCACATGAACGTAACTAAGAAAAGAGAGGGTAGCAGCGTCAATCAATTCACTACTACTATCAACATGGCTAGGCTTCAGTGCAACTCGGTTGTGTCTTTGAAAGAATTTCCTTTTTGTCGGCGAACAAATGAAGATAAATTGGCAACGAAACAATTAGGACCTCCCAGACCAAATTTAATAATTCAACAGGTTTCTACTAAAGGGGGGAAGTCCTACACCCGAGGATTTTCCAAAAATTGGTATGAACGAAAAACCTGGCTAGCAGGCTGCGATGTAGCTAATGCAGTTTTCTGCTACCCCTGCTTACTCATTCACCCTGAAGGCGGCACGGCAGACAGCACCGCTTGGACAGCGACTGGTGTAACCGACATGCACCATCTTTCAGAAAATATTAAGAAACATGAGCTGTCAAAGACCCACATGGATAGCTGTTTGAGAATTTCTGCTTTGGGGAGAGTGAATATTGCCACTCAACTGGATGAGGGATACAGGCTAGCTGTCCGCCGCCACAACGATGAGGTTAGCAAGAACCGCCATATCCTCAGCCGGCTAATCCAGTGTGTGAAGTTTTGCGGCGTGTTTGAGTTAGCTTTGCGAGGCAAAGATGAAACTGAGGGCTCCACCAACCCTGGTATTTTTCTTGGACTTGTCAACTTTGTGGCACAATTAGATGAGGTGTTTGATGACCATCTTAATAATGCTAAAGTTTTCAAGGGCACATCAAAGACCATTCAAAACGAGCTACTGGAGTGTATGCTAGCGGTCACGAGGGAACATATTGTGGAGGAGGTGAAGTCTGCGAACTTCGTAGCTATCCAAGCTAACGAGACCACGGACGTTTCTACACAGACACAGTTGGTGCTTGTGCTGAGGTACATAGATAGCAAGCACAAAGTGCAGGAGCGATTTTTTGAGTTCCTTCCCATCTCGGAATCAACCTCAGTCTCAATCGCCAGTGTACTTTTGGAGAGACTGAACGGTCTTTTTGCCGATGACGAGAAAGTCAAACTCATTGCGCAAGCTTACGATGGAGCCAGTGTGATGAGGGGAGAGAAGGCTGGTGTGCAGAAAAAGGTGCGTGAGCATTTCAAGAATGCCCATTACGTGCATTGCTATGCGCATCAGCTGAATTTGATCATGCAGCAAGCTACTTCTCGCATCAAAAAAGTGAACATTTTCTTTTCCGATCTGAGCGGGATTACAACTTTTTTTTCCCGGTCACCCAAACGCACCAGCATT
This sequence comes from Coregonus lavaretus, assembly GCF_964263955.1. NCBI lineage: Eukaryota > Metazoa > Chordata > Actinopteri > Salmoniformes > Salmonidae > Coregonus > Coregonus lavaretus. The sequence goes on along the minus strand of NC_140015.1, from coordinate 15,544,544 downwards.
CTTGACCAGACTGTTGCACGAAGACTGCCCAGACCTTCATCCACACGGTGGAACTTCAACAGCAGAGTCGTGAACACTGTCTACGAGAATCGAGACGACCTAATAGAATGTTTTGAAGCCATCCGGACGGGTTCATTGGGTTCATTTGACCAGGGCACAGTGAGAGAGGCATCTGGCTACGTGAGGATGCTGCATGATGAAGATTTTATTTTTTTCCTGCGGCTTTTTCACAAAATCATGCCCCACGTCGACATTCTGTACCAGAAGCTACAGAAGAAGGACATCGATGCTGTCTTTATCAAAAGTGCCCTCGACAGCTTCACAAGCAGTGTGCAGGCCATAAGGTAAGATTAAACAATATCATTCGATCTTTCTCAAAGCAGAGCTTTATTTGAAAATGTATGCATGAAAGGAGACTGCATTTGTGTTTGAAATTACATTATTCTCATTATATATGGCCAGTGGTGTAATCTATTTTATTTTATATACTATGTGTACTGTGCAGTGGTGCTCATAAGTGTATGAACACATTCTAAAGTTGACTAAAAAGAGGAATAAAAAAATAAAAAAATAATCTTTTGGAAATTTATCTTAATGACTTAATTAAAAAAGTTGGAAAATCCAACCTTTATGGACACCAATTTTCTTTTCTTTTTTATTCCTCTTTTTAGTCAACTTTAGCATGGGATCATAAGCTTATGAGCACCACTGTATACTGTGCTGAACATCCAGGCTATGTGAGACACAAAGGCTAACTTAAACACTAAAGACTTTATGCATCCCTGCCCATTTTAAGTGGAACTGAAGTATTTGTACTATACATCATGGATACATTGCATATACCTGTGCATCACATAGACAACAATACTGTACAAAGCCAACAAACACATTGGTCTGTTTGCCTTCAGGGACTCCTCTCAACAGCAGCTGCAAGAAGCAACAGGAGCCAAAAGACCCAGAACAGCTTTGAGAGAAGAGGAGAAGCAGAGGCTGTCTGAAGAGGTCTGCAACACCATCCTGGATCACATCAAAGAAAGGTTCTCTTTCTCTGGCCACCTTGTGAGTGCTACCTTACTGCAAGCAGACATGTTTGAAAGGTACTGCCATTCATTTCCTGATGAGGCTCTGAATGCCACTGTGAATGCATACCCCATGCTGAGCAAGGCAAAGCTCAAGACAGAACTATCTCTGATCTATGAGAATCCTGAATTCAAGGGAGGCTGTGGTGCACTGGCACTGTACCAGGTTCTCATGAGCTACAACCTCCAGGAGACGTTCTCTGAGACTGTGACTCTGTTGAACATCCTCATAACTACTCCCATGACAACAGCTGAAGCTGAGAGATGTTTCTCAACTTTGACACGAGTTAAGACATTCCTGCGAAATTCAATGGGCCAGGAACGTCTGAATGCACTGGGCATGCTTTCCATGGAGAGGGAACTAGTCCTCAGCATGCCTGATTTCAATGAGAAAGTCATTGAACGCTTTGCTGTATTGAAACAGAGAAGAGAACAGTTTCAGTACAAGTAATGTAGCCTCTCTCTCTCTTTGTCCCTCCCTCCCTGTCTCTTTAACACACACACGCCCAAATCAGTTCACAGTTGATGTTGTTTAAAATAGTTATTTTTCATTTAAAAAAAAGTAAAACAAAAAAAAATATCTGTTCATGTTCATTTTTACAAATCTATACAATTGGCCAGAATATGGTTGTTCATATTTACAAATCTATACAATTGGCCAGAATATGGTTGTTCATTTTTACAAAGCCATACAGATAGCTGTGTTTACCCTTTCTAGAAATTACTTTCAAATTCTGTTTTCAAGCAAAATGTCTATCACTGTTCATTTTCACAAATCTATACAAGAGGGCAGAATATGGAAGTCTATAAAAATGTCTTATTACCAATAACTTGCATCAATGTTTTCAGTAGCCTCTATCAAAAGCTCCTGCTTGCTTGTTGTGAATTATGCTCAGGTGCACATATTTCCAATTCAACCATGAGGCAAAAAATGTGGTAAAAGCTCTTGTTGATCCTGCAATCTGAACAAATACCAAGATGCTGTATTTTCAGCTGATATTTCATTTGTTTATGGAAATGCATATTGTTTATGCAGTGTTGAGGAATGTGAAAGAACACCCTTGATTATTTTTACTGTGATAACTTATTTTGATTTTGTAAGCCAACACTTTTGAGATCAGTCAATAAATGCTTCTGGTATTGACTTATATGCTGCCCCTGTCTTCATGTTGTTGCTGGACATATCTTTTTAAAAATGTGTGTAGGTCACCTAAATCATCAGAAAAATTGCCCCCCCTGAGAATTTTTTCAGGAGCCGCCACTGCGCTCTCGTATCCCGAGGGCACCGGGTGGATGGTTGCCAGGTAGAGTTCCACTTGGAGCAGGAAACCCTGACACCCGGCCGCTGTGCCATCATAAGCCCTCGGGAGCGAGAGCCGAATCCCACTGGACCCCGGAGGTGAAGCGATGGGTATAGCTGATGGTGGTGGTATCGTCGGAGGAGGCGTGGGCAAACCTCCTTTTTCCCCATCGCTCCATGGTGTTCACCACCCGTTCCATGGCGGTGCCGAGAGCCTGGATCATGGCCGCTTGTTGTGCTACGCGCTCCTCCATTGATCCAGCTGGCACCGCCGCTCCTGCTGACTCCATGTCTAGGTGTGTGATTCTGTCACGCGACGTGTATGCGGTCAGCGAAGTCAAACGCAGGACACAGAGCGGCTGGCAACGTACTTTTACTGAACACAGTAATAAACGTACAAAAACAACAAACCTCCAAAACAGGGAGGAAAACACAATACCCTACACAAAGCAACTGCCGGAATGACAAAGAACAATCACACACAATACCCAATGAAAGACAGGGGTTAATATAGGGAATACAATACAACATAATAGGAAACAGGTGTAAACAATAAAGACAAAACAAGACAAACACCGAAACATCGATCGGCAGTAGCTAGTACTCCGGGGACGACGAACGCCGAAGCCTGCCCGAGCAAGGAGGAGGAGCAGCCTCGGCTGAATCTATAAGCATCATTTCACCAGGTTCCTGTGAAGTGATTGTAATGATTGTCCACCACAACATTACCAAGAGTTTCCTGTTTAGCAAGGGGTAGTCTGTGTTTAATTTAATTGTGTATTAGAAACACAGTTTGAGATCATTGTGAGGGGATTGGGCTTCCAGGGAAAATGTTGTCCGATGTTCAAACAGTAACCAAGGGGGGCGATGCTTAGCGAAGGGTCAATTGCACACTTTTCTTTTATGATGAGAATAAGGAAAATCATGTGTAAATATTCTGTGAACAAAACAAAAACTACATGCCAGCACACTTATTCCTGCCCACATGTGAAAGGCCAAGTAAATCACGTGATGAACAAGTCATGGAGTAGGTCTTTAGCAGTATTCACTGATGACATTTGTATTTTAAGTTTTGCAAAAGGTGGTCTAAGATACGCAAAATGTGCACTGTTTGGAAGTTGGAATTATTTTGGAGTGGAGGAACGTGCGCAGGTAGCCCATTTTTTTTAGGTGATTTTTTTGACAATCAGATGAAAACATCATGACTGGTTGTAGTATGAAACAAATAGAGACCCCTGAATGTCACGGTATAATTCGCACTGTGTAGGTTTCAACACAGATCCCAAAATTGCTTGTACGCAAAAGAGAAAAACTGTTATCAAACACTGGTGCATCGTCAATGTATGACCACTAGGGGGCAGAGTAGTATTAATAATTGAAGATTTATGAACGTACAAAAAAAAAACGTTACAGTGGCTTGGCATGTTTCGAGGAATCCTTTTTGTGGATATAGTTGTGTCAAGAGTCTAGAGAGCTTGTATATTATGAAAGATGTCTCATGTGAAATAGCAACAAAATGTTTGTTTACTGCAGATGTGATTCACAGTGACCATACACTCTTAGAAAAAAGGGTTCCAAAAGGGTTCTTTGTTATCCCCATAGGAGCGTCCTTTTTGGTTCCAGGTAGAACCCTTTGTGCAAAGCATTCTACATGGTACCAAAAAAGGTTCTACCTGGAGCCAAAAGGGTTCTACCTGGACCCAAATAGGGTTCTTCAAAGGGTTCTCCTATGGCAGGGATGGGCAATTTTGATGGGGGAGGGGCCACAAAAAAATGGAACTCACAACCCCCACCTTCCGGGGCAAAACATTTAGTGACAGGGAAGAGAACAAATTAAAGTTTTAAAGTTTGTTTCCTGCAATTCTGCACATTTTGCCATGGGGCATAGAGAAAATGTTGACGTTTTAAAGCAAGTTTGCTGTAATTCTACTAATTTTGCCATGGGGCGGAGAGAATAATTAGCAGTTTTACAGCTAATTTCCTGCTATTCTACACATTTTGCCATAGGGTGGAGGCAGATGTTTGACGTTTTTAATATGATTACTGATGATCAATGGGCCCCACCCCGGTTGGTATTTCAACCATGCTTACTACAAGTTTAGATAGCTGGCCCCTAGACTAACTTACCAATAAAAAAAATGTTTGGCTGACATGGGCTAATTGAGTGACTGCTGATGCACAACCAAATTTCTAAATTGCACTTAGTGTATTCTATTATTATATCTCTCAACAGGAAGTTGAGCTTACCCCGACTGAGTTACTTTTCTTTTCTCTTTTTTATTGGTCCATGGGCCTACAAAAGGGGGGGTGGCCCACGGGCCGCCAGTTGCCCATCCCTGTCCTATGGGGACAGCCGAAGAACCCTTTTAGGTTCTAGATAGCACTTTTGTTCCAGAAGACTATAGTGTCTAGTATACACACACTTGTCTGTGGCTCCCTGGCAAAGCGAGTGTACTGTGGCTAAGAAGGGATCATAGTGTACTTCATTCCCAGCTGTCTCCTTGAACAGTGCACTAGACTTCTTGATTGGCTCCCACCGACGCTGGCGAAGGTGGGTTGGGAAGAGGAGGAGGTGTGTGTGCGTGCGTGCGTGCGCAAGCGTGCGTGCTGTGTTGCCACCCATGTTGTTGTTGGTGTTGGTTTTGGAAAGACAAACATTATCTGAAAGAATGGCAATCTGTGTGTCACAACGGACATCCTTTGAGCCATAATTTAAGCATGTTCCTTGTTTATTGATAACAATGAGTCATTGTTAATGGCTGTCTAACAGGCTAATTAGACAGATGATCTGATGTACTTTGATAGTACTCCCTGACGGATTATGATTAACTGCTTAGATTCTCCGTTTGAGTAGGTGTTTGATAATAGGATGAAGAAAGAGGGGTGGGGGGAGGGGTTTATTGTGATTAATGCAAGAACATGTCAAAGGCGTAATCCTTCCGCAACTCACACAGCAGCACAAAAGAAAGGCTCACCATCAAATAAAGAACAACAACACATACCACAACAAGTAACCAATAAGACAATGTGAACAGCATCCAAATGTTATTAGTGGAGTGCTGTGTCAGTTTTCTGTCTGTGGGTTCTGTGGGAAAGGAGATGGGAGGTCTATTGGGCTTCAATAAACTGGGGAGAAGAAGAAGGAGGGTGTGAAGAAGAACACATTCATCTGCCTTCACTTAACATCCCTTTCTGCCTGGCATGCTGCTGGCTCCCTAACAGTCTTCCAGACCCACAACCACAGCCTCATGATGGAACATCCTACATTGACAGGCTCCTCTCCAGCAGTTCCAGGGCCCTGCTTGATATTCTGCTGACGCTGTTCTCATTGTTATTGTATTTTTGATTCTCTGGTCCCAATCTGAGGAGGGAGAGGGGGTAGAGATCATAGAGTATGGCTGGCATTCGAGGGAGGGTGGCTAGTGTTTCAAAAATCTGCTCTGCTCTGGTTGTCTTCCCAGCGGACAGGAGAGGATATGGTGGGACAGGGAGGATGATTTCACTGAGCGTCTCTAAAGTAAACCTCTCCACCCCAAACCCACGTTGTGTACTACAGCTCATCATCAACCGTCAGAGGAAGTTATAGGGACAGGACAGCAGTGTAGCCAGAGTCCAACTCCACTCCGCTCATGAGGTCATTGCTCTCATCATCCATTCTACAGTGCTGTTGTCATAGGAGATAAGCAAATTCCTAGCCATCTGACAAGACTGGAATGAGGACAGACTGCAAGCCCGATTCAGTGTGCTCAACACCCAGAAATTCTCATATATATATTTTTTTTTAATCAATGATTGTTTTTCTTTTTCCTGAGGTTTCAGAATTTAGGCTTGTCTTGCACTTGATTTTGGTACATGTTATTGAAGGAACCACATGAACCAATGGCATTGCCTGAGTTGACCTGACTGGCTGTGTTTTGAAAGATCTTGTGAGGGATCTGGGTGTCAGCCAACCGAAACAGCTAGGTTTAAGTAATAAACCAAATGTGCAAGCTACATAGGTGGTCTAGCATGTTCTAAGGTGCATGTCAGCTCCCGTTCAACCTGATTAACAGCAGTTAACAGTTAATAGTATAGCAGCTCATTATAATATATTAGCGTGTTAACTGTATTAACCCTCTGTTAGTTGGTATAATAGCTATTCATGCCATTTCTGCAGCCTGAAACATGTAGCTTAAATACATGCTTTTCTCTTGTTGTTCATCCAATGAACTTAGATATTCCCTGGCCAAATAATAATAATATGCCATTTAGCAGACGCTTTTATCCAAAGCAACTTACAGTCATGTGTGCATACATTTTTACGTATGGGTGGTCCCAGGGATTGAACCCACTACCCTGGCGTTACAAGCGCCATGCTCTACCAATTGAGCTACAGAGGACCACCCATATGTAAATGCTACGTATGTTTAGTAACTCAGAAAATAGACCATAGGATATGAGGGTAAAGGGTTCAGTGGCAAACATGGTGACCTCACCAACTGTCTTTCCCCCGATAACATCAACATTCTCTCCTGGTCAGGCTATAGCTGGTTGTTGTTGTTTGCTGGCTGCTCCACAGGTGTAGCTCTGAGAATGTAGCTGTATGTAGACAATGAGTTGATTGTGTGCAGGCACAGGGTCATGTCCTGCTGTCTGTCCTCAGGCTAGTTGGCAACATGGTTCAATGCCCTTCACCTATATAGGACTTCCTGGGTTCTTGGAAACAGCTTCTCTCTCCCATTTGGAACTTGCAGCTGACACACAGAACATAGTACATCGACAGATGGATATTATCGTACAGATCATTGTTCACTAATGGAAATAACTACAAATGACGACATGCAGCCACAAACTGGTCTATTTATTTCAGCAACTAAAATAGTTAACATGTTATCATAATGAGGGAAACGTAAACTGATGATGGTTAGTTTGTTGTTTTCTTGATACTGCTTTCTACTGAGAGTCTACCTTAAGAAACTCAAATTCTCAGAAGGGAACTGCTTCCATGGCAACCATTTTCAATTCACTCCATTATCATATAATTTCCAGATGTACAGTCAGTAGTATTTTAAGACTTCCCTTTTAAACTATGGCTGCACTGTTTGGTAAGACCTATGGCTATGAGGACTCAAAGCACAGCAGTACTGTATAATGTCCTGTATATGTTGCATGACTGTGCAGACTCAGGACTTCCTAAAGCCTGAACATTTTCAGTATCTACGAACAGTAGCTGTAGCAGCAACTGAACTTTAAGTAATTTTTTCCCCCAGCAGGGATCCCCTTTAAAGTAGATTAAAGGGTTGTCCTTTATGCAATGGTGCTTTCATTTGGTTAAGCTCAAATTTCATCCCCTCAAAAGTAATTACAAATGTGGACTGAGACGGTTTGAGTTAGTGTGAGGGGTCTGTTGAATATAAACCCTACCAAAGTCTCCAGGGATAGATCTGATGCTGGAATACGTTGGAACCATGTTTATACTCCTCTCAGTTGGACATTAAAACAAAACAACTCTCTATTTAATCTCAACTTTTATGCTTTTGCTTTAACAATATTGTTCTTGTTGAGAATGGCAACAACACTGGGCTGTATAGCCAGGCCCACAGATGTCAAAACAATTCATAGAATGCCTGGATTGTTCCTGTTTTACACAGTGGTGTAAGGGATGTGTCACAGCCACAGTCACTCTAGTGGGTTTACAATGCAGACAGAGAGTCTATTCTAGCTCTCAGTATTTGATGAGATTAACATTGGAAAATGGATGTGTCCCGCTGTCATACAGATTCTTTTTTTAACCTCTATAGCACACAACGGTAGCTCAACATTAACCCTGGAAATGGACATGTGGGAGGGGATATCAACCCATAACAACATAATCTCTCGAAAGGGGGCTTAAATTCATCAGAACATATAAATAGCGTTGATTCATTTCAAAATGTATGGGTGTTTGAACTAGATCCTGCTGTTGACAAGGCTGGGTTTCAACCACATGGATATAAAACATGACAGGTCTGTATTTGGACAAAAGCAGGGAAACACCCCCAGGTCACAGGGTCCCAGGTGGGATTGGCTGAGCCTGTCCTATGTGATTAGTGTGTTGATTGGGGAAAGAAAATACCCAGCTGCCAATGGGAGAACAGGCAAACAAGCTCTTTTTACAGTACAAATGGCTATGGTTTACCAAGCTCTGCAGATGGGCAACCAAACCTAATTACAGTATGTTGCAAGATGACACATAAGTGTGGTTTCTGCTCTCTATAGCTGGCACTATCCCCATGGCTTCAAACAGCAATGAAAAATCAGTTTGGCATCATTTACAGACACAAGCATACCCTCAGAAATGGACTACAATGCAATATGCAATTTATTTTGACATTGATTTGTCATGGCAATGTACTGTGGATACTGGAAACAATTTACATAGCATATCAAATAACACTTTGAACGTCAATACAAAGAGAAACTAAAAGAACAGGCATTGTGTTTAATTCCCATGTTAGTTTATTGTTTAATCAGTCCTTGACTCAACACACAACAGAGAAGATTACTGAAGCTAGAGTATCTAAATATATATTTGAGAAGATAATACTGTATTTGTGAGAGGACATGGTGTTTTTCCAGTAAAACTCTAACATACAATATATACAGATATTTCATATTATACATATATACTGGTATATACACAGTCACAAAAGCATCACATCTGAAACTGGATTCATCTTGACCTGTGTAGCTAAACCTCATGAAATAAAATACATTTGTATCTCTGCTTATATAGGTGGATTTAAAAGAATAGCATACTCTAACATACAGTACTGGTTCTTTAAAAATATATACTAATTCTGGTGGGTTATAATGGCTCAACATAAAGGGGAGGTAAAGGGCAATGGAATCTGTCGTGCTAAAACTAAGAATCACATTAAAAGTGATGCTCCAAAGGTTTCGTATAATTTCAGCCAGTAATTTTGAAAGTAGTGCTCACGAGCCAAAACAGGTCCCCGAAAATGGCGTACTATGTCATCCATTCCATATGATATGTTAGGAATTTTTTCTATATTTTTGCAATTCGTATGATATGTTATGAATTCCAATTTGTACAATATGTTACAAATTTGTAAGTGCTTAAGATCTCGGACAGAATCTTTAATTGTGAGAATTTACTGTTCCCTATTTCAGTTCCTATTCCTAACAGTTCTTTATTTCCTGGTGTTGTTGGTCATATCTAAAGGTAGCATAACATTGCTTATAACTAAGTTTACCATGCAAGAGCCAGAATCTGCCTCAGTCCTTTTCATTTTGTGACATTTTCAGTGAACTCTACCATCATTCAACAACCCTAGGAATTCAAATTTGCCAATATAAGTCTAGACATAAGTCATTTGTTTGTTTCTGAAAGTAGCAGGGCAGAACATGTGACATGTCTGTCCCTCTGTTGCTCTACTGCTCAAAAAGAGCATTTCAACTGTAATAAATTAGGACTTTGACCAGAGCTTAACTAATGATTAACAGGGTGTGGACTCATTTTTAGGATTCCTCAGCATGAAACTCAAATGGTTTTGCTGATCTTGTAATTAAGTCAATACTTATCATGAGGTGGCCTGGATACACCAGCAGTAGCAAGTAGCAACACGTTTAAACAACGGGCTATAGCTTATCATTATATTGTCTCTTTCAAAGTGGAGATGACTAAACTGACCTTTTCATTTTAGCAACAAAGACTTCAACACTTCATAGCATCACATAATCACATGCAATAACGGACATCATCATAACATGACAAGAGTGAAATGTGATTGACGTGTTCATTATTTAGCTGAATTATAAATAGGACACATTTCATATATAAACAGTCTTCCTCTTTAGTGGGAAGCAAGATAGCAAAGTAGCTGTGCAGGTCACTTCTGTGCCTCTAAGCAGCTTTTAGACATCACATAAACTGAGCCAAGGCAACTGTTCCACACACAATGACTGGGTGTTGGGTGCAGGCAGTTAAGTGATAGCATTCTAGGACACAAGAGGTAAGTCGGCCATGTCTGAACCCTGAATAGAAGCTGTGTGGAGAATTCTCTAACAACCAAGTGTCCAAGTGACAAGCTTGCTAATGCACTTAGTGGTTTCTGCTTGGTTTGTCTTCTTGCTACAGAACTGGACAAATAAAGTCAAGTTCGGTAAAGTCAATGAAGATTCCTTAGTTTCATTTAAAGTCAAGACTCAGCCAGAGTAGCAGCAATAGACCTGTAGCTGACTTCTAAGGCCATGTGTTGCTGTCTCTGTGGGGTCTGTGATAATAAGTGCAGGCTGGGTAGGAGGGTGGGGGTTAGTAAGGCCAGGCCCTGTCTCACGTCACCACCTGCTGCACTGTGGAGCGTTCGTGAGGGCAGGATGTGTCCCTGCAATGTAGCCTCTTTAGCAGCCGCTGCAGCTTGTGGGAGAAGTTCTTGTTCATCTGCCTGTACATGAGAGGCATGGCGAAGCTACTGGAGAAGGCCAGCAGTTCTGACAGACACCTCAGGAAGAAATAAATTGTAAGGCGCTGTTTGTTGTTGTTGCCGTAGCTCCCCGGCGCCCCAGCTATAGTGTGTACCAATAGAGTCATGTAGTACGGGGTCCATAGAACAAACTGCATGCAGACTGAGGCCAGCAGCAGCCTGTGGATAGAAGGGTCCAGGCGGGATGAGTCCTGGTCCAGCGGGGTGGACTCCTTCCTAATGCGCAGGATGAGCACAAAAGCATACAGCACGGCCACGGCCGGAACCACGTAGCCAATGAACATCATGATGGCGTCCGCAGCCTCCTTGTTCTGCATCTTGGAGCACTCGATGATCTTGGTGGAGACGTGGTTGCACACGTAGAAGAGCAGCGAGGAGAAGCTGGTGAGTACGGCGCCGCCCCAGATGAAGCCGCACACGTGCTTGGTGTTGTACACGCTGGACATGTAGGTGCGCGGCAGCGCTCGCTCGATGTAGTAGTCCAGGCTGAGCAGCGTGGTGGAGTACATGATGACCAAGGAGGAGATGTTGAAGAGGATGAGCAGGGTGATGTAGACCTCGTTGTTGTACTCCCACATGGGCCAGCGGGTGAAGCTGGGACCCAGCAGCTCCACGGGGGCCACCAGGTTGAGGACCAGGCCAGCGATGGCCATATTGACGAAGTAGACGTCTGGCATGGTCATGGACACCTTGTTGGCGAGGTTGACCACCACCAGCAGGGCGTTGTAGCAGAGCCCTATGGGGAAGCACACCATGAGGTAGAACAAGGAGAAGACGGAAAGGATGAGGCCTAAGTCCTGGCAGAGCCGGTGTTCGGAGCTGGAGTCCGTCTCATTGTAAGCCATACAGCTCCACATAGCTGGGCTCTGAGGGAGGGCTGCACTGGTGCACTGACTTGGCTGGAGACAGACAGACATGGAGAGAGGAGAACAACATTAGTTAAGCTATCTTGTTTTTCATTACATAAACAAGTGCTGATGTGTGATCAAATATTAACACTGCTGACTGAGGAGAAAACGGCTGATGTGTGGTCAAGTATTAACACTGATGACTGAGGAGAAAACGTTGTCCTCAGAGACCGGGGTTCAATCCCCTGGTTCAATCACCCGGTCTGACATTTCTCCACCCTCATCTGTCTCCCCCTCTCCTTCCTACTGTTTCAATTAAATCAACAAAAATATGAAGAGATAATAGGATCCCATTTTCCTTTACACAATCTCATAATCCACCATAAATATATTTTTCTATGTGGGAAATCACAAACTAAACTAAACAATAGTCATTGGTTTTTCTCATTTCAAGTGTTTCCTTGAGACATGTTGTAGGACTTTATCTATGTATTGGTGTCATTCTTGTGGTTCTTTAAAAGTGCTATGCTGTGGAGAGAAGAAGCAAGACCCCTCACACACACACACACACACACACACACACAAACAGGCCAGACACAGCATGGCTATTATGCCTGGGGTAACACCATTAATTCCACTTCATTGCATTTCACTGGCTGAATAAAAAACTCCTCACAATATGTTTCATTGGCTAGCTCCAGCCTTAAAAAAACATTATTTCTTTCTGCAGTGCTCAGGGCCGCTCCAGCCAGAGCAATTGAGGCCCTTGTTCTAATGGAAGAATAAAAAAGTGCATTTGTTTGACACCACTGTAAACTGCCTTGCTCTCTCTGCTTCTTATTTTCTTTGTCTTTCTCCTTCCCTCTTTCTCTGTGCAGGCCCAGTCCTCTGTCACAGTCACATGCAGGGGCCAGGCTGCCTTTGGAGAGTTGCCCTTGTGCCTTTCAAATGGCCCTCCAGATGAAGACCTCCCTCTTTACTATAGCCTCACTCTGCAGGCCGCTTGGGTTCTACTTCTTCCAATCCATCTTCCAAAGCATGACAGCCTTCTGTTCAGGTTACTACTCTGGTGTGTGAGTGTGAGCGAGAGAGAGAGAGAGGGAGTGAGAGAGAGCGCAAAGGAGTTTGCGGGATGTTGTGGGTGATGGGTAGATTTATAGACTGTGAAATGTGATGCAGGCCCCCTGCGCCTGGCCGGGCGGGCCCAGGGAGGGGACAGTGTGGAGTGGACTGAGCGTGAGGTTGGAGTTCAGGGCAAGGTCAGAGAGAACGCCTGGACACATGGAGGGGGAACGGCCTGACTTGGGATCAAGCCTGCTGCTCCGCGCAGTGCGAGGCTGCTCATTAAAACACCTGTTACATAACTAACTCTGCCTGCCGGAGTCTGAACTAGAACATGCCAACTCAGATCATATTAATTCTGCTCAGGAAGAAGTGAAAGCATACGCTAACTAAAGAGCTTATGTCAGGTGGGAAAGGAACAAGGGGAGAATTCTCACCATTGTATTCAAGCTTGGACAGTTCATAATGAAAAATATAGAATCAATGATAAGATTCCACTAAGAGAGATGTGGGGTTTGATGCTTCGTAAAAGCGCCAGACAAAACAACTTATGATTTCAAAAGGTTGGATGAATCAACTGGTGCACAAGTCGCTCTCGTGCAAAGTAAGGAAGCTCATATTATGCAGTGTTTACCTGGTGACCGGTCAGACTACTACAAAATACAATTTCCAGACAATGTTTTGGAAACAGAGCAGACGGATGATTTTGTTTGCAAGAGGCTGAGGCCGGGAAGATGCCACTGCCAGTAAAGAGAACATTCCTCCTTTCAATTACATAACCTCCATTTTTGCCTGAGGACACACACACACCCACACACATGCATATTGATGCCACACACTCACACAGACACACTTTCACATATACGGCTGCTCCTCTGTTTATTATCTATCCTGTTTGCCTAGTCACTTTTGCCCCTACCTACATGTACATATTACCTCAACTGCCTTGTATCCCTGCACATTGACTCGATACAGGTATTCCTTGTATATAGCATCGTTATTGCTATTTTATTGTGTTACTATTTCCATTTATTTATTTTTGCTAATCTTTTCCAACTTTTTAACTCTACATTGTTGGGAAAGGGCTCATAAATAAGCATTTCACGGTAAAGTCTACACCTGTTGTATTCGGCGCATGCAACAAATACAATTTGATTTGACACACATACACAGTGTTCCTGTGTGCTCCTCCACACCTCTCCAGCTGGCTGTAAGGAGAGTACCCTGCATGGAGGGGCATGCAGCAGGGGGGCGGTGTACGGTTACCCTTTCAAAAACTCCCAGACGCTTTCCCTTCCCAGAGACAGGTGAAATGGGGCTGCCACTGCCCCTTGTAAAAACCACTCTAAAACCACCAGGTGACTAGTTTTCTGCTTGAGTTGAAAGGGGTGGGAGGAGGGGCTCACTAAGACTAAAGGCAAAGGCATGTGTAACTTGTTTTGGCCCTGTGGGTAAGGCAGATCCTGGGCTGTCTCTGGGAATAAGACCCTGCTGTACTGAACAGGAAGAACAGGTGTGTATCTTGAGCTCTCAACCCCTTAGTTACAGTCTGTCTCTCCTCAAATCAAAGTTTATTGGACACGTACACAGTTTAGCAGATGTTATAGTGGGTGCAGCGAAATGCTTGTGTTACTTGCTCCTAACATAGAATCCAGTATATGAATAAGAATCCAGTATACACTGAGTGTACAAAACATTAAGAACACCTTCCTAATACTGAGTGCCCAGTATATAAATACGCGGTGTGTATAAACGGTGTGACAAAACTGCAATGTACAGTAGTAGATATATTAGAAAGAGCAATTTGAAGAACACAGTATAAATACACAGTGTGAAAAACAGTATAAAAGAAACAGTCCAGTGTTTAATGTCTCTATATTCATGAGCCAGCAGTGTTGGTTGTGTGTGTCCTCCCAGAGAGACCTTGGCCAGTGTGTTAATAATGAACACCGCAGCCTAATTGGCTGTGGAAGAGTGTGTGAACAATCAAAGGCACAGCACACGGTGTGCTTGAGACGTAATTGCCTTTCATGTCTCACTGTCATCCCCTCTTCATTACTCACACTGAACATAAAAACACAACTCATTTCTTTTGTATTCCAGTACACTCTTCGTGTTGGAATAGACTTCAGTGGTTCTCTGTAAAGCTCTTTTCATTCACCGGTTTTCCAGCCCCTTTTCTCTCTCAAGAGACCATGACAAAACATGGTGTGAAAACAGTGAGCTACGCCGCTGACGCTTCACTTACAGTAACAGGCACATCAACACAACAGGGCATTCCATAGGCGCTTTCATCACTATAAAGGGCACCTGGTTGAGATGGGAAAATGTCATTCACAGGACACCTGGTTGAATTGTAAGACGCCTTCGGTATGTCAACAGTATGTCACGAAACCCTACCATGACCCTGGTATTACACTAGCCTGCTCCAATATTGTATGCTGTAACCATAGAAGTTGACTACAGCACATTTAGTTTGGGAACACCAAGATAATATTACACCTGACCTGATCCAAGGCAATCTGCTCTTTTCACTCCATCTTCAAGGTTCAACATTGTTAGTTTAATATTCCCAGAAGTAGCATAGGACAAACTCTGCTTTGGCAGGTCCCGTTCAGGGACACAGATGGACTTGACATCTTTGGGTTTTTGATGTGAATAGTGTGACGCGCTGTGATTGGCTCACACCCCTCCTATCCCCGCTGGAATGTACAGCTATTTCTCAGAATTGCCTGAAGGACATCACATGATAGCACATACATGCATGTCTGTAATCGTGTTTGATAGCAAGAGCAATAGCAGCTTTTTGGAAAGATCATACTGCACATTTGGAGACTTACTTAGATGTTGTGCAAACTAACAACAGAGCATTCAATCAACTCTGAACCTAACCACAATTAGATTAGGCCAATATTTCCTACAAAGCTCATTTCATACCATACAAGCAATTTCATCTGCTCAAAAATCTATCTATTCTCCCAAACAGCATAACATTGGCATCACATCTGGTTTTACACCGATTGTGCTCTTTGCACTTTGTTAGAGGAGAGGCTAGGAGGGAACACACATTAACATTTCAGAACGATGAGAGAATACGTTACTGTTTCATGAATAATTCCACCTGTGAAAGTCCTTCAGCTCTCATGCATAGCTCCATTTGATATTCTCACCTGCTTTCTATTCCCTCAGAGCTGCATAACAAATGAGGGGAGCGGCGTGTGATTTGTGCCCGCTCTGGTGTGCCGCAGGCTTAGGGTTTGTTATATACCATAACACTCAACAGTGTAAAACCTGGTGCATTTTCACTCATTATAATTATTTCCCGTACCGTGACTTTGTTACACAATCACAGCAAAACTATGAGCAAAACTATGCATTCTGGTTTTGTATGTCATGTGGCAGGTAGCTTCTCTTACTAGTTCAGTGCACAAAACCAAGCTTATTTACAATATTGCGGTAAATAGAGTTTGACACACTCTAATCTACTGACTTTATTCCACACTATTCTTCACCTCACCTCACCTCACCTCAGTGCTTTCTATTTATAATCCAGCCGGTCCTTAATCTCAGCCAGTCTGTGTATATAGGCTAGACAAGAGACTAGGGGAGATAAAGAACAGTGATCAACCTCAGTCTAAAAGTGTGACCTCTGACCTCTTGAAAATATTGCATAATTCCTGTAAACACTTTTTCAGTTGTTTGGATCCAAAAACCAGTTTGGACGGCACTCTGAGTGAAGTGACGACGAAATGGGAAAATGTGATAATATGTCTCTTATGTAATCCAGTAGAGAGAGGTTGTCAGCTACACACTTGGAAAAACCCACCCGAGTGCTTCCCCTAGTTTTCATATAGGGGAATACTGCTACTAAGGAAGCATGGATTCATTTAAACTCATGAACTTCTGTTCCATATTGGCATTCCAGAGTTTTTCTTCATTAACAGCTTGACAAAATAATATAGTATGCTAATCTTTGAGATGCTGCAGAACTTCCGAGGACCACTTGTTTCATGGCCTTCAGAGGAGGATGAGTGTCCCTAAAGACTGATCAGCTGGAACAACATTAGGCTACTATCACACTTGATGATAAAGATGTGTAGTCCTCAGTTACAGTTACCCATGCACAACAAACACAGAGGACATGTTAACAGAACTGTT
Source organism: Coregonus lavaretus (assembly GCF_964263955.1). NCBI lineage: Eukaryota > Metazoa > Chordata > Actinopteri > Salmoniformes > Salmonidae > Coregonus > Coregonus lavaretus. Next base: position 15,527,632 of record NC_140015.1, on the reverse strand, counting down.
TTGATGCTCTGGAGCTTGCAGTTAAGTTAAGTTGGTTTGTCCTGTGGTGCTACAGCCATGGTGGCTTCCTATAGGGACACCATGCTGAAGGTATAGAGGCCACCAACAAAAGTCTCAGTTCAATGATATTTCCACATTATGAGATCGAAATAACACTAGAAAATTATGAAAATTTTGATAATGCCCTTTTAGTGTAAGAGCTTAAAAAATAAATAAAATAAAACTAGAATTTCAGCCTATTCAGGTGGGATGGAGTTTTTGGCCCACAGTGTGACATCACAATCGGATCCGATTATTCTGACCAATGATCAGTCATCTTTTATTTGCATGCGTATCCTCCTACTTTGAAGGGGTAAGCGGGAAAGGCTCTAGAGCAGGGGTATTCAACTCTTACCCTATGAGGTCCGGAGCCTGCTGGTTTTCTATTCTAACTGAAAATGAATTACACCCACCTGGTGTCCCAGGTCTAAATCAGTGCCTGATTAAAGGGGAACAATGGGGGGGGGGAAAGCAGTGGAACTGGCTTTGAGGTCCAGAGTTGAGTTTGAAGGCTCTAGAGTCTGGACCACACGTGTCAAACTCATTCCATGGAGGGCCGAGTGTCTGTGGGTTTTCGTTCCTCCCTTGTACTTGATTGATGAATTAAGGTCACTAATTAGTAAGGAACTCCTCTCACCTGGTTGTCTAGGGCTTAATTGAAAGAAGAAAAAAAAAACCTGCAGACACTCGGCGGAATGACTTTGACACCCCTGGTCTAGAAGATCCTATCCGCCAATTTTATTTATTTATTTAACCTTTATTTACCCAATCAGGGCTGTGTATGTAAATATATTTACAGTGAGGGAAAAAAGTATTTGATCCCCTGCTGATTTTGTACGTTTGCCCACTGACAAAGACATGATCAGTCTATAATTTTAATGGTAGGTTTATTTGAACAGTGAGAGACAGAATAACAACAACAAAAATCCAGAAAAAGTATGTTATAATTTTATTTGCATTTTAATGAGGGAAATAAGTATTTGACCCCTCTGCAAAACATTTCTTAGTACTTGGTGGCAAAACCCTTGTTGGCAATCACAGAGGTCAGACGTTTTTTGTAGTTGGCCACCAGGTTTGCACACATCTCAGGAGGGATTTTGTCCCACTTCTCTTTGCAGATCTTCTCCAAGTCATTAAGGTTTCGAGCCTGACGTTTGGCAACTTGAACCTTCAGCTCCCTCCACAGATTTTCATGAGAACCAACATGTGAAGTTCATAGGAGCATATCAAATTGAGTGTCAAATGAAAGCTAAGAGTCTATTTTTGGGGGAAGTGAAGGCATAGATACATTTTTCAACCAGTTCCATCTTAAAAATTAGGCATAAGTAATGACTTTGATTTCTGGTCAAACAGATGGAAAAGAGGTCTTAGAAAACATCTACCAGAAAAAGTCTTAAAAGGTATTAGAAATACATCAAAACACATTAATATCGAAGTAAAGACCTCTGACAAATAATATCAACACTTATATTTAGTTTTGGGTAAATTATTTGCCTTCTGTAAGTTTAAGAAACATTGCCTTGTGCATTGTAATTTCGTTACCAAAACCCCACATATCTTTAAGATATTTTTTTATTTCTCTCCCTCATGAGGGAGGATAATGAAAGTTTGCACATGTAACAAGTAAAGGTAGACCTATCATTTCGTTTTTTCACTGATATACATTTTTATTTATTAAAACTTGTAATTCTATCACCAAATCAGTAACAGAATGATGAAAAATCTGTAACAGAATTACTGCAATTGAATTGGCTACAATGGGAAATCATAGTAGTCACAAACCACAGTTGGGTCACCTGCTACTGTCCTCCCTCCCACTGGCATACTGTTATGTTCAGCTCATACTGTTTTCTTTCTCTTTCTGTTGTCTGGTAGTCAAAGCGAGAGTGTGAAAACAGTCTGGAGAATCCCTCCCTCTTCTCTCTCTCCCCAGTTAATGTTACCTCTCCCGGCTCTTACTGACACCTACCTATGAGCCCCGTGTCTTTCCACTTACTATAACCAGCATCAGCACTGGCCGTCGCTGGATTCTAATGAACTCTTTTGGTTGGTCTGGACCGGGCCAAATCTGAACTAACCATAGACGTCTATGTTTCACAAGTTTGGACAGCACAGCACAGTACAGTAAGAGTACCCATGTCCGATGTCTGTAGGAGCGACATCACCATGAAGATAATGACATTCATATCCATAATTATGCATTTCTGTGTAGTACAGATCAGGTACCCATGATGTAATTATGTTACTGCAATTCTGTTACTGCACTTACTGTAGTTCAATAACCCAAACAGATTTTTTTCAAATTCAAGGTGTCATGTCATAGCTGACACCCCATTCTTTCTGCATCTTTGAATCTTCATTCGGAGCAGATACAGTGGGGAAAAAAAGTATTTAGTCAGCCACCAATTGTGCAAGTTCTCCCACTTAAAAAGATGAGAGAGGCCTGTAATTTTCATCATAGGTACACGTCAACTATGACAGACAAAATGAGAAAAAAAAATCCAGAAAATCACATTGTAGGATTTTTAATGAATTTATTTGCAAATTATGGTGGAAAATAAGTATTTGGTCAATAACAAAAGTTTCTCAATACTTTGTTATATACCCTTTGTTGGCAATGACACAGGTCAAACGTTTTCTGTAAGTCTTCACAAGGTTTTCACACACTGTTGCTGGTATTTTGGCCCATTCCTCCATGCAGAGCTCCTCTAGAGCAGTGATGTTTTGGGGCTGTCGCTGGGCAACACAGAATTTCAACTCCCTCCAAAGATTTTCTATGGGGTTGAGATCTGGAGACTGGCTAGGCCACTCCAGGACCTTGAAATGCTTCTTATGAAGCCACTCCTTCATTGCCCGGGCGGTGTGTTTGGGATCATTGTCATGCTGAAAGACCCAGCCACGTTTCATCTTCAATGCCCTTGCTGATGGAAGGAGGTTTTCACTCAAAATCTCACGATACATGGCCCCATTCATTCTTTCCTTTACACGGATCAGTCGTCCTGGTCCCTTTGCAGAAAAACAGCCCCAAAGCATGATGTTTCCACCCCCATGCTTCACAGTAGGTATGGTGTTCTTTGGATGCAACTCAGCATTCTTTGTCCTCCAAACACGACGAGTTGAATTTTTACCAAAAAGTTATATTTTGGTTTTATCTGACCATATGACATTTTACCAATCCTCTTCTGGATCATCCAAATGCACTCTAGCAAACTTCAGACGGGCCTGGACATGTACTGGCTTAAGCAGGGGGACACGTCTAGCACTGCAGGATTTGAGTCCCTGGCGGCGTAGTGTGTTACTGATGGTAGGCTTTGTTACTTTGGTCCCAGCTCTCTGCAGGTCATTTACTAGGTCCCCCCGTGTGGTTCTGGGATTTTTGCTCACCGTTCTTGTGATCATTTTGACCCCACGGGGTGAGATCTTGCGTTGAGCCCCAGATCGAGGGAGATTATCAGTGGTCTTGTATGTCTTCCATTTCCTAATAATTGCTCCCACAGTTGATTTCTTCAAACCAAGCTGCTTACCTATTGCAGATTCAGTCTTCCCAGCCTGGTGCAGGTCTACAATTTTGTTTCTGGTGTCCTTTGACAGCTCTTTGGTCTTGGCCATAGTGGAGTTTGGAGTGTGACTGTTTGAGGTTGTGGACAGGTGTCTTTTATACTGATAACAAGTTCAAACAGGTGCCATTAATACAGGTAACGAGTGGAGGACAGAGGAGCCTCTTAAAGAAGAAGTTACAGGTCTGTGAGAGCCAGAAATCTTGCTTGTTTGTATGTGACCAAATACTTATTTTCCACCATAATTTACAAATAAATTGATAAAAAATCCTACAATGTGATTTTCTTGATTTTTTTTCCTCATTTTGTCTGTCATAGTTGACGTGTACCTATGATGAAAATTACAGGCCTCTCTCATCTTTTTAAGTGGGAGAACTTGCACAATTGGTGGCTGACTAAATACTTTTTTTCCCCACTGTATTTAGTTTTGGGAAAACGTGGTCGCATTAAAATCTGAGGGAGATTTTACCGTAATTCTGTTACCAAACTTTGCACCTGTACAGTTCTTCCAGTAAATGTGTTTTTGTTCAATTTTCTGTGTAAATTGTTCAAAGTAGTCCTTGTGCATATATTTGTATGGTTTGTTACTCTTTTAAATCAATGGTTTTTGTTTGGCATACATTTTAAAGTGAAAAATCTGAGTCTGAACGTAATTCCGTTACGTGGAATTGCCCTTGATGCAATAGGCCCATAATTACACATTAAAGTCACAGGTGGACTTTAACAACATGGTTTCAGAGCATTTCGTATTATTCTGTAAGGAAATCCGAAACACTTCATTTAATATATGTTATGTTTCGTATGGTATGTATACATTTGTGGATGCCCATCATCCATTTCGTATGATATGTCACAAATTACAATTCGTATGATATGTTACAAATTGCAATTCAAATCAAATGTTATTTGTCACATACACGTGTTTAGCAGATGTTATTGCGGATGTAGTGAAATGCTTGTGCTTCTAGCTCCGACAGTGCAGTAATATCTAACAAGTACTATCTAACAATTTCAAAACATACAGTTGAAGTCGGAAGTTTACATACACTTAGGTTGGAGTCATTAAAACTTGTTTTTCAACCACTCCACAAATTTCTTGTTAACAAACTATAGTTTTGTCAAGTCGGTTAGGACATCTACTTTGTGAATGACACAAGTAATTTTTCCAACAATTGTTTACAGACAGATTATTTCACTTATAATTCACTGTCTCACAATTCCAGTGTGTCAGAAGTTTACATACACTAAGTTGACTGTGCCTTCAAACAGCTTGCAAAATTCCAGAAAATGATGTCATGGCTTTAGAAGCTTCTGATAGGCTAATTGACATCATTTGAGTCAATTGGAGGTGTACCTGTGGATGTATTTCAAGGCCTACCTTCAAACTCAGTGCCTCTTTGCTTGACATCATGGGAAAATCAAAAGAAATCAGCCAAGACCTCAGAAAAAAATGTGTAGACCTCCACAAGTCTGGTTCATCCTTGGGAGCAATTTCCAAACGCCTGAAGGTACCACGTTCATCTGTACAAACAATAGTACGCAAGTATAAACACCATGGGACCACGTAGCTGTCATACCGCTCAGGAAGGAGACGCGTTCTGTCTCCTAGAGATGAACGTACTTTGGTGCGAAAAGTGCAAATCAATCCCAGAACAACAGCAAAGGACCTTGTCAAAATGCTGGAGGAAACAGGTACAAAGGTATCTATATCCACAGTAAAACGAGTCCTATATCGACATAACCTGAAAGGCCGCTCAGCAAGGAAGAAGTCACTGCTCCAAAACCGCCATAAAAAAGCCAGACTACGGTTTTCAACTGCACATGGGGACAAAGATCGTACTTTTTGGAGAAACAAAAATTGAACCGTTTGGCCATAATGACCATCGTAATGTTTGGAGGAAAAAGGGTGTAGCTTGCAAGCCGAAGAACACCATCCCAACCGTGAAGCACGGGGGTGGCAGCGTCATAATGTCGGGGTGCTTTGCTGCAGGAGGGACTGGTGCACTTCACAAAAGAGATGGCATCATGAGGAAGGAAAATTATGTGGATACATTGAAGCAACATCTCAAGACATCGGTCAGGAAGTTAAAGCTTGGTCACAAATGGGTCTTCCAAATGGACAATGACCCCAAGCATACTTCCAAAGTTGTGGCAAAATGGCTTAAGGACAACAAAGTCAAGGTATTGGAGTGGCCATCACAAACCTCAATCCTATAGAAAATGTGTGGGCAGAACTGAAAAAGCGTGTGCGAGCAAGGAGGCCTACAAACCTGACTCAGTTACACCAGCTCTGTCAGGAGGAATGGGCCAAAATTGTGGGAAGCTTGTGGAAGGCTACCCGAAACGTTTGACCCAAGTTTAAAAAATGTAAAGGCAATGCTACCAAATACTAATTGAATGTATGTAAACTTCTGACCCACTGGGAATGTGATGAAATAAATAAAAGCTGAAAAAAATCACTCTCTACTATTATTCTGACATTTCACATTCTTAAAATAAAGTGGTGATCCTAACTGACCTAAGACAGGGACTTTTTACTAGGATTAAATGTCATGAATTGTGAAAAACTGAGTTTAAATGTATTTGGCTAAGGTGTCTGTAAACTTCCGACTTCAACTGTATACCCAATACACACAAATACATTCGTACAATATGTTACGAATTGCAATTTGTACAATACGTAATGAATTTTGCTAAATGTACAACATATTCCGAATTAACAAAACGTATGATATGTTACGAATTCCAATTTGTTGTGGCTAACGATGGCTAGGTGGCTAAAGCTAACATTTGCTAGCACTAGTGGGTAGGAGTTAGGTAAAAGGGTTAGGGGAAGGGTTAGCTAAACTATTTAAGGTTAGGGTTAGGGGAAGGGTTAGCTAACATGCTAAGTAGTTGCAAAGTAGCTCAAAAGTAGTAAGTAGTTGCAAAGTAGCGAATTAGCTCAAATGCTAAAGTTATCCGTGATGAAATTCGAACACGGAACCTTTGGGTTGCTAGACGTTCATGTTATATGCCTACCCATCCACCCCGACCAATCACCCTCTTTTTGTTTTTTTGCCTTGAGTAACCTTCTATCTTATGTAACCACACAAAACGTAACATACACTATATATACAAAATCATAGGGTGTCACCTTTCCAACAAGTCAGTTCGTTAAATTTCTGCCCTGCTAGAGCTGCCCCAGTCAACTGTAAGTGCTGTTATTGTGAAGTGGAAACATCTAGGGGCAACAACGGGTCAGCCGCGAAGTGGTAGACCACACAAGCTCACAGAACGGGACCGGCGAGTGCTGTCCTCGGTTGCAACACTCACCACCGTGTTCCAAACTGCCTCTGGAAGCAACGTGAGCAAAATAACTGTTTGTCGGGAGCTTCATGAAATGGGTTTCCATGGCCGAGCAGCCTAATATCGCCATGTGCAATGCCAAGCGCCAGCTGGAGTGGTGTAAAGCGCGCCGCCACTGGACTCTGGAGCTGTGTAAACATGTTCTCTGGAGTGATGGCTTCACCATCTGGCAGTCCGACAGACGAATCTGGGTTTGGCGAATGCCAGGAGAACACTACCTGCCCGAATGCATAGTGCCAACTGTAAAGTTTGATGAAGGAGGAATAATGGTCTGGGGCTGTTTTTCATGGTTCAGGCTAGGCCCCTTAGTTCCAGTAAAGGGAAATCATAACTCTACAGCATACAATTACATTCTAGATGATTCTATGCTTCCAACTTTGTGGCAACAGTTTGGGGAAGGCACTTTCCTGTTTCAGCATGACAATGCCCCCGTGCACAAAGCGAGGTCCATACAGAAATGGTTTGTCGAGATCGGTTTGGAAGAACTTGACTGGCCTGCACATAACCCTGACCTCAACCCCATCAAACACCTTTGGGATGAATTGAGAGCCAGGTCTAATCGCCCAACATCAGTGCACGACTTCACTAATGCTCGTGGCTGAATGGAAGCAAGACCCTGTAGCAATGTTCCAACACCTAGTGGAAAGCCTTCCCAGAAGGGTGGAGGCTGTTATAGCAACAAAGGGGGGACCAACTCCATATTCATGCCCATGATTTTGGAATGAGATGTTCGACGAGCAGGTGTCCACATACTTTTGGTCATGTAGTGTATCATACTAATTTGAGTGTCCCGGATTTACGTTTACTATGTTACAGTCTGTCTAGTCTATGAGACCAGTCTGACTTTAATGGTAGGTTAATGTAAAATGTCCATATGTTTGTAAGTTATTTCATCCTTCAAATCAATGTTGTTGATGATAGTCACAGTGTAACCTACCTATGCATGAATTAGATTGCTGGTGATAGGGTATTTAGTAGATTTACCAAACCTATGTGTGCAAGTGTTTCCAGAAACATTAAAGCACATCAATGCTTCTGAGAATTTATGTGATCACTGCTAATCAGTCCATTAAATGTTGGCTATCAAATCAAATGTTATATGAATACATGTATGTAGGTATGAATTATGTTATTTTAGACAAATTATTTAAAAGTCAGCTGTGTGTTTATGTTTCTTAAAGCTGTTAAAAGATTACTTTTTCGTATCTTATTGAAATGTCATGCAATACATCCTGCTAAACTAATAGCAATGTATCATTATATCGGTTACAGAATCTGGACACGCGGATACGTTGTATCCATTTGCTTGTTTCCTATTCGGCGCCGATTTCTTATGGGTGCTTCGGATCATTGAGATCTAAGCGAGGATAACTGTCATCTATTGTTGATAAAACAGCAATAACGTCTGCGAGGCTACTGTTGACCACTACATTCAAACACACGCTATATTTTATCATAGCCTACCTATTTATTCTACAGCCATATTCAACCGTAAAGGCAATGCTTTCGTCCGAACATATATAGGAAATATGTGTGTCTGAAACTCCATATGCAGTCTGCTGAAAAAGGATACAAACATTTTTGGAAAACTCACCAGAAAAGTAAATATTTGGCACGGCGACAAGTCTACGGAGGCATCGGGTTTTGCTGTACTTCCACTGACATTTCTCTGTAGTTACATTTGGTGTTGACTTGCAACAAACATCGTATCCTTTTCTATTCGAAAAAAAAAATACAAAAACGGTATAGTTAGATCTATTACTTTTTGCGTAGTTACTTAGGCTACTGCTGCATTTAGCAATACAGTTTGTAGTCTGACGAAGCTTGTTCTCGAAAGGGGAGGACGTTGACAACTTACTACGAATTGAGTGGTACTGAACCCTACACTGTATACACACGTGACCCTCCCCCACAGTCTCCTTCGTTTGGTCGATGAGGCCCGACTGGCCCTCGACGCACTCATTGGACGAAGTAGATCAGAAGGGTGCTTGGAGGGACTCTCAACAACATACCCCGCTTCTACATGCGAAAAAACACTCAGTCAAACGGAGGGAGTTTTAGGCCAGTAATGTATGCTGTCATATGCAGAAAAAGTTGGTAGGAAAATCAGTTTTACTTTGAGTTTGCCGTTATCAGTGTTCTGTGTTTTTGTCTCTCTCAATCAGTAATAGCCTACTATTCACTGTAATTGTGAAAATGTATTCCTTATTACTCACAAGCAACAGGGTTGTTTGGCTGTCTTCAAAGTGCATGTACGCAATGTATATCACAATCACCTGCTTCTAATATAAATCTGACAACTCCAAACAAATACAGCCCTAATTCTAGAAATTGCAATGTAGCTAGTAATAAGCAGAAATTGTGATGATGCATGATGTAACAGGATTATATCTGGACATGGAATGCCTGTATCAGATAACTGGAGCTATGGCTATGTTTTAACTCTTTCACACCTCATCTCTGTGTTTTCATTTGGTTATGTTTACATAAATATATTGACCAACTCTGCATGAAATACTAATAATAGTGTGGGATGAACTGCCCTGTGGTCTGTTCGTCAACTGTCTGGTGTGAAGTGATTGTTGCTTTGACAGGAGAGGGTTGTGGATTTGGGGGTAGGTTTGTGTGTTGTCACTGTCATGTCCCAGAGAGGCAGGTCTAACTTAACTCTAACTGGAGAAATTCCTGAATCAGACAAATCTATCCCCTGATCTACCACTGGTTTGGACCGGTGGACTGGGGAGAGGGCTAAAAACAGAGGGCTTACAGCAGTCTTTGCTTACTTTAACTGAGAGGGGGAAATCTTATAATGCAAACAGGTACTGATGAACTGCATTTTCTTAATAAGCATATACTCAAATGAATAAGAAGGATGTTCTGTTAGTTATAACAACATGTATTACATTATAAGGCATACTGTTTGTGGTTGGAATGAGACTACTGGAGTTTGCTAAGAAGAATAAGGATTACAGAAGTAGTGGCCAACTGTAAATAGTTTACTACTGTTTATGACCCACATACTCTATCTCTGTGCTGACCCACACAGAGAGAGGGTTTGTAATGAACTTTGTGTGTGTTCTAATTGGACAACAGCCAGGTTCAAGCTCATATACAAATGACAGGGTGAAACATACTATTGATCATGTTGTTCTATCTTAAAACAGATTATCTATAAACACTAATCTGTTCATTAATCATGTTTATAACAGCGTTGTAACTTCGAGATGCATTTCTGACCCAAATATGTCAGCATGATCATTTGCTTGGAAACCTACCTATTATATACTACAAGCTTGTGTTTTAGATGGGTATAGTCAATCTTGTTAAGAGTGAAACCACTGATTGCCCTTCTCACCATTGAGTAATAGTTTTTAAGTGGATAATACATCAGGTATATTTTATTATGATATTTTGGATATGCAGTTTGATAGTGAAACCAATGCTGTTTTTTGGTTGGTCTTTGTTAGAACATATCACACTGAGAAGACATCCACTATCAGCATCATGTTACATTTCATTAGTCTGTGTGTCCTGCTAAAACCCCTCTCTCAACAGCTCCTTGAGATTTCTCTGAAGAGATTTCACCAGAGGTTTCTGATGACATGGTCAGGTCTTTATTAGTGCTGGGCTCCTATGAACACAGAGCCACACTTTCATTTCCTGCTCTGCACCTGAGGGGCAGAAGAGATACGGCAATAAAACACCCTGGGCCGAACCCTCTGGGTCGTCACTGGTATGAGGCATGTGATGACCTTGCTGCTGCTGTTGTTTCATTTGAAATGTCCTGGTATACGCCCTATCTATCCCTCACACCCTCTACTCAAACAGTAAACTACACTCGAGCAGGTCTATTGCAGCTTTTGTAAATAGCTAAATAGTTCGGCCCAAGAGGATCCATGCAGCCGATTCCCTGGTGTAAGTGTTACTGTAAGACCATACAGAGGCACTAGGGGAGTATATGAATACCATAGCAGTAAGAATATGTGTGCCAGACCACAATGTTCTCCTCAGGGAAAGGTTATGGTATTGATCTCCACCTTTTAAATAGGGAAATATAGCAGTATATTTATGCCTCAGGGCTTTTGCGTCATCCTATTGATTGATGTGCTTGAGTGATGTGGGCTCATATTTACAATACATATCCCCAATGAATATGGATGAACAAATCAACGTTTTGAATCAAATCAAGCTTTATTTATACAGCACATTTCAGACATGGAATGCAACACAATGTGCTATAAAGGAAAAAAACAAATAATGGTCTACCTCTTCTTGTTTGTGCCGTGGGGGAAATTATTGGGATTTGTCTGTGTTTGCCATTCATAGAGATTCAAGTGTACCTTTGTGTTTGGCACTGTGGGATTTATGTAATAAAAACACGTAAACACATTTTAATGTCGAGCTTCCTGAAATCCAGGATGTTCTAACACGTAATTACAGGGTACAATGCATGGTTGTGGCTGGACAGGTTTAAGACTCAGGGAACTCTAACCAAAAATTGGTTATTTTCAGTTCCTTCAGTTCTCCAGCTCTATCATAAAGCTACTTAAATGGCCTCTCGTTTTGAGTTGACTTGTGTTTAAAGTCCCTGGGACAGCCAGGCCTAGTGTGCTCCTTGCCAGAGACTTGTGTCTCGTGCTGTCTGACGTAGTTCCTGACACTGGAACACAGTCTTTCCAGGTGTCTTCTGAGAAGTTTACCCCTCCTAAGGATTACGTTGTTTTGATATGACTATTTCTTCTGCTGATTTGTTTATGCATTTGTAGTAATAACCGTAAGTCAGGGAAGGAGTAAGGAAAGGGAGGTTGTCTGCATCCAGAGCATGAGACGATTGGCTGTTGTCTCCAATTTAGAGTGGATTTGTAAGCTGTCCAGTTTAGCTGGGGGAGTGAGGTGCTGGATAGGTAATGCAGGAATTTGAACCTCGTGTGTCTGTTAGCTTTCACTGTCAGGGCTAGGATCACAGCACAGATGCACATTTGAATTCTCTGGGATGACTGAGAATGTGGTCTTGTTGTTGTGACATTGATTGCAATTGCCTTTGCACACTGAAGAAGGCTCATACACGAAACGTTCGTGAGGCAATAGAATTATGTCAATTTAAGTTGATTCACCGGAGTGCTGTCCTATTCTGTTTTTTTTTTATTTGAATTATCTCCCAGGTAAATGAAGAAGGAAGTAAAAAGGGTGCCATCTGACAAGATTATAGAGCCCAGTCTGCATTTCCCCCCAACACCTTATGATCTTGACCTTGCACAAGCATAGACCTTCCCCTCCCATTCTCATGCAGATATATTACAGTAACATTAACACCATGATAATGGTATTACAAGAGTCTTATCACAATTATCAGTGAGAGGGGGATTAAAGATGTACTATTGTTAGTTTAATCTGACATAAATACATGTTTTGCTGGCAGCTCCAGCAGGAGCAGCTGTGACTCAGAGGTGAGAAATGATTAATGGGTGTATCCATGAACTAAAGACAGGGGAAACAAACACTACATGAGCTCACTGACAGGCAGAACCTGTAAAAGGGCAGAGACGGGCTGGAAATGAACAGCCTCGTATGATCTTCAAAGTCCCAGAATAAGAGTTAGAGATTTGATAGATCCCAAATCCCTTATGTACTTTGCATTTTTCATTATACAGATGTAGGATCCTAATTTGATCAACTGTTGCAGGAGAACTTTCCTGCAATGCAGGGCATTTAAAACTTGTAGTGTATTTGAGGTTTAAAAAGGCTTTTGAAGTTTGTAATTTCCACTTTTAAAATAAAATGTAAAAATGTATCAACCCCTACAAAATTGTACCTTAATTATAATCAACATAATAATTCAATTTTCCTCTTGCTGCAGGATTATTTTCCTGATGTAGCAAACTGGCTCAAATTAAGATCCTACATCTGTACACTACTAAACTGTCAAGTCTAATTAAGAACTCTGCATGCTGTATGATATGGTGATACTGTATATAGGGATTTGCTTAGTGATAGCATTTTGGAAAGTTGTACTGTGGTCTGGTTTTACAAACATACTGTCAATTAGGTTGTTTAGTGCATTTTTGAAAATGTTATTGAGTTACAGTGTTTGCTACTTCAGATGCTTTAGCCTTGAACGTTCACTCAACAATCTCCCTGTTGAATCTCCTTTCTGTCAGTTCAGTTCCCTCACAAAGAACCTGTTCCATGAGTCAAACTAGGCCATGTCAGAGGTATTCCATTGACAGGAAACTGAATGTTTTTCAGTTAAGCAGCATTGTTCTGTCCCCTTATATGGCCATTATGGTTTCATCCAAGATGTGAGTCATACTGAGAATTAATGGGACGACATCTTATCATAACTGGTGGAATGAGGGCTGTACAGTAAGCATGCAGGCTTCTCTGTATGAGGATGCATTCAGCGCTGAATGTTCTGCTCTGAAAGTTGTCCTGATATTGACCATGACCAAACACAGACCGTGATGAAGCAGAGATTGTCTAGCTCTTCTAGAACCTTAACTTCTCTCTATGTACTACACTGGTGCAGTATGACCTCTGGAGGAGTTGCGGTGATGAATTGGAGGACTAACAGTTTTTATAGTGGATTGAAAGCATTTTTGTTGTGTTTGTATAATACAATTATGATAAGAAGAAGAAAACCAACTTAAGTGGGAGCAGATTTGTTCCGTGTTTTAGGTTTCTGTCTGTGTCTGTAACAGGATTTGTAGCATAGCTATACATGTCCTTTGCATTGAGGAGGGAGAGTGAGTGAGTGGAGAGAGAGAGGGAAAAGGTTTGAACCACCATGGACCCTGAAGATTAAATCACTGTTTATCCCCAATCAGGCTCTAAAATCTGTCCTATTCCTGGAAGCTCCAGCAGCACTGTAAGGCAATGGCCTGCATTCACCTTCCTTTTAACACTAAAACCGCTTGGCCTCGAGGGACCCCCCTTCAAGCTAATGAGCAGTCATTTTGACTGCAACATTCTAACAGTGTAATTAATACATTTGATATATGCTATCGCAAAAATAATCATTTGGTTGTGTTTATGAAGTTCTAAGGTAACAGTAACTAAGGTAACATTTTATTTAAAGTAACACAATAGCATTTTCTGGCCCTACTGTCAGGAGAAGGAGGGACACTGGGTAAAACCATAAAGAAAATGACAAGCCCTCATAAAACTGGTTATAACTCCAGTTCTGTTTGTGATATTAAGATTCTAAATTCATGAGCAGTCAAAATGACTGTTTATTGTTAAAGACATTAGGGCGACATATGGGCTGTTTACAAATGAAAGTCCGCCAGTACTCTCAGCCTCAGCCCCACTCACAGCTCACGGCTCCGTGTCAACTGTTTGCTCAGTTACTCTCACACCAGATGGCCAGAGACACGTAATACTGAATGTGTGGGTGATAATGAATAAAAACAAGGCGGTGTTGGAAACATTGAAATGCTCATTGCTTGGATTCTAAAGAGATTGAGTAAAGTCTTTCCTGGTAAATGGGAGGGTTGTTGAAATACCATGTATTTCCTGGACAGGAAGCCTAGCTCTACCCTTTGATGCTTTCTGCTGCTCTTCCTGTTGCTGGGGCAAAGGCCTTCCCAGCAGGAACCTTCCCTTCTATGTTTGTGGACTTGTATGTTGAGGACTCATCACATAACTCTAACTGTGTTGTTAGGCATGTCCTGAGCTAGCTATAGGAAATCAGCTGATTAGAAAGCAGTTGCACTTCTTTTTTACTGGAGGACATAAACAAAGTCATTTTCAAAGATTGTAGAACAAACACACACACACACAAACACACACACACACACACACACACACACACACACACACACACACACACACACACACACACACACACGCCTGTCAGCCCAGATAGAGGCCTGGTGGTAGTGCACATTAAACCCATTAAGGCTGGTGGAGATTATGGCCTATAGCAGCCAGCCCAGCCCAGCCCAGGAACGGGCAGGCGGAGGGACAGCGTCTGTGACATCCCCAGGGAAGGGAAGAGGCAGAGAGAGAGATTAACCCCGCCCCCCGCCCCTTTAGTATCACTTCAAGATGTGACCACATATCCCATACAGACAACTGGCAGACAGTCATGTCTTATAAATGCAGTATAACAGAACACTGAGCACAGACAGTTACAATAACTTAGATATTTTCTCATCTTGTTATGTGGATCTTGTTTAAGTGCTATGTAAATCTCAGAGATGGTGATTAATTGGAAATACACATACAACAAATACATTGTACACATTTGCTGTCTGTTTAGTAAAAGGTTAAGACTTCCATTTGTCAACTGTCTTTTTTATAATGTTTTATTACTGTAAAACAGGGCACGTCAACAGGTTGGATGGCAACAGGCCTGATGCCTAGTAACCTGTAAGGTTACCTAATGTCATTTTCCCTGGGATGAATAACAGATGGAGAGGGAACAATCAAGTTATTTATCAGATCCGGCCTCCTGCAGGGAAGACATTGGCTTTATGATACAAACATCACTGTGACCCGTCCTCTTGCTTATGTTTTGTTCTGGTGATAGAGATGTGACGACTGTGACTGCACCACACTGAGGTTGTCATCCTGTCAGATGGGTTAATGGAAAAAGGCCTCTCGGACCGGGACCCCATGGAGCTGCTGATGTTTATAGGAGAAGGACCAGATGCACAGGCTGTGTGTTTGTGTGTGCATGTGTGTTGATGCTTGATTCTGTGTGTTTTTGCATATATGCATGGATGTCCGTCTGTGTGTACGGGGGCAGATGTAGGTATGCATTTCCAGGCGCTGCAGAGAGGGAATGGAATGGCATTGGTCCTGGATTAAGATAAGGTTGTGTAAGCCAGTTTCATAAGCCTGTGTGTGTGTGGTGCCTGTGTTTGTGTGTTTGTCTGCTGGAACAAATGATGCTTTGGAAAGATTTTTCGATAATACAATTTCATTTTGATATCCCTTCCCCATCTGCTGTAGTACTCATATGATTTTCCCCATGTCTCATTAACCTTTTGTTCTTTGCAACGCAAATTATGTCATGGGCAGTGGTGATCCCTGGCCCTGCCATGCAGGCAGGCCTCTCTCCTTTGTTTATACTCAAATGAGTGGTGGGCCTTGGTGGCAAGGGGCTGATAACATCTCTGCTGAGAGGCAGCATCTCTCTAGAGCCTACCTCCACTGAGGGGTTAATCTCCCTGGAAGAGGCCAAGGGGAGCCTGCTCCAAATTTGGGCTCTACTCTGTCTCCTACCCCCAGACAACAAGCTTCAAAGGGGCTGCTGTAGGGCATAGTTACTTTAGAGTCAGATGAAAATCAAGCGAGGAAGTTAAAAGAGTAATTGCAGAGTTACTCTGGCGATAAAAACTAACAACCCAGCCAAAACACTGATGCTGTAATTCCCAGAGAGCACATCCCAAATGTACAGGATTGCACACAGATGCACGTACAAATACACAAATGCAAGAAAACACCCACTCTCACACAGATGGGAGGTTTCCGCACACATACGCGTCATACTACTTGGCTGGAGAGAGGCCTGCATTGCAGAGAGACATTCCTGGAGTCAGTGAACTGAGCAGATAGTGTTTTGGCACGCGTGTCCACAGGGAGATCACAAGGTTGAAGTGTCTTTGGCTCAGAGTAGTCAGTTCGTCAGGCAGCAGCAGCACATCAAACCTGGCAGCTCAGTTGAGTCTGTCCGACCACTGCTCTGAGTCCGTCCGCCCACTGCTCCGCCCACTGCTCCGCTGAGCTCCAAACAGACCCATGGTGTCTTACGCCTCGACCACACCTACAGCGTCATTGCGCAAAATGGTACGTAGCATCATCTGGATATGTGTGCAACAAAAGTTAAACATTCACCTTTTGCTACCATTTCTGTCAACCCGTCTACGCAAACAGCTTGACGCATACGTTCGATAAATCCAACGTATGCACCATACAGAACGCACTGCTACTGCCTCTACAACGCAGTGCTGCAGGGCAAACACAGCACAATTCCATTGGAAATGAATGTACTTCTGATGTACCAAAATGCAATGACGCTGTCGGTGTGGTCGAGGCGTTAGGGAGTGAGGCATGGATGACTGACCTGAAGTCAACCCTGTAATGTTGCCTTTTCAATAACATCCACCTCCACCATACACTTAAACAGTTTTTTCTATGGCACTTTCCCCATTTTCCTCTTTTCATCCCCTTGAGAGGAGATTTATACATGTTGTCTTCTGTCACATTATAGGAGTCCACCTTGGGATAACACCCATATCCTGAGTGTAAGGGCAGAGAACGGCTCCTGAGACACTCCATTCGGCTCCTGTTATCAGAGCATATTGACCTTAAACTGAGATTAACCCCTAATCCTAATTCCAATCCTAACCCTTGCCAACCACACCAGCCTATGTGGTCAGCCAGGCCAGGCAGACACCACACATTCAGCCTGGCGGTGATCACATCTAGGTTAAGTCATAGAAAACACCCCAGGCCCTTACAGCAGGTCAGCATCTACAGCTTGTATTAATGCAGCCTGGTCAGGAAAGTCCATGGTAATCCTTTTGCACCTAATCCAGTGAAGAATGTATAGGGTTTAGACCTTTTTATTGTCTGAGAGAGCCTTGTTGGTTTTAATGCTGAGCCTTGATGTCCATGCTACAATAGGCACATAATGTAGAATCAGTCATTGCATTCGCATGCAGTTGCACATGCACATATAATGACTGTGTAATTATAGAATTACTACATGGACTGAAACATTGGCACTAAGGTCTGTGGAGATTATCCAGGGTAAATAGGACAAGAACTAGATGAACAAATAGTACTAATTAGCTCATTAATCATATCAAGAGATTTGTGTGTGTGTGTGTGTGTGTGTGTGTCTTGTCTGCCTGCGTTTGTGTTGCCTGCCTGCTTGTGTTTGTGTAATGATATTTGAATGACACACAATGCACTTTCCTGGTAATGGTAATCTGGGGTCTGTTATAGAAATATATTGGAACAGTATTGGTATTACCCAGAAATGCTCTGGGGTGGTGAACAGCTGGAACTTGACAAAGCTTTGTTACATACTGTATGAACTCTTATACAACGGGTGGGTCTAATCCTGAATGCTGATTGGTTAAAACCACATTCAAGCGGTGTCTATTCAAGTTACCACCAGCTACATTTATGACGTTAAACTGCCTATTTACTCTGTTCCATCTGACTTCTCAATCCACTGTCTCATCAGCCCAGCCAGGCAACTTAAAAATGTGATCTCCACTATAAAAAGCATCTAGACATTATCTCACATTTCTTTTAGACTAATATTTAGTTTTCAACTAACAACACCCATGCCAATATATCCTCCAAACACCGGCTTCTCGGGCATTATCACCCTGTGGTTCAAATGATGTCATAAAGTATTTCCACAGGTTCAGTCTATTAAAACATCAGCAAAGTGATGAAGTATAATCAGGAAATGTGACCTTTGGCCACTGTAGTAGTAAGTTACTTCTTATACAGAAGATCTCCTAAGAACTGCCTGCTGGGGTAGCCACTAGCTCTGAGGCTTTACATCTTATCCAGAGCAATTAGGGTTAAGTACCTTGCTCAAGGGCACATCAACAGATTTTATTCACCTTATCAGCTCGGGGATTCAAACCAGCGACCTTTCGGTTACTGTCCCAACTCTCTAACCGCTAGGCTACCTGCCACACACTCTTTACACTCACTACAGGTGTCTGGGATGTTACAGATCAGATGTGTGTGCGCGCGTGCGTGCATCGGGGAGTGTGAAGCAGATGCTACCCCAGGATGTTGTTTGATTTCCTCCCCCGTGTGGACAGGATCAGTCTCCCTCTGGCTGTAAAGAGACATAGAGAAGAACAGAGCTGAGCCGCGAGGCCGCCAGCCAGGCCTCCAGCCCACGTCTCTGGTCCTGGGCCCCCTGACCCATTCTTCTCTGGGTGTAAGCCAAGATTATTACGCTGTTTGGTTAACCAGATGCTGCAGCGCCACTGGATGAGTTCCGTCTGGCCTGGATGGACACATATATAAGGGGGATTAAAGGGTTGCTGGGGCCGAGCAGCGGGCGCCGGCGGGAGGCCGTCCACACACAGCTGTGTGTCTCTGTGTTTCATAATGCCAAGGCCCCAGCCTCACCCCCACCTCTGCCCACAGCCCCCCGGCCTCGGCTCCACCCTCCTCTCCCAATGACCCCCATGGCAGGCAATCTGCAGCAGGAACTCTGGAAAAGCATGAGCTCTCTAGGAAACATGATTCTCCCTCGTGTTTTCTGGGTTACATTGGGGAAAGGCGAGAGGAGTGATTCTTCAGCCAGATGTTGATATATGTACTCCGTGTCTACATGCAATAATGCAATTGCATCTGTTTGTAATGTGTACTATATATATATACAGTGCATTCGGAAAGTATTAAGACCCCTTGACTTTTTAAAAATTTTGTTACGTTACAGCCTTATTCTAAAATGGATGAAATTGTTTTTTTTTTCTCATCAATCTACACACAATATCCCATAATGACAAAGCAAAAACAGGTTTTTAAACATTTTTGCAAATTTATTTATAAACGGAAATATGACATTTACATAAGTATTCAGACCTTTTACTCAGTACTTTGTCGAAGCACCTTTGGCAGTGATTACAGCCTCGAGTCTTCTTGGGTATGACGCTACAAGCTTGGCACACCTGTATTTGGGGAGTATCTCCCATTCTTCTCTGCAGATCCTCTCAAGCTCTGTCAGGTTGGATGGGGAGCGTCGCTGCACAGCTATTTTCAGGTCTCTCAAGAGATGTTCGATCAGGTTCAAGTCCAGGGTCTGGCTGGGCCACTCAAGGACATTCAGAGACTTGTCCCGAAGCCACTACTGTGTTGTCTTGGCTGTGTGCTTAGGGTCGTTGTCCTGTTGGAAGGTGAACCTTCGCCCTAGTCTGAGGTCCTGAGCGCTCTAGAGCAGGATTTCATCAAGGATCTCTCTGTACTTTGCTCCATTCATCTTTCCCTCGATCCTGACTAGTCTCCCAGTCCATGCCGCTGAAAAACATCCCCACAGCATGATGCTGCCACCACTATGCTTCACCGTAGGGATGGTGCCAGGTTTCCTCCAGACATGACGCTTGGCATTCAGGCCAGAGAATCTTGTTTCTCATGGTCTGAGAGTCTTTAGGTGCCTTTTCGCAAACTCCAAGTGGGCTGTGATGTGCCTTTTACTGAGGAGTGGCTTCCGTCTGGCCACTCTACCATAAAGGCCTGATTAGTGGAGTGCTGCAGAGATGGTTGTCCTTCTGGAAGTTTCTCCCATCTCCACAGATGAACTCTGGAGCTCTGTCAGAGTTACCATCAGGTTCTTGGTCACCTCCCTGACCAAGGCCCTTCTCCCCCTGATTGCTCAGTTTAGCCGGGCGGCCAGCTCTAGGAAGAGTCTTGGTGGTTCCAAACTTCTTCCATTTAAGAATGATGGAGGCCACTGTGTTCTTGTGGACCTTCAATGCTGCAGAAATGTTTTGGTACCCTTCTCCAGATCTGTGCCTCGACACAAACCTGTCTCGGAGCTCTACGGACAATTCCTTCGACCTCATGGCTTGGTTTTTGCTCTGACATGCACTGTCAACTGTGGGACCTTGTATAGACAGGTGTGTGTCTTTCCAAATCATGTCCGATCAATTGAATTTACCACAGGTGGACTCCAATCAAGTTGTAGAAACATCTCAAGGATGATCAATGGAAACAGGATGCACCTGAGATCAATTTAGAGTCTCTTAGCAAAGGGTCTGAATGCTTATGTAAATAAGGTATTTCTGTTTTTTATTTTTAATACATTTGCAAACATTTCTGAAAACGTGTTTTCGCTCAATTTTAGAATAAGGCTGTAACGTAACAAAATGTGGAAAAAGTCAAAGGGTCTGAATACTTTCCGAATGCACTGTATCATATAAACCATAAGAAAGTCTTCTTAACTTTATTAACTTTTTGATCTATTATTCTATATTGGGTTTTGCATCTACAGTATTTTCAACAGTATTATGCTTCTCGTGAGAGTTCTTGATCAAAACCCAAACATACCCATTTCCTCTCAAGGACAAAAAGTAATCATATAAACTTCACAATAATCATCAAGGGACCAACCAAATGCCATGTCTATGAAGGTTTACTAAACATTGGCTACCTGTATGTGACAGAGGGAGCTGTTGCCATGACAGGGCAGGTGAGGTTGCCAAGTCCTGTTTAGATCCTGTCAGCTCATATTTCATGTCCCCATGGCTGCAACTGGTGACTGGTGACAGGTCCTATTTACCGAGAAGAAAAAACTGCCGAACAAAGGTTTTCCCTGATGGAAAATATCAGATAGTAAATCTCTCATGGTGAGAGTCAGGTGTTCTGATGAACACCATTATAGGTGTTGCAACTGCTTACTGTAAATTACTTACTCACTGGTTACTGGGAAATTGCTGCAACATACAGGACATTCTCATTGCTCAATAGCAAACCAATTCTCTGGCATATGGTGTTTTACTCCCTTCTCCCTGACTCTGGCTCGGCTGGGTTATTTCTTTCTCTTACACAATTTCACTATCAAATACTTTTTCCAAGAAAAGGGAGAGTGAAGAGGTCAAGAAAACTACCCTCCTGCACTTTTACTTCAATGGATCTCTCTCTCTCTCTCTCTCTCTCTCTCTCTCTCTCTCTCTCTCTCTCTCTCTCTCTCTCTCTCTCTCTCTCTCTATCTCTCTCTCTCTCTCTCTCTCTCTAGCTCAGTACAGAGTGGTTACTTTGGGCTTCATTCTGACTCATTGGCTTACTGCCTACTCCCTGCGGTCTACCATCCACTGTAAGAGCTGCCAGTGTGTGTGTGTGCATCCATGCGTGCGTGTGTTTTCCACAATTAACATTATTCTGTTTTGAATGTTATTCTATCTTGAAAATGGCTTTGTTTTTGTCTGAAAACAAGAAAAGCATGTCCTCCAGGTCACAGTACAAATAAACACATACACTGAGTGTACAAAACAAAACTGCTCTTTCCATGACATAGACTGACCAGGTGAATCCAGGTGAAAGCTGTGATCCCTTATTGATGTATCTTGTTAAATCCACTTCAATCAGTGTAGATGAAGGGGAGGAGACATGTTAAAGAAGGATTTTTAAGCCTTGAGAGAAAATTGTGTATGTGTGCCATTCAGAGGGTGAATGGACAAGAGAAAAAATGTAAGTGCCTTTGAAAAGGGTATGTAAGTAGATGTCAGGCAAACCGGTTTGTGTCAAGAACTGCAACGCTGCTTGGCTTTTCACACTCAACAGTTTCCTGTGTCTATCAAGAAAGGTCCACCACTCATATAAGGAAACAGTCAATTGAAATAAATTCATTAGGCCCTAATCTCTGGATTTCACATGACTGGGAATAGAGAAATGCATCTGTTGGACACAGATACCTTTAAATGGAATGGGTGACATGTCTGGTGAGTATGCAGGCCATGGAAGAACTGGAACATTTTCAGCTTCCAGGAATTGTGTACAGATGCTTGCGACATGGGGCCATGTATTATCATGCTGAAACATGAGGTGATGGTGGCGGATGAATGGCACGACAATGTGCCTCAGGATATCTTCACGGTATTTCTGTGCATTCAAATTGCCATCGATAAATTTGCAGTTGTGTTCATTATCTGTAGTTTATGCTTGCCTATAACATAACCCCACCACCACCATAGGGGACTCTGTTCACAATGTTGACATCAGCAAACCACTCGCCCACATGACGCCATATACGCTGTCTAACTCTGCCGGCATTCATTCTGAAGAGCACACTTCTCCAGCGTGCCAGTGGCCATCGAAGGTGAGCATTTGCCCACTGAAGTCGGTTACGACGCCGAACTGTAGTCAGGTCAATATCCTGGTGAGGATGACAAGCATGCAGATGAGCTTCCCTGAGAAAGATTAGCTTTTCTGACAGTCTGTGCAGAAATTCTTCAGTTGGGCAAACCCACAGTTTCATCAGCTGTCCAGGTGGTTGGTCTCAGATTGAAGAAGCCAGATGTGGAGGTCCTGGGTTGGCGTGGTTACACGTGGTCTGCGGTTGTGAGGCCGGTTGGACGTACAGCCAAATTCTCTAAAACAATGTTGGAGGCGGCTTATGGTAGAGAAATTAACATTCAATTATCTGGCAACAGCTCTGGTGGACATTCCTGCAGTCAGCATTCCCATTTACACGCTCCCTCAAAACTTGAGACATCTGTGGCATTGTGTTGTGTGACAAAACTGCACATTTTTGTCCCCAGTACAAGGTGCACCTGTGTAATGATCATGCTGTTAAATCAGCTTCTTGATATGCCACACCTGTCAGGTGGATTGATTATCTTGGCAAAGGAGAAATGCTCACTACCATGGATGTAAACAAATGTGTACACAAACTTTTATTTCAGCTCATGAAACATGGGACCAACACTATACATGTTGCGTTTATATTTTTGTTCAGTAACGTATAGTACTGTAGCAGCTAGCTCAGGAGATGCCTAACAAGCATGTCCTGTGATGGAGGAGAGGAGGTAGCATCACCTCAAGAGGCCCAGTTATAGAACATTTTCATTAGACTTTAATGAAACCCTGTGGCCTTCCACTTTAATCACAGTTATCCAGTTAGTGATGGTAGCCAGGCCAGGAGAGAAGAGAGGCAGAGGCAACGCAGCCTAGACAGAGTGAGTGGTCTGGGAAGGGAACTGCTGAGCTTGTCTTCTGAGAGATGACCTGTCCTTCGTTCACCTGGGGCACTTGGAGAAGTGCAGCACTTCTCTTCTGTAGTATAGCTCTGCAGCTCACTAACCCCTCATTAGTAATAGACCAACCTTGAGAAATGGAAAGTGAATGTTTGATACTAAGTAATCTTGGTTAACCCAGAACTAAGGTCTGGTGTAATTGGCTACCTGCTCGATTAAGTTCTGGGTCCATACATGTTATGGGAAGGGATCAAGAAATGCTAGAATGAGGAGCTCCACCTACTCTTTTTGCAAGTTACGGGCCGAATGTCCCCTCCCCTTCTGAAATTTGATTTGATTTCACTTTTTGTTCAGCAGTGGTGGTGTGATCATTGAGAATGATAGATGGGCTGAAACAAAGGCACTGATTTGTCATGTTGTGCTGAACATAATAGTTGTGGTTTTGATAGAAGCTGTATTATTTGTGAAGAATATTATCAGTCTTTTACATAATGGATAAAGGCCTCAAAGGTGGTATCTACTCTACTCTACTCTACTCTACTATTGTGTCTATACAGTATGACCGGAACCAGGACAGAAAGGGAGAGGAGCAGAGAGAGAGCTGCAACACAGGAAGTGTGAGAATGGCACTGACTCTTTGCATTCTGACCATTTACAACTTTTTGAACCTCTTCGTGAAATTGTGTTCTTATGCACGGACCATCTCAGTATCTAGCAGGGCAGCAGAGTTGTGACTGCTACGCTGCATCTGAAGTATTGGGAATGTGATTGGTGCAGGATGATTGTGGAAGGGAATGAATGACAGCAGGGGGAGGAAATGCTAATGATGTTTGTCAGCAATAAACAGGGCAATACATCCTCAGGCTGATAGATGCACATGACCTCTGCAGTGATTTTGTGACACTCCAGAGTCAATCTGAGTTAAGGAGGAAGATTGACGTCAAAAGACTTTTGAAGCTCTAGTGAAGCAGAGCAGAAGAAGAATACCAACGTTGTAAAGCTAGGCATTCTGAGGCTATTACTGTTTGTCGTTTCTTTCTCTAAATGCTCCACTTACATCAAATACCTGCCTATCCCTTCCTGGATGTGCTTAGCTCTCGATGACTCAGAGTAGGACGTAGGATTTCAGAGTTCCGTCTATTTCTCTGGACCCACAGAGACTCATACAGAGTAGTACCCTACTCTATTTGTTTTAATCCTGTAATTGTCATGGTAAATAACTGTATAATCAACAGTAACATACTGTATGAGCTGAATACAGTAGATTACCATAAATTACATTGCATTGTGGGGAAAAACAGCCGGGAAATATTTGATGTTTTGGACATTACCGTAAAAAATGCTACGTAAAACACAGTAGCAGTTCACTTACTGTATTTGTGAATATTCAAAATAGAACGCCACACAAAAAGCAGACAGACTACAAAATCAAAGCACATCCTCCGAAGCAAGAGAGAAAATGTTTTTGCTAATATTATTATAAATGTCATATTTTATTCTTAGTTAATTGGTACCTGTCTTGTTATTTTATATGCATTGCTGTGTTTGTGGCCATGCTGTTTTATATTGTAGTAAAAATATAATATCAGAAAGGCACATCATACAAATAAATCATTTTCAATTGTTAAAAGTAAACCAAGAACACACATAATAGGAGCTACATGTAAAACGCAGGCGCCTTGTGGAAATTAGGTGAATTGCAACATCACTTAGCCTGAATTCAAACAACTCTCCCCCTTCTCTCCCCCACCTCATACAATAAATTACAGTACCAGTATTGGTACCGTCAATGGATTACAGTAAAGATATTGTATATGGTCACTTATTGGCAGCCAGTTACCTGTAAGTTACTGGAAAACAACAGTAATCATTATCATTATCGTATTTCACATGCTCTACTGCAGGTTGATTTTTCATATCTGTGTTTTAGCATGTACAAAGTGGGGTCCGAAGTTATTGACACCCTTGATAAAGATGAGCAGCAATACATTTAAAATACATAATACAAATACTGAGCTATATTGTATGCTCCAAAAGTAATACCGTGGAGAAATGTTACCCCGGTATATTATATGCTTTTGGCATAATTTATACAGTTATTGGAAGTGTCTAGGTATTTAGGAATATATAGATTATTGCCTGAATATGTTATTGTGCACTTCATGTCTTTTTTAAAGATAATTGTAACACTGATTTGTGATTGGTTGAAAATGGTGCAGTCCAAGGTTAGGCCTGATGGGATATTTAAACCCTGTCATTTCATGGCGCCATTATTTGCCAGTTTGTTTGATTTATTGAGCTCAACCTTTATTTGATTTATTTTCAGTTATTACCAGTTTATGTACCTGTCTACTTTTGGTTTGTTATTTTGTTAGTACAAATGTACATCATGTACAGTTAGCCACTCCTGCACTGTAAATAAACTTCCAACCTGGACATTGCACTGCCAATTCTTGTTGCCTCCTCACCAAAGGCTTGCATACATGGCACTAGACGCCTAACTGGCGACATTTTTCACACAGCAGGTTTGCAAATTATGTTCAGAGGTGCTAAGTACTCTCGGCCAGTAAAGGCTATTGGTGTGTCTGAGCCATAAAACCTCCACTGCTAGGGAGGCTTCCGTTACAATTGGAAGCAAGGATAGAGGAAAGCATGTGTGCTATATTTGATGCTCTTACCTTTATGGTCTTTTAATCTTTGTTTTAGCCTTTTAGCTCTTAGCCTGATTTTAATGACTTGTTGTTGTATTGATCTATTTATTGACAATACATTTTTGGAGGAAAACTGTTCCTGACCTTTTTATGTGCACCGTAACGGCCAACTTTGTCACAGTACTGTAAATTAATTACAGTAACATTATTGGGTACTGTAGAATACGCTACAGTAACATACTATTCCATCCTAACTTACTGGCTGCCAGTAAGTTACTGTAAAAACAACTGTAATTTTTATTTTATTTACTTTTTTTACAGTGTAGTACCTACAGAGTAGAACATGCCTGCTGTGTCATTCTTTCCTCACAAAGTTACCATTGATGCCGACCTGTATCTCCCTTCCCCCGCACATCCTTCTGTCTGCCTGCTCTAGTTTAGATTATATTATTGATCTCTGTGGTTTCACTTTGCCATTGACCTGACCTAGCCCGGCTGACCGGGCATGCTCGTGTGTACTTAAAATGTGTAAATCTCTCTATGATCAGAGATGAAAGGGGGGAGGGGAGGCGCCCTTCACAGTGGAGTAATATTGAGGGGCCTCCTGCAGCAGCCTCAATGGAGCAGAAAGGCCTCCCTCCCTCCCTCCCCTAACTCCCTTCCCTGCCACTGCCAACCCTGAGATGCCATGGGGCCCCTTCATCAGATAACGCCAGCACTGACAAGCCCTGCTCTGTCTACTGCCTGTCCCACACTGAGGGGGGCATTCCTCCTCCTCAGCCCTACACAGCAAACACACAAACATGCATCAACACACACACACACACATGCATTAGCACACACACACACAATTGTACTGGACAGGTTTAGGGACTAATACAAGTAATGATGCATTGTACACAGTCGAGCTCGTCCACCTTCAAAATCCTGCAGCACAAAGTCTTTAGCTGTAAATCAACAATTATGGTCTTCATGCTTGTTGAACTAATCAAATCTGAATGGAGATTATCTTCTTAGATTTTTTTTTCAAACTCTACATCCTTCAGATAAGATTTTGTTATGGCACAAATGGTATTCCTGAACATATGTTTTCAATTTATGACTAAGAACAAAGTACAAGAATGTTAGGTGATCCTGGCTTTAAATTCAAAGGTGTCTCTTCCTGGAAAAATATCATGTTCTGACACCATCCTCTCTGACACCTGTTGCTGTCGATATGTGATAAGTGCAAAAGAGACCATGTACTGTAACTTCCTCATTTTCCCGTAATAATGGGGTTGATATGCATGTGGCTGTTATTATGATCAAAGTACGTAATACTTCCATGTTGTGGTCATAATCATCATTATTTCCCACACTATGGACCCAAAAAGAAAAAGATTCATGTACTTACTCTCTGCATGCAGATTGTGGTGCACCAAATAGTAGGTCTAACTAGTGAAATACCTCCCATTAGCAACCGTTAGTAGTACAGAACTACTATTGTAAAGGGAGAAAACCATCATGTGTTTCACAGTCCTATCAGATATCATTGTGGGCTGGATATGCTTACACAGCAGTACCCACATTCATGGACTCTGAAGTAGGTCACATATACAATAGAATATGTATTACAGGAAATGAGCTGCTCTAAAAAGAGTGAAATATAGCCTAATGTAAATCAATCTTTATGTGCCCCTCAATAGCATCATTAAACATCAAACCTGGCCATATAATACCCTGACATAAAAAGATGGACGGACGGACAAATAGACAGACAAAAATACAAAACAGTGTTTGCGACAAATCCCTGCTGCCTCGTGACAGTATCAGTATTTAGCATAGATGGTATACTAAAACAGAGCAGTCATGAACGACCTGTCCTGAGATGAAGTACCTTGTGCTTATTCCCCTTCCATTATGAATTCACTGGCGTGTATTAACCCATGGCATCCCATCAAGGCTTTTCATCACAAAGCTATGTTTCTGCTTCATGAACAGGCAAAGGACTATTCTTTCATATAACCAGCTTCAACCAGAGGCTAATCAGCATTCCTGGGCCAATATTTTTCAAAAAAGTTGAAAGTGCGTCAGCTCAGCTTAGTACATCATGCAGTTCACCAGCCCTGTGGAATCTCTTCTGGCTCTAAGTACAGATGCAGTAGAGAGGAGAGAAGTTGAATTGTAAGTAACTTGTTTTTAGAGCAGGTATGACCTCCAAGTTAGCTGGAGACAACAAGAAAGGATGGTCAAAGAGCAGTTTGTTAAAGCCTGCTGACCAGGGCCATGCAAATATTAGGCTACTACGATTATTTAGTTACATAAAATAAATAGATGGCCACATCTTAATGGCAAATTAAATGACATAAATAAATAACCCTTAGTCTCAAAGTAATGTCATAACTCTAATAATGTTGGGGGTTCTTATATTTGTCCTGTTCACACAAGTGTGTAATGGAAATGTGTTGTTTTGCATATCCCAAATTCCCCTGAGACACCCACATGGAGTGGGGTCATAATTGTACAATGCCCCTGGAGCAATTAAGATGAAGTGCCTTTCTCAAGGGCACAGCAATTTCTTCACCTTGCCGGCGCCGGTATTCAAACCAGCAACCTTTCGGTTAGGGGCCTAACGCTCTAACCTCGAGGCTACCTGCCACCCCTTTTATAGTCACGTAGCACATAGCTCCCACGGGGCACAGATGTCTATTCCACGTTGGTTCCACGTCATTTCAATGAAATGACGTGGAAACAATGTTGATTCAACTAGTGTGTGCCCAGTGGGCTATTACATTCCTTGCTTTGCTTAACCCTTTACAATCGTGGAAATTGGCCTATATGGATAGGGCCACATTTAAATGTTTCTAACAGAATAAATATAAAAAGCATGTGCATGACCATGGTAGCAATTGAAAGAGAACACTTTGGAGATTATGTGGAAATTATCAGACCAAAGGCGATGACAACAGTTCACCTGACATAAGACTGAATCAAAACATTACATTATTTTATGTGCATTTTACATTTGAAGTAGCCTACTTTTCACAGCATTTGTCAATAACGAAATCTCAAAATACTCTGAATACATTCAGTAACATAATAAGAATATTCAATGAAATTTTGGGGTAGGTGCAACATAAGAAAAATCGATTACAAGGGTTTGAGTGAGAGGTCTAACTGGTGTCTCCAAGTGGCGACACACCTCTCCAAAGTGTGCACAGTTCCTAAGTAATTTCAATGCACTTTTATGACTCAAGGAAAAGGTGCTTTTTTGATCTATCCTACCTTTGCTGTTGAGGAACTGAAGTGATCACACTTTTTTTTGCCCTAGCACTACACAGCTGATTCAAATAATCAAAGCTTGATGATTAGATGATTATTTGAATCAGCTGTGTAGCACTAGGGCAAAAACCAAAACGTTCACCCCCAGGACCGAGTTTGGGAAACGGTGCCATACATACTATCGCGAGTGATCTGTGAAGTGGAGACCCTGAGCTCTGACATCATGTTTAGCATGTTACTGCACAGCCGTTGTGTTCCAATTTAGGCGCTTATCAGTGACCAAATCTGCCATTTTCAACGACTTTAACGACAACTTGCAGACAGTGAGTTCAGAACAATACTACTACCCAAAAGGCCACTTTGGAGACTGGAAGGGCAACAGGTAGAGCCCTACATGAGCACATGCCTGCTGATCTGACTCTGAACCTTACTGCAAGGTGACTCAAATGTGCTTAAGTAATGGAAGATCATATCCCCCTTCAAATAAGGCCTGCAGATAAGATTTACATTTACATTTACGTCAGGTGGATGTGAGAGGGAGTAGAGGAGGGAGAGAAGGAGGTTGAGGTATGAGGGAGATGACCACTGAGTACACATCCAACATCCTGTCACCAGTTGGTGGTGTGGGCAGCTCTCCTCTAATGGTTCCTGGCCAGCTTAATCATTAGACTATCACACGCATGCATGAACACACACACACCACACACACACCACACACACACCACACACACACCACACACACACCATGCACACACACCACACACACACCACACACACACCACACACACACCACACACACACCATGCACAGGGACAGCCCTGAGCTCTCTGCCTCATGCCTCTCCTCTCTCACACGGCCAAGCAAAACAGATGAGGCCGAAAGAGAAGCCTTGGGAAGTAAAAAAAAAACATCACCACAGGTCTCTGTTCAACCTCAAGGTGATGCATTTATCACTGGGCACACTATTAAAGCAAAAGCCTGGTTGAGGCTCTGAAACAATGGCCATTTTGTCTCAGCCACATGGTCTTCAACTCGAGTTCAACCAAAGTGTTATGCGCTGCACGCACGCTGCATGTCGCTGAAAACAAAAAAAAGATGAAGAGACCAACTTATGATTTGACAGATTTTAGCCCCATGACCTCCCTATGGCAGAAGAGAGGACAGTTGGCCTGTTGTTTTTCATCTATTGCATCTAAATAAATACAGAACAGGGCATGTTTATGATGTCTATGTGGTTGGTAAAGGTGGGAAATCACATTGGTTCGTCTGTGTGGGAGTGGTGGTGTACTGTTAGCAGAGTGGTTGTGGTGGGTGTGCCGGCCTCCTCCTCCCCCACTCCTCCCTCTCCCCATCCCGCTGGGCTGTGGACCGTACTGCAGCCCCTCTATGGGCCCCCGTCCCCCACTGAAGCCCTCCTAATCTCCATTGTTCTTGTGGTGGCTGCCTCCCTGTGAGGTGAGTCCCTATCAACAGCACAGCCTGCTCCCTCCCTATAGTTCCCCCTACTTCTCTCCTCCCTGCTTTCCTAGATCCCCTCCCTAAAACAAACTATGACACCAAACAGGGTTGAACAGGGTCGGCCTCCCTTCAATCCTCCCGGAGCACTGCCAGTGCAACCCAACCTAGCTCTGTCTGTCTGGTTACATCAGATCTCACCCTGCTCCCAGCCCTCCCCAGACACTGGGTATTACTGGCACTACTAGATTCTGTTTGGTTTCCTCTTTGCTACAAACTTAGCCTCCTGTGTAAACTTTCCCTGTAACTACATCTTAGTGTTTAGACCACTGGTTACTGAAGGTTATTTTGCTTGTCTTGTTCTGTAGAGCTCTGTACTGTCTGTGTGTGTGTGTGCCTGCGTGGGTGTGTCTCTGTGTATGTTTTGCATGTGTGTGTGTGTACTGTTCAGCTCCACTGGTTCCAATGGGAGAGGGATGAGCTATGTGAGTGAGTCTGGTGATGTCATGTTGAGGTGGGTGGGGCACAGCACACACATGTTTATAGTGAACACATGGAAGGGATTGGATGGTATCTAGATCTGTGGCCTCCTGGAGAATCATTACCGAGAGAGGGGTTGTTTTTACACATCAGCCACAACATTCCCTTGACAGCCAAAACATGTGACTAAACTAAATACACTGGACATGCTTCAGTTAGAATCATTAGAGAAAATATACAGACTGTCAATTTAACTGTAAATGTACACAAACGATATCTATCCATATACTGCTATAAATCAATTCCTCAAACTTGCAAAACTTGGAAATATTCCCTTTGACATAGTAGCTCGGATTCTGTAGTGGCCCTAACTAGTGCTAAGCGATTAACCAAAATGTTGGTTATTTTCTGGTTTTTAAACAACTAATTGACTGACATCAATTCAATTATTTGAATTCCATGTAGTTTTTTTTCAGTGAGCTCGATGTGCAGTTTCTCTAGAGATAAATCAGATCAAGCCCAAACTGTGAGATGTAGTAGGGAGTTGTTGTTTCCAACAGGCCAATATTCTACATAGTTTAGCACAGAAAACGTGGTAATTAACTACAATGACCATAATCCATTGCATGCCTACTTGTCTGGTCTGTGTTTGGCAGACAGAGAGAAGAACGCGCGATCAAGAGGGATAGAGAGCAGTTGCTTCACGAGGTATCGATACCTGAAAATACATGATGTAAGTGATTGATAGTTGGTATTCAGCAGTCATAAAAATATGCCTTATTTACTTTGAAGAAATAGTGATTTAGTCAGACAGCATAGGCAGCAGCTCTATAGAAATTAGATGATTATTTGGAATTAAATAATAAAGTCATCAAATTAAAAAAATGCAACATACTAAAGAACTGAAATATTGTATTAAAGTAAAGTAATGGGCAGTCACTACCATCATGGGACTTTTATTAATAGTTTTATTTTATGTTGTTATACAGCATTCAACCCACATAATCGAAAACCGTGATTATTTTTTAATAATCGAACCGAACCGAACCGACCCCAAAAAGCACTAATAACTCAGCACTAACCCTAACCTTTCACAGTACGGCCCTGCTAGATATGTAGGCTTGTTATAAAGAGCCATATTAGAGACCTGGGCCTTTCCACTCCACTCTATCAGATAAGGATAAGCCCAAAAAACAGGCCTGGTGTGAGGTTAGCATTCCACCACTGCTGCCTGCCACACACAAGGCTGCCTTTGTATGCCCACTCTATCTCCGCATGGTGGGTTCTCTTCCTTTGGGCTGTGTTGTGCTGGAGGTTGTATGTAATGTGTTGGAGGATGAATGGTGGATGCATGCTGTTTATTAGATAGACAAGGTTTTGGCTCTTCTGTCCTGTAATTTGATCACACAGGAAGGGGATTCGATTAAAGCCCACATCTTCACCTAGGCATGGGGACCACCCAGTTGTGGCATCCAGAAGCAGAGAGAGGTTTGGCAGGGAGATAGTGGGGACTGGAGGCATACACTTTTTCACCACTCACCATATCCACAAACCTCTGATGACATTTAAGTGCATTTATAGTAGAGAGTGGTTTGGAAAGGGCTGTTATTGGCCGTAAATTCTCTTTGTCATGATTCCGTTATTAAGGATGTTTTTTTAGTGTGATGGAGTAATTTTCAGTTATAGCTACAGACTAAAGCGTGATATGGTTTAGATTACGTTTTATTCTATGGGATTTAAGCCCTTGACTGAGGACAATTGCATTACATTGAACTCTAAACAATTATAAAATGTAATTCCCTGCTGCATGTGTGCATTAAAAATAATCTCCAAACCAACTCCTCTCTCTCTCTCTCTTTCTCTCTCTCCCTCTTTCTGAGTAAACATATTCTTAATTAACTTTCTCCAGAACAGAATGCAATGCTCAAATTCACTATCAAATCTGTATGCATATGTGACTGGAACAGAACCAGCCTTACATAATTATCTGTTTCCTGTCAGGAGATGCATTTACTGTAATTACTTACAGAAAATAAATGTCAGTTTAACTTTTCTCGCTCCATTGTTCAAAAGAAAACTCATAAGCACTTTCCCCCATCTTTGTTGCAGTTTGCATAATCCTAATGTTCGTGATTATGTAGCTTGACTATTGAAGTCGGGCCAAAACATTAAATCATTGTGCAAATTAGTTATTGTCCATCGACAAAAGATGTCATGGCATCATTGTATTTCCAGATTTAGCGTAAATAATATGGCATCATTATATGTAATGATTGTGTTACTGTTATGTTTTCTTGTGGGGGTTCATATCATATGAGCCTTTTGTGCCAACCTCCCATAGTACAACACAGGCAGACAGACTGAGGACAGAAACTGTTTCATTAGTATTGATTTAACCTCAAGCCTCTGGATGTGACAATGATAATCAAAAATGGCATCACCATGTTTGTCTATATCACATCTCTCATAATCCTTATGGTATCCTCCCCAAGCTTTCAGATGATGTAAGTGCCAAAGTGTAGAATAACTGCATGTTTATTGTTTTAATTATGGAATGGGCATTCTTTGCCTGTCATTTTGATGTAACTACAGTGTTCTGCCACAATTAACAGGGAGCAGACAGGTTTTAAAGTCCCATCAGAGACAAAGCAATTTGACAGCCCCGTGCTTTCTTTCTATGTAGTTGGCAGACAAGTGCAGCCAGCTGAATCTCCTATGCCAAGATAACACAGACAAATTAAATGCTGAGAAGGCTTGTGTGTGTGTGTGTGTGTGTGTGTAGGGGAGGGGGGGGGGGGGTAATAAGAGAGAGAAAGAGTGTGTGTGTGTTATTATGTACAGCAGGGGTTCTCAGAGAGACGTCGTGGCACCTTCCCCTCCACGCTTCCCTGCTTCTTCATAGAGAGAAAACACACCATGAAGTGAGGAGCACTGCAGACTGCAGACCTTGGCATTGTGTAATAACACATCATGGTTTTCTAAGACTGCTCACCGGAGGCCTGCCTTTTCATGGAACGATTCCAGAAAATTGGATAACCTTCCCCTGCCCTGACTCGTAATAATTACAAATTCCAGTAAATTCCACTCTTTTGAAATATCTCACCTTTTTTCATTCATGGTTCATGGTCTGTCCCATGAAAAGTCCTAAAGTGCATGGTATTAAAGCAGACGTTCTTCCTCGGCTTTTTACCAGATCATTTCTAGTAATGTTACAATTATTTAGAACTGTGAGGAGTCGCCCCACCCTAACAACACACACCTGGGCTCTCTCACTGAATAACCACAGAACACAGTCTACATGAAGATGCCGAACAGGGAACAGGAAAGTATCGGACTTCTATGGGGTTGTGTAGGGACACAGATCGGCTGCTAAAAGGACTAGAGAGGAGCATGGGATGGGACGGGACAGCACTGGCTTGTGTTGCCAATTAACAGTCATCTGGATGTAGTTGCTCCCCCAGGCCAGCGGGGCTGGATCCCCAGCATGGTCAGGCAGGCCTCTGCTCTGCTCACTAAACAAACAGCCAGATCTGCCATGATTCAAACCAGAGGTCCAGCCCCTCTCCCTTAGATACACTAGTGTGCTTGTCAAAGGGCCAGTTTTAATAACACTTCCCTCAGAGGGAAGAGTTCATTTTCTGCCCAGGCAGATCTGTGGTCAGAGTAGGGAGGGAGGGCTCTGTAGAAGAGAGAGGGATCTGGTTGTCCAACCTTGAGTTGGTTTGAACATTTTTGTGAATGAGGAATAAAAACAGTGCGTGTTTGGGCCTGGG
Source organism: Coregonus lavaretus (assembly GCF_964263955.1). Taxonomy (NCBI): domain Eukaryota; kingdom Metazoa; phylum Chordata; class Actinopteri; order Salmoniformes; family Salmonidae; genus Coregonus; species Coregonus lavaretus. Next base: position 15,492,389 of record NC_140015.1, on the reverse strand, counting down.
TTTGGGCCTTGTGATTCAGGCTGAATCATTATTCTGTGGGCTTTCAGATTCACTCTGAGAAGGAAGTCAAAACACAGTAGTTCCTGCTAATCGCCAATTATCATAAAATGTTGTATTTACATTTGGAAAAATACAGCAACCATCCAAAATGGACTATGAGCTATTATTCAGGGGTTGGAGCGAGATGACTGTAGTAAACAGATCCATTAAAACAGATCCTCTCTCCTATAAAGTCTGTTGTCAACAGGAACAAATGATGGGAATATAACAGGACCCTATTAAGCAACATATGAGAGTAAATGATGTAGGTCTCAAAGCCTCGGCTCAATGACACACACAATTTTCACTCCTTTTCATCCCAACTTAGTGCACACTAGATTTGACCAGCATTAGAGTAGGGTAGCCCGTGCCAGGGAGCGAGAGGAGGGGAGGGTACAGCACCGAGCCACACTGGGGATAGAGGTTTAGCATTAGATGGCAGGTCCTTCAGGAAAGCCGAGCTCGCCACATGACATCCACATGACACAAAAACAGAGTGCAGAGCTGAACGGCGAAGCCACAATCCCACACAGCCTGCTGCTGTGGTTGTGGGGGCTGGTGAGAGCAGATCGTGAGTGTTGGCAGCAGCCTCGGTGGTCCCTTATAAGTCAACGATGACATCCAACAGGCAATAGAGCCTACGATGTGGGATTTAGGCTAAATCCATGGCTGGATGGATGGATACACACACACACTCTTGGTATGTTGGGGACATGTTGCTATGTGCTTTAGAGTAAAATGTTGGATTGAAGCCAGGGCCCTTTTCCCTGACAGGAAACCAACCCCAAAGACTCTATATACAGCATGTCATGTCAGAATGTTCTTCTCTCACAACACATATCATCCCTAATGTCGATATGGACTCAGTCATTCAGTCATGAACTACATGTCGAGGGCCTACAGTTAGTTCTCACCTGTAGCGCTCATGTGGGATGTTCATTTGCAACAGGAAACACATGTGTTCCCAGTTGGAGTTGGAAATAAAGTGGACAGCTGAGCGAGTTGAGACACATGGTTTCTCTACGTGCTTTGAGAGAATGTTAGGATAACATTTTAACAGCTGTTCCTGCCTTAATCAAAACCTTACACCCCACCTCCCCTCTACCGCACCCCCATCCCTCTGCTGTTGAACCGCCCATTCAATCCCCCTACCTTGGGTGGGTTGGAGGTTGAGCTGGATGGTGGATAGGTATCATGCAGGCCTGGAGAGATCTGGGTCTTGAGTCCCTGGGTCTTGTTTCTATGTGGTCTGATGGAGGTCTGGGAGAGAGAGTGAAGTTGACATAGTAAACTGTTCCTCGGACACACATACTGTACCCACTACAGCCTCCTCGTGACCATGGAGCTAGAGAGAGAGAGGCTGTGTGTGTTGGAATCTGTGTTTCTCACTCAGACTGAGGTCCCTAGTGGGAAGGCTCCCTGAGTACATTCCCACAGCCTCCATGTCCTGGTCCCACCAGGAGTCAGCGAGGTCACAGGAGGAGAAGAAAGAGCTCTTTCTAGGCCTACGTCTCCCTCACAACACAGACCTACAGTGGGGGAAAAAAGTATTTAGTCAGCCACCAATTGTGCAAGTTCTCCCACTTAAAAAGATGAGAGAGACCTGTAATTTTCATCATAGGTACACGTCAACTATGACAGAGAAAATTAGAAAAAAAAATCCAGAAAATCACATTGTAGGATTTTTAATGAATTTATTTGCAAATTATGGTGGAAAATAAGTATTTGGTCAATAACAAAAGTTTCTCAATACTTTGTTATATACCCTTTGTTGGCAATGACACAGGTCAAACGTTTTCTGTAAGTTTTCACAAGGTTTTCACACACTGTTGCTGGTATTTTGGCCCATTCCTCCATGCAGATCTTCTCTAGAGTAGTGATGTTTTGGGGCTGTCGCTGGGCAACACAGACTTTCAACTCCCTCCAAAGATTTTCTATGGGGTTGAGATCTGGAGACTGGGTAGGCCACTCCAGGACCTTGAAATGCTTCTTACGGAGCCACTCCTTCGTTGCCCGGGCGGTGTGTTTGGGATCATTGTCATGCTGAAAGACCCAGCCACGTTTCATCTTCAATGCCCTTGCTGATGGAAGGAGGTTTTCACTCAAAATCTCACGATACATGGCCCCATTCATTCTTTCCTTTACACGGATCAGTCGTCCTGGTCCCTTTGCAGAAAAACAGCCCCAAAGCATGATGTTTCCACCCCCATGCTTCACAGTAGGTATGGTGTTCTTTGGATGCAACTCAGCATTCTTTGTCCTCCAAACACAACGAGTTTAGTTTTTACCAAACATTTCTATTTTGGTTTCATCTGACCATATGACATTCTCCCAATCCTCTTCTGGATCATCCAAATGCACTCTAGCAAACTTCAGACGGGCCTGGACATGTACTGGCTTAAGCAGGGGGACACGTCTGGCACTGCAGGATTTGAGTCCCTGGTGGCGTAGTGTGTTACTGATGGTAGGCTTTGTTACTTTGGTCCCAGCTCTCTGCAGGTCATTCACTAGGTCCCCCCGTGTGGTTCTGGGATTTTTGCTCACCGTTCTTGTGATCATTTTGACCCCACGGGGTGAGATCTTGCGTGGAGCCCCAGATCGAGGGAGATTATCAGTGGTCTTGTATGTCTTCCATTTCCTAATAATTGCTCCCACAGTTGATTTCTTCAAACCAAGCTGCTTACCTATTGCAGATTCAGTCTTCCCAGCCTGGTGCAGGTCTACAATTTTGTTTCTGGTGTCCTTTGACATCTCTTTGGTCTTGGCCATAGTGGAGTTTGGAGTGTGACTGTTTGAGGTCGTGGACAGGTGTCTTTTATACTGATAACAAGTTCAAACAGGTGCCATTAATACAGGTAACAAGTGGAGGACAGAGGAGCCTCTTAAAGAAGAAGTTACAGGTCTGTGAAAGCCAGAAATCTTGCTTGTTTGTAGGTGACCAAATACTTATTTTCCACCATAATTTGCAAATAAATTCATAAAAAATCCTACAATGTGATTTTCTGGAGAAAAAAAATCTCAATTTGTCTGTCATAGTTGACGTGTACCTATGATGAAAATTACAGGCCTCTCTCATCTTTTTAAGTGGGAGAACTTGCAGAATTGGTGGCTGACTAAATACTTTTTTCCCCCACTGTATATCCATCCTGCCCTGCCTTTCGAAGGTTTTTGAAAGCCATGTTAACAAACAGATCACCGACCATTTCGAATCCCACCGTACCTTCTCCGCTATGCAATCCGGTTTCCGAGCTGGTCATGGGTGCACCTCAGCCACGCTCAAGGTCCTAAACGATATTATAACCGCGATCGATAATAGACAGTACTGTGCAGCCATCTTCATCGACCTGGCCAAGGCTTTCGACTCTGTCAACCACTGCATTTTTATTGGCAGACTAACTAGCCTTGGTTTCTCAAATGACTGCCTCGCCTTGTTCACCAACTACTTCTCAGATAGAGTTCAATGTGTCAAATCGGAGGGCCTGTTGTCTGGACCTATGGCAGGTTCAATTCTTGGGCAGACTCTTTTCTCAGTGTATATCAATGATGTCGCTCTTGCTGCTGGTGATTTTGTAAACATCTGGCCCTTTATTGGACACTGTGTTAACAAACCTCCAAACAAGCTTCAATGCCATACAACACTCCTTCCGTAGCATGCTCTTCAATCGAACGCTGCTGGCACCCGCCCACCCGACTAGAATCACTACTCTCGACAGGTCTGACCTAGAGTATGTGGACAACTACAAATACCTAGGTGTCTGGTTAGACTGTAAACTCTCCTTCCAGACTCACATTAAGCATCTCCAATCCAAAGTTAAATCTAGAATCGGCTTCCTATTTCGCAACAAAGCCTCCTTCACTCATGCTGCCAAACATGCCCTCGTAAAACTGACTATCCTACCGATCCTTGACTTCGGCGATGTCATTTACAAAATAGCCTCCAACACTCTACTCAGCAAATTGGATGTAGTCTATCACAGTGCCATCCATTTTGTCACCAAAGCCCCATATACTACCCACCACTGTGACCTGTACGCTCTCGTTGGCTGGTCCTCACTACATATTCGTCGCCAAACCCACTGGCTCCAGGCCATCTATAAATCACTGCTAGGCAAATCTCCACCTTATCTTAGCTCATTGGTCACCATAGCAACACCCACCCGTAGTATGCGCTCCAGCAGGTATATCTCACTGGTCATCCCCAAAGCCAACACCTCCTTTGGCCACCATTCCTTCCAGTTCTCTGCTGCCAATGACTGGAACGAACTGCAAAAATCTCTGAAGCTGGAGACTCTTATCTCCCTCACTAACTTTAAGCATCAGTTGTCAGAGCATCTTACCGATCACTGCACCTGTGCACAGCCCTTCTGAAATTAGCCCACTCAACTACCTCATCCCCATATTGTTATTTATTTTTGCTCATTTGCACCCCAGTATCTCTATTTGCACATCATCTCTTGCACATCTATCATTCTAGTGTTAATACTAATTGTAATTATTTTGCACTATGGCCTATTTATTACCTTACCTCCATAACTTGCTACATTTGCACACACTGTATATATATTTTCTGTGGTATTTTTGACTTTATGTTTTGTTTTACCCCATATGTAACTCTGTGTTGTTGTTTTTATCGCACTGCTTTGCTTTATCTTGGCCAGGTCGCAGTTGTAAATGAGAACTTGTTCTCAACTGGCTTACCTGGTTAAATAATGGTGAAATAAATAAAATAAATAAAAAAGGACGTTTTACTGGGGAACATTTTATGGTACTTTTAATGAACTGGAAGAGCATTTCCTTCAGGTTCAGACCTTACCTTTATGAATCGCACAGCCATGCCTCAGACAGACTGACAGACTGACTGACTGGTTTAGGGTTGCACAATTCTGGTAACTTTCACAAAATTCAACTCAAAACTCAGAGACATTTGGAGACCGTTGCTTTTGTATTACTTTTGTCTCTGCTTGTCCTCAAATGTGTATCTCGCCCTCTCAGTGTTGTGCGTCAGTGTTAGCGGTGCGATGGAGGGACTTGAGGCCCTTCACATGCACTGACTGGCACTGGTCCAACAGGACTGAATGGTTGGCATTATACTGATATAATATAATACACTTGTTTTTACCCTGCACTGCAATCTTTCCATCCATCCAATACTGATTAGGCTACACTGTTCAACAAGGAAGGACGTAATCCGATAAACAGTATGCAGTGTCATTTTATCAACAAGGTTTGGAAACTATTACTGTCTGTTTAGTGTTTCCACATTTTCATTGTTTTAATTCTATGTTCCAGTTCGTGTATATTAGCCAAGCTAGCAAGACTGTTTTTCCATGTTAGGGAAGTCTGCTGACCTTGAGATGAACCAGGAGATGACATATATGGCAACTGGTTGCATTCTTTCTCATTCACTTCTGGAGGTCATGGATACGGTGGTCTTTGTTACTCGCTGGTCATCAAAGACATCAAAGCGACAGTTGTGAACACTTTGGCTTGGGGATTGACCACTTGACCCTCGGATGCCCTCTTCGTGGAGAGCTGTAGTAGGAAATGAACTGAAGATTACTACCGCCACAATGTCAATGGATGAGTGTGAGCTTTACATCATAGGGATAATGTCGATTCAGAGAGCAGAAAAGAGAATGGGAGGGGGGGGCATCCAGAGACAAATACGAGGGTGGGGGGCATCCAGAGACAAATACGAGGGTGGGGGCATCCAGAGACAAATACGAGGGTGGGGGGGGCATCCAGAGACAAATACGAGGGTGGGGGGCATCCAGAGACAAATACGAGGGTGGGGTGCATCCAGAGACAAATACGAGGTTGGGGGGCATCCAGAGACAAATACAAGGGTGGGGGGCATCCAGAGACAAATACAAGGGTGGGGGGCAACCAGAGACAAATACGAGGGTGGTGGGCATCCAGAGACAAATGCGAGGGTGGGGGGCATCCAGAGACAAATATGAGGGTGGGGAGCAACCAGAGACAAATACGAGGGTGGTGGGCATCCAGAGACAAATACGAGGGTGGTGGGCATCCAGAGACAAATACGAGGGTGGTGTTCCTTCAAATTCAATTAATGCTGACTTCGGTGGTGACTGGACTGCTCATTCATTCTTCTCTTTCTTTTGTTTGTAAGATATATTATTTATTTTCTACAATACAAAACATCCTTCTCTTTCTATACTCTTTCATTAGACAGACATGGAAAGCCATGATAGACTGTGAGATAGAAAAAAAGATAGAAAATATAGATACAATGAAGAAAGATAGAAAGCAGGAAGACTAATAAACTGCTCTGGTCAAAGTGTCATCTCTGAAGTCACCTCGGTCCCTGATGTAATGGTGTGGTTTAGATTTGCATTAGCTTCGACTCATTCATCCCAGTTACACGTGAGCTGATCCCCATGCAACCACCCCAGACTAATCCTCACTCTGTGAAATTCTGCTCAAGGCCAATAAATGATTTAATAACAAACTCATGATTAGACGGATGCATCAAGCTCAAACCAAATCTGAAGTTATAACAAACTGCAATATACAGTATATAGACAAGTACTCTGGAAGTCCCTTCGATTTCTAACCTCGGATTATGTTTGTGAGGTTTGTGAGGTTTGAACTAGACGTAAAGTTACAGATTCTTCAGCGCGGACACTGAGTCTAACTGTTTGGGGCGTGTGTGCTGTAGCAGAAAGCCTGGGCGCTGATGTGTGTGTAAGGGGCCAGTGGAGGGAACCACAGTGTCTGTGAAAAGCAGAGCTGAATAGGTAAGTAGAGGATTCATGTGGTCAGGCCACGCCACAATATTGTATACTACTCTACAGATAGCCCACAGACCAGTCCAAAGAGAGGAAAACTCAGGCTGCTTTCATTCCGGTACTAGAAATGAACGTCTCCCAGCACTTCAAAAGGTTTTCTGGGATTGGTTGAGCAGCTTCACTTTCAAAATGTTCTGATCTTTATTTTTGAGACTTTGTTTTTGCAGTATTGCCAATCTCATCATGGTGAGCCAACCATCAATTGGCTGCAGGCAGAGGGAAAAAACAAACAAACAAAGTAGTCAATATGTTGTGATTAGATTGCCTATATAAGGATGGGAGCCAACATTGATCAGGCCAGCTGAAGGCCCTAGAGTCAATAGGAATTGTGAGGCAAAACTTGTTTTCCACTGCTGGCTTCAGTCCATTCTATTTCTGAGAAAGTGTCAGCCACAGAAACACAAGGACCAGGGGAGAATCAGCTGCAGCTCATGTGATGCCTTCCTTGTGTTTTTCTGGCTGGGATTATGCAGAAATAGATCCTGTGGCTGAACTGGAGGGAGCACTCATATAGAGCTCTATTCAGAAAGGCCGCAATGAAAAATTGTTATGTGATCATTGGAAACAACTTAGTGCCTATGTCTTCAGTCATTACTTTTTGCCTTGGGGTGCTTTCTACGTTCTAGAAAAAGTCATATTTTATTACCTAGAACTCATTCACTGCTTACAGTGTGCTGTTAGGACAATAGTGTCTTCTGATTATTGTTTACCACGTGTATAACTAGTGTAATCATAGGGCTGTACATGAACACCAGCTTTATGATACACACCTAGATAATGAGACACCTCATCCCTCCACTATTTCCCTCTTCCTCTTTGATTCCCTCATGCCTTCCCTCCCTCTCTCTCTCCCCCCCTCCCTCCCTCCCTCCCTCCCTCCCTCCCTGCCTACCTACCTACCTTCCTTCCTTCCACCATTACATTTACATTTTAGTCATTTAGCAGACGCTCTCCATCACTCACTCATTCACTCTCTCACTCACTCCCCTACTCCTTCTCTCTGAGGGAGAGCCATAGGTGTGACTCTGCAGTTTTCTGGCCCCATGCCGAGTGATTGGGAGCAACGGGCCCTTTTTAAGCAGCTCAGTGGAGGCGAGGCGCTGGGCTCGGCCCGTGTCCAGCCCCGTCTCAGCTGCATTCCTCCGGGGCGAGCTGTCCAATATCATTTCTGCTCTCTCTGCCAGGGGCCCCCGAAATCACAAAGGACCCGCTGTGTTTGCCTCTCCTCACCCTGGCCTCTCCAGGCCACCATCTCCACTGGAGAGGAGAGGCTGGGGCTCTGAAGTACGTAATTATCCCGACGCCACGGCCAAACCGTGCAGACCACATCCAAAGAGTCTGTCAACAGGTGTCTGTGCCCACGTTGTGTGTGCCGGGCCAGAGAGGACGCTATTTGTGGGAATCTCATTAGGCCCTGTCAGTTCAAAGCACAGTGTTTCTGACACATTGGTCTTGATCACATTTTCAATCACTGATAAGAAGGTTTTTTGGCTGGGTGGATTTCCCAACCAGTGGCATTACATTATTCATTGCTCCAGTAACTTCTTGTTAAGAAGATACATGTTAAGGGAGGAGGGGGTTCTTTCTACTGTAAGTTTCAGTTTTTGATACAGCTGCACTGTATCAAAGACAACCACACACAAGTCTGAACACGAACAGAGTAAAGTGCGCCCTGGCATTAATGAAAGCCCTTTGCCTATAAATCCCAGATGTAAATATATCTTCTATGATATCATGACTAAGCCTGCAGAGGTACAGGTTTCCCAGGTAGCCCAGGCAGCCTGGGACGCTGCAGGTGTGTGTGTGTGCTTTAATTAGAGAGAGAGAGAGAGAGAGAGAGAGAGAGAGAGAGAGATAGAGAGAGAGAGAGAGAGGGGGGGGGGGGCTCTGGGTTGGCCTGAACTCCAGAGCAGGGATCTAAAGTGTTACATTTCTGTGGGGGGATTAGGGTTGTCTGACGGGAGATGGGCATGTGAGATCACAGTGCTGTTAAACGTACCTGCCAGAGACAGAGACCCAGCCAGGGCTAGATCCCAGAGCCAGCTAGTGGCACCTTAATTGGGGAGGACGGGCCCATAGTAATGGCTGGAACGGAGTAAATGGAATGGTATTAAACACATCAAACAAATGGTTTCAGTGTGTTTGATAGCATTCCATTTACTCCACTCCATCAGTCATTATGAGCCATCCTCCCCTCACCAGCCTCCTGTGATAAAGTCCCTGATGAAGGCAGCTCAGTATGCTCAAAGACCAGAGAAGGTTTATCTGATACCCTAACTTACTGTATATGGATCTCTGACTCACTTGGCTTCCAATATGTTTCCATATTTACATAACGGTATGTACTCTAGTAGCCTAGCTACCCAGTGGGCAAAGCTGGTTTTAATGACCTCATGGCAACCAGTTTTTCTGGGTGGGGGAAACATAGCCTACATGTAGAACATTCAAATCAAATCAAATCAAATCAAATCACATTTTATTGGCCACATGCGCCGAATACAACAGGTGCAGACATTACAGTGAAATGCTTACTTACATCCCTTAACCAACAGTACATTTATTTTTAATAAAAAAGTAGAATAAAACAACAAAAAAGTGTTGAGAAAAAAAGAGCAGAAGTAAAATAAAATAACAGTAGGGAGGCTATATATACAGGGGGGTACCGGTGCAGAGTCAATGTGCGGGGGCACCGGCTAGTTGAGGTAGTTGAAGTAATATGTACATGTGGGTAGAGTTAAACTGACTATGCATAAATAATTAACAGAGTAGCAGCAGCGTAAAAAGATGTGGTGGGGGGGCAGTGCAAATAGTCTGGGTAGCCATGATTAGCTATTCAGGAGTCTTACGGCTTGGGGATGGAAGCTGTTGAGAAGTCTTTTGGACCTAGACTTGGCACTCCGGTACCGCTTGCCGTGTGGTAGCAGAGAGAACAGTCTATGACTAGGGTGGCTGGAGTCTTTGACAATTTTGAGGGCCTTCCTCTGACACCGCCTGGTATAGAGGTCCTGGATGGCAGGAAGCTTGGCCCCAGTGATGTACTGGGCCGTACGCACTGTCCTCAGAGGAGGAAGGGGAGGACCATCCTCCTCAGTGAATTTCATAAAAATAAACATAGTGAAACATTAAAAAAGTTAGCATTTTTAGATAAAACTATACAAAATATATACACTTCACTAAATAATTGATTAAAACACAATGTTTTGCAATGAAGGTCTACAGTACCCTCAACTTAATATGTTGTGAAATCTGTTATGAATGTATTGTAATGTTTTTAAAATGTATAACTGCCTTAATTTTGTTGGACCCCAGGAAGAGTAGCTGCTGCCTTCACAGCAGCTAATGGGGATCCATAATAAATACAAATACAAATACAGCACCCTGTGGGGTAGCACTACGGTGATACATTGATTTCAATACAAAACCTAGGAGGCTCATGGTTCTTACCCCCTTCCATAGACTTACACAGTAATTATGACAACTTCGGAGGACGTCCTCCAACCTATCAGAGCTCTTGCAGCATGAACTGACATGTTGTCCATCCAATCAAAGGATCAGAGAATGTCACGCCCTGGCCTTGAAAGGCCGGTTGTCTTTAGTTGGTTTGGTCAGGGCGTGAGTATCTATGTTAGAATTTCTATGTTTAGGTTCTAGGTTTTCTATTTCTATGTCTGGCCGGGTATGATTCCCAATCAGAGGTAGCTGTCGCTCATTGTCTCTGATTGGGGATCATACTTAGGTAGCCCATTGCCTACTGTGTATTGTGGGATCTTGTTCCTGTTTAGGCTGGCATTTGTATAGCCCTTTGGACTTCACGTTACGTTGTTTCTTGTTTTGGTTTGTATGTTTATTGGGTGAAATAAACATGTACGCTTTTCACGCTGCACCTTGGTCCGACCCGTCTCTCAACGTTCGTGACAGAAGATCCCACCAAACGAGGACCAAGCAGCGTGGCCGGGAGGAGCAAACACCCGGGACACAGCGGGAGGCTACGTTGGTAGATGTCCTCCTCGGTTGGGGGAAAATCACAGAGGAGGAGGCCGTCCGTTACGGTAAGGCAATGAAGGAGGAAGCCCGGGTAGGAGAGGATCAACGATGACATCAACGGTGCCGGCCGAAGAGGAAGCCAGAGAAGCAGCCCCAAGAAAAACAATTTGGGGGGCTCACGGGGTGGACGACGAGGCAGCAGGAGGCCATGAAAGGGCTGACTAGAGAGGAGGAGGCCGCTATTTTAGAGGTCCTCCAAGCACTGCGGATCGAGAGTCTGAGAGTGTCATGAACCCTGCATCCTGAGTCGGTTCCTGCCTGTGTTGTCATTTTCTGCTCGGAATCTCCAGTTTCCTGAGGGTTCTGGAACGCTCCCTGCCTGGTTGCCGGGCGACGTTGCTAGGCGGGAGCTCTCCTGATTAACCGCACCTGCATCCCATCAGCGATCTGCACACCTGGTCCTGATCATCACCCTTTTTAAGCTCTGACCTGACATCCATTCCCTGCCGGATCGTTAGCCATGAACAGTATGTTTATCAGTGTATCAGCCTTAGAGCTTCTAGCGTTAGTTTTGTTGTTTTGCACCTTGTTGGCTTGCTGTGTACTTACCTCCGTTTTGTTCTATCTGCAGTCACTCACCCGGAACCTTCATCCTACCCCTGCCTGGTGGTCGGCGGCTGCCGAGCCATTATTGGACCTGCCACTGCACCCCCACCAACTCATCTCCGCCGCCCGCTCTGTTCCCTGGATTATTCAGCATCGCTTTTGAATCTGTTAAATAAACACTCACCTTCGTTTCAACTCACCTTGTCCTGGTCTGCTTCTGGGTTCTGGCTTTGTAACCCGTGACAGAACGATCCGGCCAGTAATGAACCCAGCGGACCTGGACTCTGTTCGCCATGCCATTACCCATCAGGAGAAGATGTTGGGACAACATAGCACGGCACTACAGGAGATAGCGTTGTCAGTTCGGAACCTTTCCACCAGTCTGACGAAGATCCAGGCCCAGCTCAGTTTGCCGGTGGAGAATCCACTACCGGTTTCACCCATCTCGCCTGCCGCTTCTGGAGCTGTGTCCTTCCGTGAGCCCAAGGTTCCGACGCCGGATAAATAGGAGGGGGAGCTGGGAAAATGCCGTTCTTTCCTTATGCAGTGTGGCTTAGTGTTCGATCTACAGCCCAACTCTTATGCCACAGACAAGGCTAGGGTAGCCTTTGTTATTGAGTTGCTGCGTGGTCGAGCGCTGGAGTGGGCTTCAGCCGTTTGGGAACGACAGGACACCTGCATGGCTTCATACCAGGAGTTCACGGCCGAGATGAGGAAGCTATTCGACCATTCCGTCCGAGGTATGGACGCAGCTAGGCGCCTGTTTTCGCTTCGCCAAGGAACTCGCAGCGTTGCCGACTTCGTGATCGAGTTCAGGACGTTGGCTGTGGAGAGTGGGTGGAATGAGGAGTCTCTGCAAGCGGCCTTTTACCAGGGCCTGTCGGAGCAGCTCAAGGATGAGTTGATCTCCTATCCGGAGCCTAGTGACCTGGACAGCTTGGTAGCCTTGTCTATTCGGGTGGATAACCGAGTTCGAGAGCGAAGGAGGGAGAAGCAATGGGGCCCGTCCAATCGATCAGCTTCTCAGTTCCCAGTCGGGTCGGGGGGTGGACCAGAATACGTCGATCATTGTCCACCACACAGGATTAGTGGAGAGGTCCTGCCTCCCGATTCTGAACCCATGCAAGTGGGGCGGCACGGGTTAACCAAGGAGGAGCGCCAACATAGACGTAAGACCAACTGCTGCCTCTACTGTGGTAGTTCGGGACATTACATCTCCACTTGTTCCCGGCGGTCGTCAAACTGCTCGGCTCGCTAAAGTTGGGAGGACTTTTAGCGAGCCAGTTTCAACCTCTCAATACCTCTGTCAGACCCCGTTTCCCGGCTACCCTCATGAACAGGAATCAGAGCTTAGCGATTAACGCTTTTGTCGATTCAGGTGCCGATGGAAGCTTTATTGATGCCGAAGTGGTGGAACAGCTGTGGCTTTCCAAGGAGCAATTACCGGAAGCCATTGAAGCTACCACTCTGAACGGCAGTAGTCTGGCACGTATCACGATGAGGACTGAACCGGTTAAGATGCTGTTGTCAGGGAATCATTCTGAGGTGATCTCATTCTTCATTCTGCCTTCTTCCCATGTTCCTCTGGTCCTTGGATACCCCTGGCTGAAAGAACACAATCCCACGTTCGATTGGGTGACTGGCAAGGTAACTAGTTGGAGCCTTGATTGTCATGCTAACTGTCTCAAGACTGCCTGTTCCCATTCGGTTCCCAGTCCGGTGATTGAGGCTAAACCCCCAGATTTGTCCCTGGTTCCCGAGACATATCACGATTTGGGGGAAGTGTTTAGTAAGCAGAGGGCTCTGTCACTCCCTCCCCACCGACCATATGATTGTGCCATCAACCTGTTCCCTGGAGCTGTCTATCCCAAGGGACGGTTATACAGTATCTCCCGACCTGAACGTGAGGCTTTGGAGACCTACATCAAGGAGTCCCTAGCTGCTGGTCTCATTCGTCCCTCGTCATCACCCCTAGGGGCAGGATTCTTCTTTGTGGGTAAGAAGGATGGCTCTCTTCGACCGTGTATTGATTATCGGGGGTTGAATGATATCACGGTTAAGAACAAGTATCCCCTGCCCTTGATGAGCTTTGCCTTCGACTCCTTACAGGGTGCTACTGTGTTCACCAAGCTAGACCTACGCAATGCGTATCACCTGGTCCGGATCAGAGAGGGGGACGAGTGGTTGACGGGTTTCAATACACCGATGGGTCACTTCGAGTATCAGGTGATGCCGTTTGGACTGACCAATGCTCCAGCTGTATTCCAGAGTATGGTGAATGACGTCCTGAGAGATATGATCGGTCTCTTTGTGTTTGTTTACCTGGATGACGTTCTGATCTTCTCGAAGGAACCTTCCAACCACGTCCAGCATGTCAGGCAGGTTCTGCAGCGATTGTTGGAGAATCGCCTGTTCGTGAAGGCCGAGAAGTGCGAATTTCACGCCCACACTACATCCTTCCTCGGGTACATCATCTCCAGGGGAGAGATTAGGATGGACCAGGAGAAGGTTAGGGCGGTTCTGGAATGGGCCCAGCCCGGTACGAGATTGCAGCTCCAGAGGTTTCTGGGGTTTGCGAATTTCTACCGCAGATTCATCCGGGATTACAGCCGTGTGGCCGCTCCGTTAACTGCCCTGACTTCCAGTACCAGGACCTTCAATTGAAATCCGGAGGCGGATCGAGCGTTCCTGGATTTGAAGAGGCGATTTACCAACGCACCGATTCTCTCTCAACCTGACACGGCCCGTCAGTTCGTCGTTGAAGTGGATGCGTCTGATGTGGGGGTTGGCGCCATCCTGTCCCAGCGATGCTCCACTGACGGTAAACTCCATCCCTGCGCCTACTACTCTCGTCGTCTTTCGTCTGCGGAGAGGAACTACGATGTGGGTAACCGGGAGCTTCTCGCGGTGAAGCTTGCCTTGGAGGAGTGGCGCCACTGGTTGGAGGGGGCGGAGCAACCGTTTATTGTCTGGACTGACCACAAGAATCTTGCTTACGTGCAATCGGCTAGACGTCTCAACTCCCGTCAGGCCAGGTGGTCTTTGTTTTTCGGACGCTTTAATTTTTCCCTGACGTTCCGACCTGGATCTAAGAACGGCAAGGCGGACGCCTTGTCCCGGATGTTCTCCAAGACGGAGGAGAGTGGGGCCAAGACCGAGACGATTCTTCCCCGGAACTGTGTCGTGGGAGCAGTTATGTGGAAGATTGAGGAGGAGGTTATGGCGGCCCTTCGGACGCAGCCCGGTCCCGGTAACGGTCCACCCGGTCGGTTGTTTGTGCCTGAGTCGGTTCGTTCTGCTGTCCTCCAATGGTCCCACGCCAGCAAGATGGCTTGTCACCCTGGCGTGGCTCGGACGATGGCGTTACTTCGCAGACGATTTTGGTGGCCTGCCATGGGAGAGGATACTCGGAGGTTTGTTGCTGCCTGTCCAGTGTGTGCGCAGAATAAGAGTGCCAATCGGCCCAGCTCTGGACTACTTCACCCCCTCCCTATTCCCCGGCGACCATGGTCGCATCTGGCCCTGGACTTTGTCACTGGGTTGCCCTCTTCTGAGGGGAACACGGTCGTTCTGACTATCGTGGACAGATTCAGCAAGTTCGCCCACTTTGTGCCCATTTCCAAGCTTCCCTCTGCCTCTGAGACGTCCGAGATCCTGGTTAGGGAGGTTTTCAGGGTCCACGGGTTGCCCAGTGACATCGTTTCCGACCGTGGTCCTCAGTTTACCTCTGCTGTCTGGAAGTCCTTCTGTTTGGCCATTGGAGCTACAGTCAGTCTCACATCTGGTTTTCACCCCCAATCTAATGGTCAGGCGGAGAGAGCCAACCAGAAGATGGAATCCACGCTACGCTGCCTTGTCTCCTCCAACCCCACCTCCTGGGTCTCTCAGTTGCCTTGGGTTGAGTATGCCCACAATACTCTCCCTACATCTGCCACTGGGATGTCTCCCTTCCAGTGCCTGTATGGCTACCAACCTCCCTTGTTTCCTTCTCAGGAGAAGGATCTCTCAGTGCCCTCTGTTCAGGCCCACATTCGTCGTTGCCACCGGACCTGGCATCGGGCCAGAAAGGCCCTCCTTAGAGTTTCTGACCGGTATCAGCTCCAGGCGAATCGTCGCCGGATTCCCGCTCCCACCTATACCATCGGAGATAGGGTCTGGTTGGCCACACGGGATCTTCCTCTACGGACTGAGTCTAGGAAACTGTCACCGAAGTTCATTGGTCCGTTTGTGGTGGAGAAGGTGATCAATCCTGTTGCAGTTCGACTCAAGTTACCGAGAACGCTCAGAGTCCATCCCACCTTTCATGTCTCCTGCCTCAAGCCTGTTCTCCTCAGTCCTCTGTTGCCCCCTCCGCCTCCTCCTCCTCCCCCTCGGATGATCGGAGGTGGTCCTGCCTACACGGTGCGACGCATTATGGATTCCAGACGGCGGGGCCGGGGTTTCCAGTATCTCGTGGACTGGGAGGGGTATGGTCCTGAAGAGAGGAGTTGGATTCCTCGGCGACAGATCCTTGATGCTGACCTCCTTCGTGACTTCTACCGCCTCCATCCTGGCGCTCCGGGTAGTCCGCCCGGTGGCGTTCGTCGGAGGGGGGGGTACTGTCATGAACCCTGCATCCTGAGTCGGTTCCTGCCTGTGTTGTCATTTTCTGCTCGGAATCTCCAGTTTCCTGAGGGTTCTGGAACGCTCCCTGCCTGGTTGCCGGGCGACGTTGCTAGGCGGGAGCTCTCCTGATTAACCGCACCTGCATCCCATCAGCGATCTGCACACCTGGTCCTGATCATCACCCTTTTTAAGCTCTGACCTGACATCCATTCCCTGCCGGATCGTTAGCCATGAACAGTATGTTTATCAGTGTATCAGCCTTAGAGCTTCTAGCGTTAGTTTTGTTGTTTTGCACCTTGTTGGCTTGCTGTGTACTTACCTCCGTTTTGTTCTATCTGCAGTCACTCACCCGGAACCTTCATCCAACCCCTGCCTGGTGGTCGGCGGCTGCCGAGCCATTATTGGACCTGCCACTGCACCCCCACCAACTCATCTCCGCCGCCCGCTCTGTTCCCTGGATTATTCAGCATCGCTTTTGAATCTGTTAAATAAACACTCACCTTCGTTTCAACTCACCTTGTCCTGGTCTGCTTCTGGGTTCTGGCTTTGTAACCCGTGACAGAGAGAGGAGGCCACCACGTTATGGGGGCTGTTAGCTCAGAGGGAGCAGGAGTTATCCGTTCAGAGGGAGGCGCTACAGGAGGCTCAAAGGGAGAAGGAAGTAGTGGAGGCAAGGAGAGAGGAGCTGGTCAGGCAACAGAAGGAGTGTGTGTTCATAGAGGAACCTAGGTAGGCGGAGATACGCACTGTGTCGCCAGTGCGCATTCACAGCCCAGTGCGTCCTGTGCCAGTGCCCCGCACGTGTCGTGCGAAAGTGGGCATCCAGCCAGGACGGGTTGTGCCGGCTCAACGTTCCTGGTCTCCAGTGCGCCTTCACGGTCCAGTATATCCTGCGCCAGTCCTACGCACTGTGTCGCCAGTGCGCGTTCACAGCCCAGTACGTACTGTGCCAGCACCCTGCACGTGCCGTGCGAAAGTGGGCATCCAGCCAGGACGGGTTGTACCAGCTGTACACTCCAGACCTCCAGTACGCCTCCACGGTCCAGTATATCCTGCTCCGGTTCTACGCACTGTGTCACCAGTGCGCCTCACCAGTCCAGTACGGCCCGTGCCTGCTCCCCGCACCAAGCCAGTGGTGCGTGTATCTAGTCCGGCAAGGCCCGTGCCTGCTCCTCACACCAAACCAGTGGTGCCTGTCGCCAGCCCGGTACGCCCCGTACCTGCTCCCCGCACCAAACCAGTGGTTCGTGTATCCGGTCCAGTACGGCTCGTACCTGCTCCCCGCTCCAAACCAGTGGTGTGTGTTCCCAGTCCGGCCCGGCCCATTCCTGCTCCTCGCACCAAACCAGTGGTGTGTGTTCCCAGTCCGGCCCGGCCCGTTCCTGCTCCTCGCACCAGACCTGTGGTGCGTGTCCCCAGTCCGGCCCGGCCCGTTCCTGCTCCTCGCACCAAACCAGTGGTGTGTGTCGCCAACCCGGTACACCCCGTACCTACTCCCCGCACCAGGCCAGTGGGGCGTGTTCCCAGTCCGGCCCGGCCCGTTCCTGCTCCTCGCACCAGACCTGTGGTGTGTGTCCCCAGTCCGGCCAGGCCCGTTCCTGCTCCTCGCACCAGACCTGTGGTGCGTGTCGCCAGTCCAGCTCCA
Organism: Coregonus lavaretus; assembly: GCF_964263955.1. Classification (NCBI taxonomy): domain Eukaryota; kingdom Metazoa; phylum Chordata; class Actinopteri; order Salmoniformes; family Salmonidae; genus Coregonus; species Coregonus lavaretus. The sequence continues at coordinate 15,474,698 of NC_140015.1, read as the reverse complement.
GTCAGCGGATCCATTCCGGAGCTAGAGCAGTCCGCTCCACCGGTGCCCAGTCCAGCTCCGGTCAGCAGCTCCACTCCGGAGCCAGAGCAGTCCACTCCACCGGTTTTCAGTCCAGCTCTGGTCAGCGGTTCCACTCCGGAGCCAGAGCAGTCCGCTCCACCGGGGTCCAGTTCAGCTCCGGTCAGCGGCTCCACTTCAGACCCAGAAGTCAGCCCCTCTCCAGGGTCGGGGCCTCCCACACCAGGGTCCAGACAGGGCTTGGTGCATCACGGGAGGAAGGAGAGGAGAAGCATCGCGCCGAGGTCCAGACCAGACCAGGGGCGCAACGGGGAGGCAGAGAGGGAGAGGTCGTCACGCCCAGAGCCGGATCCGCCTCCGAGGCTGAAAGCCCACCCGGACCCTCCCCTAATGAGTCAGGTTGGTGCGGCCGGAGTACACACCTTTGGGGGTGGGTACTGTCACGTCCTGGCCTTGAAATGCCGGTTGTCTTTAGTTGGTTTGGTCAGGGCGTGAGTATCTATGTTAGAATTTCTAGGTTTAGGTTCTAGGTTTTCTATTTCTATGTCTGGCTGGGTATGATTCCCAATCAGAGGCAGTTGTCGCTCATTGTCTCTGATTGGGGATCATACTTAGGTAGCCCATTGCCTACTGTGTATTGTGGGATCTTGTTCCTGTTTAGGCTGGTATTTGAATAACCCTTTGGACTTCACTTTACGTTGTTTCTTGTTTTGGTTTGTATGTTTATTGGGTGAAATAAAAATGTACGCTTTTCACGCTGCACCTTGGTCCGACCCGTCTCTCAACGTTTGTGACAGAGAATTAATCTAAACTCAGCAAAAAAAGAAATGTCCCTTTTTCAGGACCCTTTCTTTCCAAGATAATTAGTAAAAATCCAAATAACTTCACACATCTTCATTGTAAAGGGTTTAAACACTGTTTCCCATGCTTGTTCAATGAACCATAAACAAATAATGAACATGCACCAGTGGAACGGTCGTTAAGACACTAACAGCTTACAGACGGTAGGCAATTAAGGTCACAGTTATGAAAACTTAGGACACTAAAGAGGCCTTTCTATTGACTCTAAAAAACAACAAAAGAAAGATGCCCAGGGTCCCTGCTCATCTGCAGGAATGTGCTTTAGGCATGCTGCAAGGAGGCATGAGGACTGCAGATGTGGCCAGGGCAATAAATTGAAATGTTCGTACTGTGAGATGCCTAAGACAGCGCTACAGGGAGACAGGATGGACAGCTGATTGTCCTCGCAGTGGCAGACCACGTGTAACAACACCTGCACAGGATTGGTACATCTGAACATCACACCTGCGGGACAGGTACAGGATGGCAACAACTACTGCCCGAGTTATGCCAGGAAGGCACAATCCCTCCATCAGTGCTCAGACTGTCCGCAATAGGCTGAGAGAGGCTGGACTGAGGGCTTGTAGGCCTGTTGTAAGGCAAGTCCTCACCAGACATCACCGGCAACAACATCGCCTATGGGCACAAACTCACCATCACTGGACCAGACAGGACTGGCAAAAAGTGCTCTTCACTGACGAGTCACGGTTTTGTCTCAACAGGGGTAATGGTCGGATTCGTATTTATCGTCGAAGGAATGAGCGTTACACCAAGGCCTGTACTCTGGAGCGGGAACGATTTGGAAGTGGAGGGTCCGTCATTACATTTACATTTACGTCATTTAGCAGACGCTCTTATCCAGAGCGACTTACAAATTGGTGCATTCACCTTATAGCCAGTGGGATAACCACTTTACAATTATTATTTTTTTGTTTTTGGGGGGGGGTGGGGTGGGGTAAGGGGGGGTAGAAGGATTACTTTATCCTATCCCAGGTATTCCTTAAAGAGGTGGGGTTTCAAGTGTCTCCGGAAGGTGGTGAGTGACTCCGCTGTCCTGGCGTCATGAGGGAGCTTGTTCCACCATTGGGGTGCCAGAGCAGCGAACAGTTTTGACTGGGCTGAGCGGGAGCTGTGCTTCCGCAGAGGTAGGTAGGGGGGCCAGCAGGCCAGAGGTGGGTGAACGCAATGCCCTCGTTTGGGTGTAGGGACTGATCAGAGCCTGAAGGTACGGAGGTGCCGTTCCCCTCACAGCTCCGTAGGCAAGCACCATGGTCTTGTAGCAGATGCAAGCTTCAACTGGAAGCCAGTGGAGTGTGCGGAGGAGCGGGGTGACGTGAGAGAACTTGGGAAGGTTGAACACCAGACGGGCTGCGGCATTCTGGATTAGTTGTAGGGGTTTAATGGCACAGGCAGGGAGCCCAGCCAACAGCGAGTTGCAGTAATCCAGATGGGAGATGACAAGTGCCTGGATTAGGACCTGTGCCGCTTCCTGTGTAAGGCAGGGTCGTACTCTCAGAATGTTGTAGAGCATGAACCTACAGGATCGGGTCACCGCCTTGATATTAGCGGAGAACAACAGGGTGTTGTCCAGGGTCATGCCAAGGCTCTTCGCACTCTGGGAGGAGGACACAACGGAGTTGTCAACCGTGATGGCGAGATCATGGAACGGGCAGTCCTTCCCCGGGAGGAAGAGCAGCTCCGTCTTGCCAAGGTTCAGCTTGAGGTGGTGATCCGTCATCCACACTGATATGTCTGCCAGACATGCAGAGATGCGATTCGCCACCTGGTTATCAGAAGTGGGAAAGGAGAAGATGAGTTGTGTGTCGTCTGCGTAGCAATGATAGGAGAGGCCATGTGAGGATATGACAGAGCCAAGTGACTTGGTGTATAGCGATAATAGGAGAGGGCCTAGAACTGAGCCCTGGGGGACACCAGTGGTGAGAGCACGTGGTGCGGAGAAAGCTTCTCGCCACGCCACTTGGTAGGAGTGACCGGTCAGGTAAGACGTAATCCAAGAGTGAGCCGCTCCGGAGATGCCCAGCTCAGAGAGGGTGGAGAGGAGGATCTGATGGTTCACAGTATCAAAGGCAGCAGACAGGTCTAGAAGGACAAGAGCAGAGGAGAGAGAGTTAGCTTTAGCAGTGCGGAGAGCCTCCGTGACACAGAGAAGAGCAGTCTCAGTTGAATGACCAGTCTTGAAACCTGACTGGTTTGGATCAAGAAGGTCATTCTGAGAGAGATAGCAAGATAGTTGGCTAAAGACGGCACGCTCAAGAGTTTTGGAGAGAAAAGAAAGAAGGGATACTGGTCTGTAGTTGTTGACATCAGAGCGATCGAGTGTTGGTTTTTTGAGAAGGGATGCAACTCTCGCTCTCTTGAAGACGGAAGGGACATAGCCAGCGGTCAAGGATGAGTTGATGAGCGAGGTGAGGTAAGGGAGAAGGTCACCGGAGATGGTCTGGAGAAGAGAGGAGGGGATAGGGTCAAGCGGGCAGGTTGTTGGGCGGCCGGCCGTCACAAGTCGCAAGATTTTATCTGGAGAGAGAGGGGAGAAAGAAGTCAAAGCATAGGGTAGTGTGAGCAGGACCAGCAGTGTCATTTGACTTATAATAATAAGCCATTTAGCAGACGCTTTTATCCAAAGCAACTCACAGTCATGTGTGCATACATTTTTTTTGTGTGTATGGGTGTTCCCGGGGATCGAACCCACAACCCTGGCGTTACAAGCACTGTGCTCTACCAGCTGAGCTATAGAGGACTTAACAAACGAGGATCGGATGTCGTCAACCTTCTTTTCAAAACGGTTGACGAAGTCATCCACAGAGACGGGATGGGGTGGGGGAGGGGGAGGAGGATTCAGTAGGGAGGAGAAGGTGGCAAAGAGTTTCCTAGGGTTAGAGGCAGATGCTTGGAATTTAGAGTGGTAGAAAGTCGCTTTAGCAGCAGAAACAGATGAAGAAAATGTAGAGAGGAGGGAGTGAAAAGATGCCAGGTCTGGGGCGGTGTGTTACAGCATCATCGGACTGAGCTTGTTGTCATTGCAGGCAATCTCAGCGCTGTGCATTACAGGGAAGACATCCTCCTCCCACATGTGGTACCCTTCCTGCAGGCTCATCCTGACATGACCCTCTAGCATGACAATGCCATCATTCATACTGCTCAATCTGTGCGTGATTTCCTGCAAGACAGGAATGTCAGTGTTCTGCCATGGCCAGCGAAGAGCCCGGATCTCAATCCCATTGAGCACGTCTGGGACCTGTTAGATCGGAGGGTGAGGGCTAGGGCCATTCCCCCCAGAAATGTCCGGGAACTTGCAGGTGCCTTGGTGGAAGAGTGGGGTAACATCTCACAGCAAGAACTGGCAAATCTGGTGCAGTCCATGAGGAGGAGATGCGGCAGGTAGCTTAGTGATTAAGAGCGTTGTGCCAGTAACCGAAAGGTCACTGGTTCTAATCCCCGAGCCGACTAGGTGAAAAATCTGTCGATGTGCCCTTGAGCAAGGCACTTAACCCTAATTGCTCCTGTAAGTCGTTCTGGACAAGAGCGTCTGCTAAATGACTAAAATGTCAAAATGCACAGCAATACTTAATGCAGCTGGTGGCCACACCAGGTACTGACTGTTACTTTAGATTTTGACCCCCCCCCCCCCTTTGTTCAGGACACATTATTCAATTTCTGTTAGTCACATGTCTGTGGAACTTGTTCAGTTTATGTCTCAGTTGTTGAATCTTGTTATGTTCATACAAATATTTACACATGTTAAGTTTGCTGAAAATAAACGCAGTTGACAGTGAGAGGACGTTTCTTTTTTTGCTGAGTTTAGTACTGAAAGCATTAGCTACAGCTAGCTAGCACTGCAGTGCATAACATGTGGTGAGTATTTGACTCAAAGAGAGAGAAAGACAATAGTTGAACAAATTAATTTCACTTTCACTTATCTAGCGAATGCAGCTAGATAGTTTAGCCTACTCAAACACCTGATTCAAACAGAGAGGGTGCTATGTTAGGTAGCTGGCTATGGCTATCCAACACTGGAACTTTTCCAAGTCAAGGTTATATTTTGGTTTTATTAATTTATTGCCACCGGGGCCTGCCAGTGTAACTGCTAAACTGCTTTCTGACTGTACACTGTACTGCATGATTGTAGCGGGTTTACTAACGCGTTAGTTCTAGTAGCTACGACGATGTAGGTAGGCTGTGTGTAGCGGTTAGTGGTTATGATAGGAAGGTTTGGCTTGGAAAGGTTTTTTCACCTGGTCACAGACAGCTGATGTGTTGTGAACTGAAGTCCACAAATGAAGGGAAAAGGTGAGAAGAGGAGAGCGTGTAGATGCAAGAAGGAATTCTACAACGAGCAAAATGATCATGCTGTTTGTATGTGGCTGCTATGAAAGTGAACTGTGTTTGCGTGTGATCAGGGGTTTATTCATTCTGCTGACTCTGTTGAAAAACCTTTCTTAAACCGAAGCAAACGGAACGAAAATGGGATAAACATACCTAAATTTGTCCAATAGAAACTCTTGTTTGCAACTGTTGGACTAATGATTACACCCTTGATCAGCTAGATGCAGGCAAGAGTGTGAAAGGCGGGATTGAATGTGTCACTGTCTGTCATCTCGATTACTCTAATTTTTCTCTCGACCTATGCACCTATGTTGTAAACTTTAATTCATAAGCTAGGTTGTAGCAACCTCATGATGGGTATAGGGAAATTTAGAGTATCACGTAGTAGCCTAAACCTATCGATATTACATTGAGCTGGGTGAATGGAATATGAATGGCAGTCATCCAATATGCTGTAATAGAAATAAGGCCATGCTCATTAAAAAAATATATAATCCTCCCTCATCTTAAACATCACTGACCGCCACTGGTAGCTACAGTGCATTCGGAAAGTATTGAGACTCCTTGACTTTATCCACATTTTGTTACATTACAGCCTTATTCTAAAATGGATTAAATCATATTTTTTCCTCATCAATACCCTTTAATGACAAAGCAAAAACAGGTTTTTAGACATTTTTGCAAAAACTGAAATATCACATTTACATAAGTCTTCAGACCCTGACTAGTCTCCCAGTCCCTGCCGCTAAAAAACATCCCCATATCATGAAACTGCCACCATCATGCTTCACCGTAAGGATGGTGCCAGGTTTCCTCCAGATGTGACACTTGGCATTCAGGCCAAAGAGTTCAATCTTGGTTTCAACAGACCATAGAATCTTGTTTTCATGGTCTGAGAGTCCTTTAGGTGGCTTTTGGCAAACTCCAAGCGAGCTGCCATGTGCCTTTTACTGAGGAGTGGCTTCTGTCTGGCCACTGTACCATGAAGGCCTGATTGGTGGAGTGCTGCAGAGATGGTTGTCCTTCTGGAAGGTTCTCCCATCTCCACAGAGGAACTCTGGAGCTCTGTCAGAGTGACCATCGGTTTCCTTGTCACCTCCCTGACCAAGGCCCTTCTTCCCCGATTGCTCAATTTGGCCAGGCAGCCAACTCTAGGAAGAGTCGTGGTGGTTCCAAACTTCTTCCATTTAAGAATGATGGAGGCCACTGTGTTCTTGGGGACCTTCAATCCTGCAGAAATGTTTTGGCACCCTTCCCCAGATCTGTGCCTCGACACAATCCTGTCTCAGAGCTCTACAGACAATTCCTTCGACCTCATCGCTTGGTTTTTGCTCGGACATGCACTGTCAACTGTGGGACCTTATATAGACAGGTGTGTGCCTTTCCAAATCATGTCCAATCAATTGCATTTACCACAGGTGGACTCCAATCAAGTTGTAGAAACATCTCAAGGATGATCAATGGAAACAGGATGCACCAGAGCCCAATTTCATGTCTCATAGCAAAGGGTCTGAATACTTATGTAAATAAGGTATTTCTGTTTTTATTTTTAATAAATGTGCAAAAATTTCTTAAAACCTGTTTTTGCTTTGTCATTATGAGGTATTGTGTGTAGATTGATGGGGGAGGGGAAATAATTTAATCAATTTTAGAATAAGGCTGTAACGTAACAAAATGTGGAAAAAGTCAAAGGGTCTGAATACTTTCCGAATGCACTGTATGTGTATGACAGGTTACACAATGATAGCAATGATAGGATAGCACAATGTACAGTAAGTCATGTGTACACCTCTGTATCCACATCTCTCCTTCTCCTCTGGTTCCATCTGTTCTGTATTACTGTGGCCTCAGGAGGAGTCCTCTCCATGGAGTTGTCTGTCCCTGACACACATAGAGAGGGAGCCATGACCCACAGCAGGCCCACTGTGGGCCCTCTCTCTCCCCTCACACATGTGCTCTGAGGAGGGTCAGAGCCCTGTGGGGGCTGGGCCAGCAGCATCAAGGATAGGGCACAGTCCTCCTGGTTCGCCCTCAAAGACCTCAACCTCCACTGAGTCTGAGCTCCTAAAGAGGCCCATATAGACCATGCCAGGAAGGGCACAATGGAAGTGGATAGAGTCCAACATACATCCTACAAGTACGGAGAAATACAATCCCTCCCCATAAGGAAAGTGGGTTTGTCACCAGCATCAGACACTGCCTGAGGAGGGAGACAGCTCTTCCCCCTCAGGAGGCTGAAAATATTTGGCATGGGCGCTCAGATCCTCAAAAAGTTATACAGCGGAACCATTGAGAGCATCTTAACTGGCTGCATCACCGCTTGGTATGGCAACTGCTTGGCATCCGACCGCAAAGCGCTACAGAGGGTAGTGCGTACGGCCCAGTACATCTCTGGGGCCGAGTTCCCTGCCATCCAGGACCTATACACGGCGGTGTCAGAGTAAGGCCCTAAAAATTGTCAAAGACTTCAGCCACCCAAGTCATAGACTGTTCTCTCTGCTACCGCACGGCAAGCAGTACCGATGCACCAAGCCTGGAACCAACAGGACCCTGAACAGCTTCAAGCCCCAAGCCATAAGACTACTAAATAGTTAGTTAAATTGTTAACCAAATAGCTACCCGGACTATCTGCATTGGCTAACGTTTTTGACTCATCACAACATACGCTGCTGCTACTGTTTACTATCTATCACTTTATTCCTAGTTATATGTACATACTGTATCTACCTCAATTACATCGTACCCCTGCACATCGACTCGGTACTGGTACCACTTGTATATAGCCAAGTTATCTTTACTCATTGTGTATCTATTATTACGTGTTTTACTTTTCTATTATTTCTCTATTTTCTTTCTCTCTGCATTGTTGGGAAGGGCCCGTAAGTAAGCATTTCACTGTTAGTCCACACCTGTTGTTTACAAAGCATTTGATGAATACAATTTGATTGGACCAACACATATATACTTGGTAAATCAAGATTTTACATTTTAGTCATTTAGCAGACGCTCTTATCCAGAGCAACTTACAGTTAGTGAGTGCATACATTTTCATACTGGCCCCCCATGGGAATCGAACCCACAACCCTGGCATTGCAAATGCCATGCTCTACTAACTGAGCTACACGGGGCCTTGTATTTAATGTATCAACATTTGACTGCTAAATGTTTTGTTTTGCTTTAATTACTATGCATTCACCAGACTTGTTCCTCCCCCACTCTAGTTCCACCTCCAGCTGTAGTTCATTTCTCTGCAAGGCCTTGAATCAGAGGCTGTGGGACGATGAGGCTGTGTTACCATGGTGCCTGATGACCTGGGAGCTCCCAGCAGGGTGATTCAACGATCCTGTTGCTCAACACAGATGTAGAGTGACACAAGGATGACCAGAGACATGCTGTTATTGTGACTTAGTAATGAGTTCAACCAATAGAGATCCAGCATGGATCACCAAGTCTAGTGCCATGTGCCACCTAATGTCAGAATAGAGAACTGATAAAAAGTGGTTTGTGAAACTATGGGGACACCTAGTGGTTAAAGCTCTTACTGTCTGGGTATCGACGCAAATGCTGTTTTGAGCATCCTCTCACACAACCCAATAATCATTATCTCAATTGAAAAATAGAAGAGCTTAATTTACTTTTTAGTGATACAGCTACCACATGCAGCATTTTCATGAGTGTCAATAGCCAAAGCTCATTGTGTGAATGTTACATGTTGATTTATGTTCTTCTTTCTTAGTGTGTAATCTGCAGAAATGTATTTGGTCATACTATACATAAATTCCCTCCATTTGCTTCTCTGTGTTGCTGCTTCAACAAACGGCAAAATAAAAGCATACCTGTTGGTTTGGAGCTGTAGTGTAGATTCCTGTTGCAGTACAGTGAACCAATCAGAGGGTGGGAGAGTGAGGCTGTGGAATGGAATGGTAATGAAGCTGAGATAGAAACAGAGAGCTGCCAGGTGGCATGATAGCTACATTAAACAGGTTCTGACCACAGGGCATGACGTCTGGATTACAGAACCATGAAATGTCTGCTCCCCATCACACCTGAGACACCACAGCACTGGCCACACTCAAACCAATACCAGCTACTCAATATTGGGTTTGGTGATTTTTTTTCTGGGGGGGTGTAGTTTGATTGATTGATATTACCACATAAACACTCCCTCTCTCTGTGACACATCACAACATATCCATCAAAACACTACCGATCTCTATCTATCTATCTATCTATCTATTTATCTATCTATCTATCTATCTATCTATCTATCTATCTATCTATCTATCTATCTATCTATCTATCTATCTATCTATCTATCTATCTATCTATCTATCTATCTATCTATCTATCTATCTATCTATCTATCTATCTATCTATCTATCTATCTATCTATCTATCTATCTATCTATCTATCTATCTATCTATCTATCTATCTATCTATCTATCTATCTATCTATCTTAGCCCATATTATTGCAGAAGCCCGTCAGTCACAAACACGTCGGACTGTGTGTGGGTGGATGGGGATGTAACCAGGTCATTGTGGTTCAGACTTTTATGATTTGATAGATTAGACATAATCAACATAACCTTGCTGCCCTTATTACTGGACTCTGAGTGTTTCATTGTGTTTCTCTTTGGGGTCACTGTTGTCGTGCAGCAGCGTGTTTTCCCTCCAAGGTGGCTCTCTTGTGGTGAGTGAAGGTCTGAAAGGTCAAGGGGGGAACCGGAGGAGGACTGTGATAAAGGGAACACTGTGGAGGAAGAGGGGGACTGGAAGGAAAATGGAGGTGGAGGTGGTGGTGGGGGCGGACAGGCCTGCATCTGAGAATGACATTTGAAGGGAAGTGAGGAGAGAGAGAGAGAGAGTGAGTGCCTGCAAACAGACGTATGCTGTTTCCTTTTGTAAGCCTTGAAACTGAGTGACAAGAGCAGAGAGAGAGAGAGAGGGGGGGGGGGGGTCGAGATAGAGTGAGAAAATAAAAATAAAGAGACAGAGAAGCGAGAGAACATGTAGAGAAGACTGACAGAGACGGAAATCTAAATTAACCCTGGCATTTAGTGTTAAACACAAAGGACAGTTTTTTCCCCCAGAAGATTTCTAATCAATGTTTTTCTTGGTGTCTAGTGCTGCTATATGTTTGTGAGTCCATTTAGGTTTCCATTTAGAAAAAGACTCATGCAACATGAAGAGCAACATGTTGATGTCACAAGTCCACTACAAAGAAGGAAACATATCTTCTAAGGAGCACAGAATGTTATAAGAGCTAATGAATCATATTCAAATACAATCTTTATTTATAGACAGCTTCATCTGAATGGTACAATAAACAGCAGCACAATCCATTACAATTGAAGGACAAGTAGTTCACATTTACAATATAACAAATAGAGGACTAATACTATTTTCTTCAGGAATATGTTTCATCATCTGAAGAGATATAAACATCCAATTAACAATCATCAATGAGCACAGATGGGGTCACATAGGCTGCATTTACACAGGCAGCCTAATTCTGATCCTTTTTTCTATTTTTTTAAAACTTATTGGTCTTTGACTAATCAGATCAGCTCTGAAAAAGAGCTGATGTGAAAAGATCTGATGTGATTGGTCAAAAGACCAATTAGTAGGAAAAAATATCAGAATTGGGCTGCCTGTGTAAACGTAACCATTTGTGACACTACTCCTTGTGTTGACTTACAAAACCTGGCTACAGACGGCTTTTCCTTGCAGTGATTCATCCTTGTGCTACTTCGCCATAAACTCAGAAACGGTAGTGAGTATTTATTTTTTTAACAATTGATCCACCCACATGATTCGACTGAATACATATCAATTATAAATTATTTTTTGATTCAGAGTTAGATGTTAGAGATCTAATATAACAAAGATAACATTCATAGAGCTCTTTAGAAAACAAAACAATAATTATAGGGTAAGCTATTTCTCACATTTCTCAGATAGGACCCTTGGATTTTTCATACTTTTTAACTCCATTGGGAAAGGGCTCGTAAGTATGCATTTCACGGTAAAGTCTACACCTGTTGTATTCGGCGCATGTGACAAATAACATCTGATTTGATTTGGTAAACAGAGGCATAAAAATACAGCATTGAGACAGGACATTCGTATTCCAATTAAAAAAGTTATGCCTTACTGTGTTTTTTTCAGCATTACATTTTCAGTGCACGTACAAGAGGATTTGAAAACTGTAAACATTGTAAACATACGGTAGTACAACAAGTACAAAAGCACATGTGGCAAAGACATGGTCAGAATACACCAATACACCAGACCAGTGCTGACAGCTTCACTCCTCTTCCATAGATTTCTCAATCTCCTTTAGCTTCCTCACAAACTCCTGAGCCTCTCCGTCTCCTGTCCGTGCGTCCAGAATCCTCATGATTGGCTTCTCTGTATGGAGAGAGCACACAGAGACGTAAGTGCATCCATCCAACGCCTACCACAATTACCTTTAGATTGAATGGGTCGCTAGGTTGGATTACAGAAGTAATAGGAAACCCTTCCCAGACTTAACACACTCTGCTCCCTGGGGGCCTGTTCCCTCTCAGTGAGGAGTAGAGGGGTGGTGTTATGTACTGTAGTCTATCCGGCGGACCGTCCTACCAGGGTTGGGGTCAATTCCATTCAATTCAGTAAATTCAGGAAGTAAAGTGAAATTACAATTCAAATTTTCCTCAATTATTTTAAATTTGGAATTAGAATTCCGGTTTACTTAATGAATTGACTGAATTTAAATCAAATTGACCCTAACCCTGCTCCCTACCGCTGGGTTTGCTCCGGGCCAGGTGCAGAATGGTCGGCTGGATGGTCTTTCCGGCCGCTGAGGCGTTGGGTCTCCCTGGCCAACAGAAGTCACTGAGCGGGGCCAAGGCCTCCCCAGCAAAATCATTGGTGGACAGCCAATCATAATCCATCACAGTAAAAGTCAGACAGGCAAACCTGTGCCTGTACTGCTCTGGGCTGACATGGCTGTGGGACAGCAGATAAAAGAAAATGAGTCAAACAGAAGTCTACATCTCCATGTTAGCTTTTCAATCTAGATGCTGTCAAGAGGGAATTATCATATCATCCACCAATCACAATACAACATTTCCTTCTCTGTTAGTGCATACAGAAGGCAGATTAGACACTCACAAATAGAAGAGCTCATCAAATACTGGGTGCAGGGTCTTGAGCTTCACTTGGGTGCGCTGGCTCTTGGCCATTGGGAAGAGGTGGTGGGGACAGAGCTCCACGATGACAAAGGGGTCACTCAGGCCTGTGTGGCACCAGAGAGAGCGAGAGAGAGAGAGAGAGAGAGAGAGAGAGAGAGAGAGAGAGAGAGAGAGAGAGAGAGAGAGAGAGAGAGAGAGAGAGAGAGAGAGAGAGAGAGAGAGGAACAGGAACGAATGAGGGGCTCATACAGAAGATTGGATTGGCAGTCTTTCTGCATATGGAGTTGCATGCCAATGGAACTCTGATATTTACCATTGGCGTCCAGGGCAATGAGATCAGCAGCATGCAGGATCTCCACAGTGAGCCTCTGCTCAGAAGCATCATAGTAACACTTCACACTGATGCGGCCAAAGCGTGTGTGCTTCAGTGTTCTCTGAAAGACAGATCCATATTATAAAGCATATATAAACAGATTATTGATTGGATTGGATTTGTATACATCCATTCAGTATGAAGAATCCTGGACATGCCTGTAAAGTTGTTCTAGTGTTCTAAAATAAACCGTTCTTATAGAATACAGTTAGTGACTACATTAGCATTAAAGAGATCAAGAAAAATAACATGTGTTGTGATCTTTCAGCTCCTAATCAACACTCCCCCACTACACTAGCCTGGGGCAGCCCAGCAGGCTGCAGACTACCTGCTGAGAGATCTTCTCCAGGAAGTACTGCTCGATCAGCTCAAAGGACGAACACTTGTTCAGCCTCAGCTCCTCGTCAAGAGCCTATAGGAACAGCAGTGGGGAGGGGGGTCATCAGAAACCAGCTGAACAACCCCCTCTAAAAAAGGCCCTCTACCATGGTCAGGCATTAAGTAGCTAAATGGTACATAAACCGTTGGTGCTCTGACCTTGTAGTCTGCATGGTTCTTCAGATCTTCTATGGCAAGTCCCTCTCCCTCAGCATAGAAGAACTGCACCAGGGCCTGAAAGGAGCATTGTGGTGGGGAAGGTTTCAGTTTTCAGGGTACATGGTCTGATACTCTGCTCTGTTCGACTGGCATGACTAGCTAATTAGCGGTGGTAACTATAACTAACACCTTTGGTTGGAGCATATGTCAGAGGATATTAGCAGACCGGTATGTATCCTCGCTAACAGCGTGAAGCCCCCGGTAGGAGAAGGAGATCACCATGGAACACACCACATGTTCTACCCACGCAACTTTGCATTTTCCTGACTTTTCATCCAAATCTGTCATGTGTCCCTTGCCAGCTCTATGCTCCATTAGAATACAGGAACTGTCACACATTGCCATTCTAGTGGGGACTCTCCTCAGCAGGGACTGAGCAGCCAAGAGACCTGATGAATATCAGTGGTATGGAAATTATACCACACAAGTAATTAGCAAGGATTAAGTAGCTGAAGATGAGCAAGAGGGGGAAATATGGCCCCTACTGTATTCTCCCTGTCTCTGGGGTCAACTACGAGAGGGAGGGAGGGAGGAAGGGAGGGAGGGAGGGAGACCACTGACCTCCACGGTGTACTGGAAGCGGTTGTAGAACTCCACCTGGACTCCCATGTTTTCTGCCACCGTGTCTAGGATCATTCTGAGGAGCAGCTCCCACATGCCGAGGAGAACTCTGTGCAGAACACAGGAGAACACAGTTAGACAACAACCCGGCTTATCCAGCACCACATACTAAAGACATGCAACACCCACACACCAATGTTTATCATGACAGTCTAAACAATATCCTACAAACAGCAATTACCTAGTCAATGGACTATCCTGCTGTATGTCATGTGATCATAATGGCTAGATAATGACCAGCACTACAGCATAATGTGTCAGAGGGGTATCATTATTGTGTGCATGTCTAAGATGCTCATCTAGATAAAGATGTGACACAGCATGTAATTACCTAGCTAGATTCTCCTTCACCAGAGACTCGCTGAGGATGAGTAAAGTGTCGTGTAAGTACTTCATGAGGGGGGACACGGCCTGAAACAGAACAATGTCACAGAACAGTGTCCCATCTTAGGGGGAAGCCTATTGGAAAAATTTCTTAAAACCCAGTAAGGACAAAGAAAGAAAGCAGAGAGGTCGCTGCTACGTAACAGAAGCAGAGCACAGTGTACTGTTCAGTCTTACATCATCGTTGTTGATGGAGTCAGGGGACAGGCTGATGTGCTGAAGGTACCTCTTCAGCTCTGAAAGCATCTAGACAAAACACACAATATCACAATGCACCGGTTTGCCTCTCTGTTCAAGGCAATGTGACCAGGCAAGACCCAATTTGAGTATTATGTAACAAGGCTTGGGTTCACATAGTATTTGTTTTCTTTGAAATACTTTAGCTGTGCTAGATTAAGGTTGCCTGACACAATGGAACCAATGGAACAGTCCCAAATGTGAAACCCCCGACCGTCTTGCACTCCAAGCAAGCTCCATCAAACGCCCAAAGGCATTTGAAAGAAAACAAATACTATTTGAACCAAGGTCTGTATCATTTATGTAACCCATTCTCATGAAAACTGATATTGACGTGCATGACTGGTTACTAAGTATGACCGACAGAGAGGACGGTTCAGTGAGATGGAGGGACCTTGTCTGTGAGGTGGGTGATGAGGCGCTTGGCCTCCCTCTGTAGGTCCACATCCACGTTGTAGAGCTGACCATTCAGGGCCTTTTTGACCTGCTCCTTCCCCTCTGCCCCGCAAGACTCCTCCATGGCCTGCTCCACGCCCTGCCAGTCCAGGTCCCGAGGCAGGTGGCCCAGGAACACACGCACATGCTCTGTGTTGTTCAGGGCGATGCACAGCTAGCCCACACCAAGACCCAGGAAGTACATTAGCAGAGGGAAGAAGAGAAAGCCAGAGGAAAGGTCGAGAAGGGTTGAAGAAGACAAAGGACAAAAAAGAGGCAGGGCTAAAAAAAAAGAGGCATGTATGGAATTGGGGGAGGGAGTAAATGATTGACAATGAAAAGAGGTAGGACGGTAAGTAGACCAAACATATTACACTGCGGACAACCCGCTGAGGTCTTTGTGTTGCCAGGGAAAGAACACTCGCTGACATTTACTTCCCACGTCATCCTGAAGCCCCCCTTCCTTCCTGCCTTCCCACAGGCGTTACCTGCACTGTAAGGCTCTTGATGTCTCGACCCGGCTGGCTCCTCTCAATCTTGCGCTTTATCATCTCTGAGTAACACACGGCCTCACTGCAGAAATTCTGCAACACAGACAACATCTCACTCCCCATCATCATTGAGAGTAAAACCCTCAATTAGCATTCTCTGGTTGTTTGTAATTGTGGCTTGCCACCTGTAGAGCTTTTCACTCTGTCTCTGAATGTGTAGTGTGTGTGAAAGGGTGCACTTGTGTGTGTGTGTGTGCGTGCGTTGGGTGTGTGTTTGTGTGTGTGTGGCGGTGGCACTCACGTCTGTCAGGCGGGTGACAAAGATGAAGGCCCCTGCAGAGTCTGGCCAGGCCAGCTGGTTCCAGAACTCCCGCACCTGGATGAAACATGCTGTCACATCCACCGCCGAGGAGCTGTGTTTGGCCTGCTGTACTGGCTCCAGCTGTTCAGTACACACACACACACATTCTGTGAGAAACAACTAACAGAAGGTCATACACATGTACTGTATTAGAAATACACTGACACACACGTACAGTACGTCGAAACGAACTCATATTCAGAGTACATTAAATACAAACATCAAATCAAATTAAATTTTATTTGTCACATGCGCCGAATACAACAGGTGTAGACCTTACAGTGAAATGCTTACTTACAAGCCCTTAACCAACAATGCAGTTTTAAGAAAGAATACAACAAAAAAATCACAAAAAAATACAATATAAAATAATACTAAATAAAAGTAACAAATAATTAAAGAGCAGCAGTAAAAATAACAATAGCGAGGCTATATACAGGGGGTACCGGTACCGAGTCAATGTGCGGGGGCACCGGTTAGTCGAGGTAATTGTGGTAATATGTACATGTAGGTAGAGTTATGGCAATGCAAATAGTCTGGGTAGCCATTTGGTTAGATGTTCAGGAGTCTTATGGCTTGGGGATAGAAGCTGTTTAGAAGTCTCTTGGACCTAGACTTGGCGCTCCGGTACCTCTTGCTGTGCAGTAGCAGAGAGAACAGTCTATGACTAGGGTGGCTGGAGTCTTTGACCATTTTTAGGGCCTTCCTCTGACACCGCCTGGTATAGAGGTCCTGGATGGCAGGAAGCTTGGCCCCAGTGATATACTGGGCCGTGCGCGCTACCCTCTGTAGTGCCTTGCGGTCGGAGGCCGAGCAGTTGCCACACCAGGCAGTGATGCAACCAGTCAGGATGCTCTCGATGGCGCAGCTGTAGAATCTTTTGAGGATCTGAGGACCCATGCCAAATCTTTTCAGTCTCCTTAGGGAAAATAGGTTTTGTCATGCCCTCTTCACGACTGTCTTGGTGTGCTTGGACCATGTTAGTTTGTTGGTGATGTGGACACCAAGGAACTTGAAGCTCTCAACCTGCTCCACTACAGCCCTGTCGATGAGAATGGGGGCGTGCTCGGTCCACTTCATTTTCCTGTAGTCCACAATTATCTCCTTTGTCTCGATCACGTTGAGGGAGAGGTTGTTGTCCTGGCACCACATGGTCAGGTCTCTGACCTCCTCCCTATAGGCTGTCTCGTCGTTGTCGGTGATCAGGCCTACCACTGTTGTGTCATCGGAAAACTTAATGATGGAGTTGGAGTCGTGCCTGGCCATGCAGTCATGAGTGAACAGGGAGTACAGGAGGGGACTGAGCACGCACCCCTGAGGGGCCCCCGTGTTGAGGATCAGCATGGCGGATGTGTTGTTACCAACCCTTACCACCTAGGGGCGGCCCATCAGGAAGTCCAGGATCCAGTTGCAGAGGGAGGTGTTTAGTCTCAGGGTCCTTAGCTTAGTGATGTGCTTTGAGGGCACTATGGTGTTGAACGCTGAGCTGTAGTCAATGAATAGCATTCTCACATAGGTGTTCCTTTTGTCCAGGTGTGAAAGGGCAGTGTGGAGCGCAATAGAGATTGCATCATCTGTGGATCTGTTGGGGCAGTATGCAAATTGGAGTGGGTCTAGGGTTTCTGGGATAATGGTGTTGATGTGAGCCATGACCAGCCTTTCAGAGCACTTAATGGCTACAGACGTGAGTGCTACGGGTCGGTAGTCATTTAGGCAGGTTATCTTAGTGTTCTTGGAAACAGGGACTATGGTGGTCTGCTTGAAACATGTTGGTATTACAGACTCAGACAGGGAGAGGTTGAAAATGTCAGTGAAGACACTTGCCAGTTGGTCAGCGCATGCTCGGAGTACACGTCCTGGTAATCCGTCTGGCCCTGCGGCCTTGTGAATATTGACCTGTTTAAAGGTCTTACTCACATCGGCTATGGAGAGCGTGATCACACAGTTGTCTGGAACAGTGGATGCTCTCATGCATGTTTCAGTGTTACTTGCCTCAACACGAGCATAGAAGTAATTTAGCTCGTCTGGTAGGCTCGTGTCACTGGGCAGCTCGCGGCTGTGCCTCCCTTTGTAGTCTGTAATAGTTTGCAAGCCCTGCCACATCCAACGAGCGTCGGAGCCGGTGTAGTACGATTCGATCTTAGTCCTGTATTGACTCTTTGCCTGTTTGATGATTCGTCGGAGGGCATAGCAGGATTTCTTATAAGCTTCTGGGTTAGAGTCCCGCTCCTTGAAAGCGGTGGCTCTACCCTTTAGCTCAGTGCGGATGTTGCCTGTAATCCATGGCTTCTGGTTGGGGTATGTACAGTCACTGTGGGGATGACATCATTGATGCACTTGATGAAGCCAGTGACTGATGTGGTGTACTCCTCAATGCCATTGGAAGAATCCCGGAACATATTCCAGTCTGTGCTAGCAAAACAGTCCTGTAGCTTAGCATCTGCGTCATCTGACCACTTCCTTATTAACTGAGTCACTGGTACATCCTGCTTAAGTTTTTGCTTGTAAGCAGGAATCAGGATGATATAATTATGGTCAGATTTGCCAAATGGAGGGCGAGGGAGAGCTTTGTATGCGTCGCTGTGTGTGGAGTAAAGGTGGTCTAGAGTTTTTTTCCCTCTGGTTGCACATTTAACATGCTGGTAGAAATGAGGTAAAACAGATGTAAGTTTCCCTGCATTAAAGTCTGCGGCCACTATGAGCGCCGACTCTGGATGAGCATTTTCCTGTTTGCTTATGGCCGTATACAGTTAATTGAGTGCCGTCTTAGTGCCAGCTTCGGTTTGTGGTGGTAAATAGAGAGCTACGAAGAATATAGATGAAAACTCTCTTGGTAGATAGTGTGGTCTACAGCTTATCATGAGATACTCTACCTCAGGTGACTAAAACCTTGAGACTTCCTTAGATATCATGCACCAGCTGTTGTTTACAAATATACATAGACCGCCACCCCTTGTCTTACCAGAGGCTGCTGTTCTATCCTGCCAATACAGTGTACAGTCGTGGTCAAAAGTTTTGAGAATGACACAAGTATTGGTCTTCACAAAGTTTGCTGCTTCAGTGTTTTTAGATATTTTTGTCAGATGTTACTATGGTATACTGAAGTATAATTACAAGCATTCCATAACTGTCAAAGGCCTTTATTGACAATTACATTAAGTTTATGCAAAGAGTCAATATTTGCAGTGTTGACCCTTCTTTTTCAAGACCTCTGCAATCCGCCCTGGCATGCTGTCAATTAACTTCTGGGCCACATCCTGACTAATGGCAGCCCATTCTTGCATAATCAATGCTTGGAGTTTGTCAGAATTTGTGGGTTTTTGTTTGTTCACCCGCCTCTTCAGGATCGACCACAAGTTCTCAATGGGATTAAGGTCTGGGGAGTTTCCTGGCCATGGACCCAAAATGTTGATGTTTTGTTCCCCGAGCCACTTAGTTATCACTTTTGCCTTATGGCAAGGTGCTCCATCATGCTGGAAAAGGCATTGTTCGTCACCAAACTGTTCTTGGATGGTTGGGAGAAGTTGCTCTCGGAGGATGTGTTGGTACCATTGTTTATTCATGGCTGTGTTCTTAGGCAAACTTGTGAGTGAGCCCACTCCCTTGGCTGAGAAGCAACCCAACACATGAATGGTCTCAGGATGCTTTACTGTTGGCATGACACAGGACTGATGGTAGCGCTCGCCTTGTCTTCTCCGGACAAGCTTTTTTCCAGATGGCCCAAACAATCGGAAAGGGGATTCATCAGAGAAAATGACGCCAGTCCTCAGCAGTCCAATCCCTGTACCTTTTGCAGAATATCAGTCTGTCCCTGATGTTTTTCCTGGAGAGAAGTGGCTTCCTCGCTGCCCTTCTTGACACCAGGCCATCCTCCAAAAGTCTTCGTCTCACTGTGCGTGCAGATGCACTCACACCTGCCTGCTGCCATTCCTGAGCAAGCTCTGCACTGGTGGTGCCCCGATCCCGCAGCTGAATGAACTTTAGGAGACAGTCCTGGCGCTTGCTGGACTTTCTTGGGCGCCCTGAAGCCTTCTTCACAACAATTGAACCTCTCTCCTTGAAGTTCTTGATGATCCGATAAATGGTTGATTTAGGTGCAATCTTACTAGCAGCAAAATCCTTGCCTGTGAAGCCCTTTTTGTACAAAGCAATGATGATGGGACGTGTTTCCTTGCAGGTAACCATGGTTAACAGAGGAAGAACAATGATTTCAAGCACCACCCTCCTTTTAAAGCTTCCAGTCTGTTATTCTAACTCAATCAGCATGACAGAGTGATCTCTAGCCTTGTCCTCGTCAACACTCTCACCTGTGTTAACGAGAGAATCACTGACATGATGTCAGCTGGTCCTTTTGTGGCAGGGCTGAAATGCAGTGGAAAGTTTTTGGGGGGGATTAAGTTCATTTTCATGGCAAAGAGGGACTTTGCAATTAATTGCAATTCATCTGATCACTCTTCATAACATTCTGGAGTATATGCAAATTGCCATCATAAAAACTGAGGCAGCAGACTTTGTGAAATATAATATTTGTGTCATTCTCAAAACTTTTGACCACGACTGTATAACATGCCAGTTGTATGTTATTCATGTCTTCGTTCAGCTACGACTCGGTGAAACATAAGATATTACAGTTTTGAATGTCCCGTTGGTAGGATATACGTGCCTGTAGTTTGTCCACTTTATTATCAAGCGATTGTAAATTGGCCAATAGTATCGATGGCAAAGGCAGATTAGCCACTCGTCGCCTGCTCCTTACCAGGCACCCCAATCTCCTTCCGCAATATCTCATTTTCTTTCTACTGCGAATGACGGGGATGAGGGCCCTGTCGGGTGTCTGGAGCAAATCCCTCTCGTCCGACTCATTAAAGAAAAATTATTTGTCCAGTTCAAGGTGAGTAATCGCTGTTCTGATGTCCAGAAGCTCTTTTCGGTCATAAGAGACGGTAGCAGCAACATTATGTACAAAATAAGTTACAAACAATGCGAAAAAACACACAAAATAGCACGGTTGGAGTCCATAAAACGGCAGCCATCCCCTCCGGCGCCATCTTCAACAGGCTCCTCATGGTGGGTTACAGATTATCAATTGGTTCTGCTGTAGAAGTGTAATGGATATCCTGATTGCCGTATGTTTAATGTTTTCCCAGACTGCTTTTCATAGAAAAGCAATCTCTACAGACACTTCCATAAGACGCCTTTCTCACCTGGTCCATGTCTACTGCTCTGTGGATCCTGTCACAAGACTTGTCATGGACTATCTGCAGCCACTTGTGGATAGACATCTTGAACCAGTTGTGATAGCCAGTCAAGGCCAGCATCTTAGCATCCCTGAGAGAGGAATACTCATTAACCACCTGACATTTAGCTATTCTACTGAATGTTCAAGCATATGGAGAGGAAGTTCAATGCAAGATCAAATCACCAAGCAATAATGACGTCTAAACAATCTCCCTGTTTTCTAAAAGTTCAATGCAACCAAGCTGAACATCCACTATCCTACAGTCTGACCAGGTAACAGGGTGTTGACAAACTCACTTGAGAGGGAGGAACTCTCTGAAGCGTTTGAGTATTTTCAGAGACATGTAGAGCTCTAACAGAGTCTCCCCCATGGTCTGAGTTAGCCTGGAGCTCTCCTGCTCTAGAGTGCCACACACCCTCTCCATGGCAACGCTCACGTCGTCCGCGACCTGAGGGAGCACAGGGGTCAGTCACCCCATCTCAGAGGTCAAGGGTCAACGGTGAGGATACATGCATGCTGAACATACAGGAACACTATATGCATCAGTATACTGTATATCATCAAATGTCATGTATGGATAAAGATGTTGGCAGGTCCTATCCCTTTTGGTTTCAAAGGAATTCTCACCAGTTTCTCCAACTGTCTATACGTGATGCTAAAGAAATCCACTTTCACTGCACTGGGGGATTTCAAAAGACAATACAAAGAAAATTATTCACTTGCTATTTGGCATAATCAACATGATTATACTTAAAAGTCAAGTTGATTGACACAATAAACTGCAGGGACTGTTTGTGTACCTGTAGAAGAGCTTGTTGTAGACGTTCTGTCCCCTCTGTACATCTGCACACACTGCATCCACCACCTGGACCAGTCTCCTCAGCTGCTCCTCCAGAGCCTATAGCACCATCACACAACAGCTCACACACCAACACACAACCCCGACAGGCCCATAATGTGTTATGACTTTGTGTGTTAGCAAGTCTTATGATGTCAACCTACCCCCTCCTCTGGTTTGAATTGTGAAATTGTGCTCTCGTACCACTCCGCTGTACCTTTCTGTTGAAATCAAATATTGCAGTCATTCGAATTAGTCAGGCAACAGTGTTAACACGAACAGGTCTTCCTTATATTTATGTTGTACCTTGACAATAGTGGCAATTTCCAAATGCAGTTCATTTCGAAGGGGACATGCAGTCTTGAAGGCCGGCATGGTCTGCATGTGTCCTACACCCCTGAGTCACAAACACAAAGGGAGAGAAACATGGTCATTTCTGTCAGCCTTTTTACGCTAAGGTGACTGACAGCAAGAATGATTTGTATGTGTTTGAGTATATGTTTTTATATGTGTTGTCTGTGTCCACTGTACACAGTGTCCTATGAGATCTCTGTAGGAGTGTCAATCACTGGGCAGACTTTGAAATCTTATTGGAAAAGGCCCTCCATTCATCTGGTCTGTGCGACACAGAAGTACAGTGCCCCGTGGGGCTGCTCACAGAGAAAGAGCATAGCAACATGAGCCTCAAGAAACACAGCTGCTTTTATTGGCATAGTCATCACCATTCAAGTAGAAAACCCGCCCGATAGGCTTATGACTTAGTCACCCTTCCCTCCTATTGGATTGACTGTTCTAGGTACTATGGTTCTATGGTCTGTGCTTCTATACTAGTGACTTAGTTGACTGTTTGGTCTGGTATGACAGCGCTGGCGAGTGTTTGATGCAGTGATGTGGTGAGAGAGAGAGAGGGGGGTGGTGGGAGTCACAGGCGGCTGGCGGCACCTTAATTGGGGAGCACATGCTCCTAGTAATGGCTGGAACGGAATGAATGGAATGGTACACGTTTTCCATATGGTTTAATGTCATTCCATTCACTCCATTCCAGCCATTACTATGAGCCTTCCTCCCCTCACCAGCCTCCTGTGGTATGAGTTTACCTCAGCATGAGCTCGCAGCGTGTGACGGCGGCTGGACTGGCACAGGGGAACACCTGGCGCATGTTCTTCATCAGACACAGACAGTGGTCCGTGTACAGCCTGAAGCTGTCCGACAGCTGCCGCTCCTGAACACAGGAAGTACATCACATCATTCAACCTCACAATGATCCATCTAGCCAATAACAGCACATTCAGACAGACTTCTAGGCTTCAGTCTAGTCAATCAAAAACAGTTTCCAGACAAACTACCGCACCGAAACAACCAGGTTTTGATTGAATAACAGACCCCTAGGTTATAAGATAATGGATGTTGAGTGGTGAGTTAATGAGGTGTCCTAATGTCAGATTAAAAGTGATTGTGAGCCAGAGGGGAGCTGTGAGGAGACAGTAGGCTTACCAGGTCTCCCTGTACAGCTTGGGGATCCCATTCTGCATCGATGGTCCTCAGGAGCCGCAGCAGCAGGGTATAGCACATCCTCTGGGACCGGTGGTGGCTGCTGTAGCACTGCCAGCGACTGCAGACGAGAGCATTATATACTACTATACATCTACCGTACATGACCATGACCTCTCATTGGAGATGAATGGTTTCAGACCTAAAAGGACTAGGAAGGAAAAGGTGCAACTCTCACTCATAATTAAAAATGTGGTACTTTATTGGCACAGACTTCTCCAGCTTGGCTTGGCATAACTTAGATTTTCGAATTTTGACCACTGCAATACCTTTGGTATATGATCTACATTGAAGTGTTACTATTGTAGCTACTTACATGATGGCCTGTTGCAGGGGTGAGAGGTCAGTTTGCACAGCATGATGGGACAGCACAGTCCATGCTGGAGGAGTCACCTGCCCATTCCAGTTATAAGGCTCTTTCTGGAGAGAAAAATAAGATTATTTACATGAATATCATAAGGAAGCCATCCATAGCCATTTCTGTAATTTTACTCGATAATAGAATGCACTGTATAGTAGAGTTTCACCTGAATATGAGCATGCTCATACTCCAGAATCTGACTCAGCATCTTCTTGTGAATGACTTCTTTTGATTCCCTCTTACTCAGGGTTGTGTCTCTCTGGGGAACAAAATGAAATGATCAAGTGACTTGGGTGGACTAGACAGGTACTGTGGAAAAAAGAGACTGTAGTAGCTACCTGGGTAGTGAAGAGCCTCAGAATCAGGTAACATTCTCCCTGGACCTTGGAGGCACTGGACCGGGGCTCCAGCTTAAACCATTTGTCATATCCCATCACAGGAATCTCCTACAGGTGAACAACAGACAGGCTAGACCAGGGTTGGGCAACTTTGATGATGGTGGGGACCACAAAAAGTCTGAACTCAGTTGCTCGCTGGTCTGCGTGCCCACATCCAGTTTTACAGCTAATTTCCTGCAATTCTACACATTCTGCCATGGAGTGGAGAGAAATGTTAGCCATTTTTAATATGATATCTGAGTGAGACTGATAAAAAGTTTAGATAGCTGGCTGCTAAACTAACTTAGCAATCTAACAAAAAATTGCTGACCTGGGCTAATTGACTGACTATCAGTGACTGACATTACAAGAGAAAGACTGCTGATGCACATCCAAATTTCGAAATTGAACCTTGTTTATTCTCCTATTCTAACACTCAAAAGTAAGTTGAGACCCCAACTGAGTTCCTAAATATAAATATAGATGTTTTATATTGATCCGAGGGCCTGTCTAGCCCATGGCCTAGACACTAAGCCAGGAAAAAAGGGTTTTGTGCTCAAACAACTGGAACAGAGGTGCTGCCTTCAATAATAGTGGATTTCTTTAGAGGTAGAGGCGTGACATTCTCTCCATTATAAAACTATAATTTATTCTAAATCCATTAAAACCAAATGAAGTTCCGGTCTGATGAAGGTGTAGACCGAAACGTCACACTGTCTTTGATGGATTTACAATAAATTATATTTTTATAACGGGTGTTGCGCCTCTCTGATAGACAGTGAGCCAGGAACCAAGTTTGGTGGAGTATAATTAATAACTGTTAGTTAATACTTATAATAGCTAATAGATATGTATGTTAGAATAAACTGCATCAAGTAAAATGTATTACTACTGTATCGAATAAGAAACAATATCAATTGGGAAGTTTAAGCACTGTAACTTTAAAGTCTTACATTCAGTGGAATGTTGATGCAGCCCAGGAAGTCATCAGCATTGTCCTCAGATGATCCTGATGACGACGTCCCATTGGACCGCACCGATTTGGCAATCTGCTTAAAATACCTGGTGGGATAAGGTACTGATGAATACATGAAATATAACACAGAGCAATCGACCAGCATCTCAATGACCTGACAGTCAAGACCTCCATTCACTATACTTTATTAAAGGGCCTATTTCACCGACTTCACACTCAGCAAATAAAAGCCTGTTCTACCTGCCCATTCCTCTAAGTCCACTGACTTCATTCAGTTTTTTGCAAGCCTCTGCAACAGAGACATCATCGTCATGGTCCCTGAGAAGAAGAGCAAAGGTTAGTAGGACAGTTGGATCACTTTGGCATGCAGATTCCTGAAACGTTTTCAGGAATCTGGAATTTGGACTGAAAGTGGAAAGGCCCACACTGTGTTTAACCTTACCATATGTCCATATGCAGTAGATCACTGTGGACATCATCAATGTCACTATTTGAAGAAAGAAAATATCATAATTTGGCATTGTGTAAACAAACATTGTTACCGTTAGGCTCTGAGACACATACCAATGTCAAGCATTCTGCCAACAACTTCCAGAATCGGTGTACTGTCAGTACTGTACTTACAAAACAAAGTGCTGGTTCCAGACTGGGTTGAGAGTCTCTGGCTTGACCTCAGTCACCTGGATGCACGTGGCTGCTAGAACATCCTTGTTACTGGACCTCTTCTCCAGCTTCTCCTTCCTCTTCCTGAAGCTGAACTTCCTTTCCTTCTTCTCATCTGTCTCCCGGGGGCTCTGGCCCAGGAGGATTCCCAGCATGCAATAGGGGTCGCTGTACCCTACCCAGACCCGGGGGTAGATGGCACAGTAAGGGTTAAACTAATATAGCAACACACTGAGATTGTACTCTTAGAATGATGGTGATGTACTCTACTGAGGTTCAGGAATCAAAAGCAATTGGTCTGCTGGTAATAGCAGACTGTGTCCTTTTAGACAAAGTGATGTCCAGTGTAGTCTAAAGTGGACAGTGATGTGATGATGGTTCTAGTGTCTTGGTAGAAACACATAATACCTGGAACAGTCCAGTGGATCATGAGGGGTTTTTCTTTTTCTTCCAGACAGAAAGAACAACATGGCTCACTCAATATAGTCGATCTGAAAATGTTCTAATCTTATTTCAATAGCAAACAATTGCATTCATTGTCAATGGGGAGTTGGAGTTGGCATACGGAAACGATGACATTTCATATCCATGCACAGAAAACAAATGCTGCTTCCCATCAATAGCAGTAAATGAACACAAACACCCCTCACCATTTGCATCCTTTGCCATTAGATTTTTCCCTTTCATGACAGACACTCTCAGGGTGAAACTGGCTCTCTGCAAAACAAAGTAACAGTAGTAGTACACAAGCTAAGAGTCATGCATTATTATATACTGGGTGGTTCGATCCAGCTGATTGGCTGAAAGTTGTGGTATATCAGACCGTATACCACGGGTATGACAAAACATTTATTTTTACTTCTATAATTACGTTGATAACCAGTTTATAATAGCAATAAGGCACCTCGGGGGTTTGTGATATATAGCCAATATACCACAGCTAAGGGCTGTGTCCTAGCACTCCGCGTTGCTTCGTGCAGAAGAACATCCCTTAACCGTGGTATATTGCCCATGTACCACACTCCCTCAGGCCTTATTGCTTAAGTGAGACATCTCGCTGAAACAATCCATAAGCACGCTGCATTCCAAAATTGGGACTTGAACAGAGTACACAGAGTGCACTTTGAAAACAAAAGCTAGTCGGGGTACTTAATTTTTATTCAGATTCTTTAACCCGACAAATGCACTTTCACAGTGGTAAACAAAATACCAGCAATCACTGCAGTGAGACCTGAGTCTGTCAAGAGAGAATAATCAATGTGTGTTTTCTTTGTCTGGTGTATAATGCGAGGGTTTTGTGTGTCACTAAGGTGGAAAGACACTGCTGTGCCGGCGAGAAGCAGAGATCATTGTAGGAAGGAACATTTCAATGGCACAATATGTTCCTCTCTGCCCACAACCTTTCATGGAGTCTAGCAGAAGAGCCCAGCATCTCTTTCAATCTGACATTTGAAAGGTTGCTGGTAGTCAAGGGCATCATACAAAGTGGGCTTTCAGAGATCATTATGTCTCCTGGTGCACAGTGAGCCTCACTATGGCTATCAATACACTCCATCAGCTGAGTCTCTCCGGGTACATAGGGCTGTTAGTGCTTTCCATGCATTTGACTTTAACCTTGTGAATGCAACGTGCTATACACTGAGTATACCAAACATTAGGAACACCTTCCTAATATTGAGTTGCACCCCCCCCCCTTTGCCCTCAGAACAGCCTCAATTTGTCGGGGCATGGACTCTACAAGGTGTCAAAAGAGTTCCACAGGGATGCTGGCCCATGTTGACTCCAATGATTGCCACAGTTGTGTCAAGTTGGCTGGATGTCTTGATACAAATGGCAAACTGTTGAGCATGAAAAACCCAGCAGTGTTTCAATTCTTGACACAAACCAATGTGCCTGCCTGGCACCTACTACCATACCCCGTTCAAAGGCACTGAAATATTTTGTCTTACCCATTCACCCTCTGAATGGCACACACACACAATTCAGTTCTCAATTGTCTCAAGGCTTCGAAATCCTTCTTTAACCTGTCTCCTCCCCTTCATCTAAACTGATTGAAGTGGATTTAACAGGTGACATCAATAAGGGATCATAGATTTCACCTGGATTCACCTGGTCATTCTATGTCATGGAAAGAGCAGTTTTGTACCATCAGTGTATATCTATATACAAAAGAAAGGCACATTATATGGTGCAGACTTGAAGATCCTCACAGTGACAAGTCAGTGGTGCTATCTTGTTCATACAGTTTACATGGCGTGTGTCTGCGGGTGGGAGATACAGTAAGAGACAGGAGAAGAGACAGGAGATGGAAATTGACAAGATGCAAGTGGAACAAAGCATCTCACCTTGGATTCTTGGACTCTCTGCAGAATGATGTCATGTTCCTCCTGACCCATATCAAATACCTAGGAGAGAGGATAGAGGGGCGACAGTGGAAAAGGTCACTCTTTGCAAGAGTGCCTCATAGGTCTGTGAGCATATTTGCAATACACATTCAACTATACTCCTGCCGGCATTTTGACCTGTACACTTCAGAAATCACAGCATAACTTCAAAACAATAATACAATGATGATAAGCCTTACATCCCTTGCCAATGATTTGCGTTCTCATAAACCCGATCCAAGATGGCTGTACAGGTTCAATCTCACTATCTTCAAAGGACAAAGAGAACCAGGGGTAACTTCAAAGCATGGGGACATGTGCCCCGGTCCACCACCTCAAGCAAAGACCGACAGAGGAAGCAAGGATGCAGCTTTGGAGTGACAGCGTCTGAATCGATGTAATATTACAGCTGAACATCAATACTCAGTGGGCCTGGGCTTTGATGTTTAATCAGGTCTGAGCCAAAGCACATCAACTCAGTCTTCTACAGATGTTTCAAAGCAAGAATGGCTCTCTACCGCCAGACTGAACCTCTAGGATCAGTTGGTGAGGAGGGGGATTAGAGAAGGGGTTTACAACAGGATTCACATGACAAGACAATCTGATTTCTGCTGTAGTTTTCTAGGACAGCAATTATTACAGCTTAATTGGCTCTTTCTGGTCTTCTCTATTTTATTAGTCAGTATTTTAAGTGGAAAAGACAGCACACTAGTGTGCGTTCATACAGTACCAGTCAAAGGTTTGGACACACCTACTCATTCAAGGATTTTTCTTTATTTTTACTATTTTTTACATTGTAGAATAATGGTGAAGACATAAAAACTATGAAATAACACATATGGAATATCATGTGGTAACCAAAAAAGTGTTAAACAAATCAAAATATATTTTATATTTGAGATTCTTCAAATAGCCACCCTTTGCCTTGATGACAGCTTTGCACACTCTTGGCATTCTCTCAAACAGCTTCACCTGGAATGCTTTTCCAACAGTCTTGAAGGAGTTCCCACATATGCTGAGCACTTGTTGGCTGCTTTTCCTTCACTCTGCCGTCCGACTCATCCCAAACCATCTCAATTGAGTTGAGGTCGGGGGATTGTGGAGGCCAGGTCATCTGATGCAGCACTCCATCACTCTCCTTCTTGGTCAAATAGCCCTTACACAACCTGGAGGTGTGTTGGGTCATTGTCCTGTTGAAAAACAAATGATAGTCCCACTAAGCCCAAACCAGATGGGATGGCGTATCACTGCAGAATGCTGTGGTAGCCATGCTGGTTAAGTGTGCCTTGAATTCTAAATAAATCACAGACAGTGTCACCAGCAAAGCACCCCCACACCATCACACCTCCTCCTCCATGCTTTACCGTGGGAAATACACATGCGGAGATCATCCGTTCACCCACACCGCATCTCACAAAGACACAGCGGTTGGAACCAAAAATCTCCAATTTGGACTCCAGACCAAAAGACACATTTCCACCGGTCTAATGTCCATTGCTCGTGTTTCTTGGCCCAAGCAGGTCTCTTCTTCTTATTGGTGTCCTTTAGTAGTGGTTTCTTTGCAGCAATTCAACCATGAAGGCCTGATTCACACAGTCCCCTCTGAACAGTTGATGTTGAGATGTGTCTGTTACTTGAACTCTGTGAAGCATTTATTTGGGCTGCAATTTCTGAGGCTGGTAACTCTAATTAACATATCCTCTGCAGCAGAGGTAACTCTGGTTCTTCCATTCCTGTGGCAGTCCTCATGAAGGCATGAAGTCAGTTTCATCATAGCGCTTGATGGTTTTTGCGACTGCACTTGAAGAAACTTTCAAAGTTCTTGACATTTTCATTATTGACTGACCTTCATGTCTTAAAGTAATGATGGACTGTCATTTCTCTTTGCTTAGTTGAGCTGTTCTTGCCACAATATAGACTTGGTATTTTACCAGGCTATCTTCTGTACCCCCCCCCCCACCCCCCCACCCCCCCACCCCAGGTGACTACCTCATGAAACTGGTTGAGAGAATGCCAAGAGTGTGCAAAGCTGTCATCAAGGCAAATGGTGGCTATTTGAAGAATCTCAAATATAAAATATATTTTGATTTGAATAACACTTTTTTGGTTACTATATGATTCCATGTGTGATCTTTCATAGTTTTGATGTCTTCACGATTATTCTACAATGTAACAAATTGTAAAAATAAAGAAAAACCCTTGAATGAGTAGGTGTGTCCAAACTTTTGACTGGTAGTGTACGTGCGTGTGTGCTTATCTGTGTTAGAGTAAGTGTTTGTTTGGTGTGTGTGTGAGAGTTTGGCCAGGTGGGCTGTTCAGTAAACTGATTTAGCCGATCAAAGGAGTGTGTGTACCTTCAGCAGATAGCTGAAGATGTCTCCTTCATTGGTGACGTACTCTGGCGAGGGCACGCCCACCCTGTTGACTACCGTGTAAATGGCCTCTTCATACAGGAGGTCCAGCTGGAAGAAAACAACCTCAGTGAATGCCTTAACCACAGTCTCATGCATCTTTCTTAAAGCAGTGTCACTGCAAAATAAGAGCTGGGAAACATGTCTCTGTCAATAGAATGATGTGATCTTACTGTAGCTAAGAATGTGGAAGGTTTAAGCAACAGCGTAGCTAGCTAAAGCCGTGTGAGGACAGAGGAAAACTGGGTTCGGGACACTGGATTCTAGTGGGGGAGCTAGATATGAGAAAAGGCCAATAACAAGTCAAATATAGTGAGAGAAAAAAGTATTTGATCCCCTGCTGATTTTGTACATTTGCCCACTGACAAAGACATGATCAGTCTATAATTTTAATGGTAGGTTTATTTGAACAGTGAGAGACAGAATAACAACAAAATAATCAAGAAAAACGCATGTCAAAAATGTTATAAATTGATTTGCATTTCAATGAGGGAAATAAGTATTTGACCCCTCTGCAAAACATGACTTAGTACTTGATGGCAAAACCCTTGTTGGCAATCACAGAGGTCAGACGTTTCTTGTAGTTGGCCACCAGGTTTGCACTCATCTCAGGAGGGATTTTGTTCCACTCCTCTTTGCAGATCTTCTCCAAGTCATTAAGGTTTCGAGGCTGACGTTTGGCAACTCAAACCTTCAGCTCCCTCCACAGATTTGGCTAGGCCACTCCAGGACCTTAATGTGCTTCTTCTTGAGCCACTCCTTTGTTGCCTTGGCCGTGTGTTTTGGGTCATTGTCATGCTGGAATACCCATCCACGACCCATTTTCAATGCCCTGGCTGAGACAAGGAGGTTCTCACCCAAGATTTGACGGTACATGGCCCCGTCCATCGTCCCTTTGATGCGGTGAAGTTGTCCTGTCCCCTTAGCAGAAAAACACCCCCAAAGTATAATGTTTCCACCTCCATGTTTGACGGTGGGGATGGTGTTCTTGGGGTCATAGGCAGCATTCCTCCTCCTCCAAACACGGCGAGTTGAGTTGATGCCAAAGAGCTCCATTTTGGTCTCATCTGACCAC
This sequence comes from Coregonus lavaretus, assembly GCF_964263955.1. Lineage (NCBI taxonomy): Eukaryota > Metazoa > Chordata > Actinopteri > Salmoniformes > Salmonidae > Coregonus > Coregonus lavaretus. Next base: position 15,442,945 of record NC_140015.1, on the reverse strand, counting down.
AACACTTTCACCCAGTTCTCCTCTGAATCATTCAGATGTTCATTGGCAAACTTCAGACGGCCCTGTATATGTGCTTTCTTGAGCAGGGGGACCTTGCGGGTGCTGCAGGATTTCAGTCCTTCACGGCGTAGTGTGTTACCAATTGTTTTCTTGGTGACTATGGTCCCAGCTGCCTTGAAATCATTGACAAGATCCTCCCGTGTAGTTCTGGGCTGATTCCTCACCGTTCTCATGATCATTGCAACTCCACGAGGTGAGATCTTGCATGGAGGCCCAGGCTGAGGATGATTGACAGTTCTTTTGTGTTTCTTCCATTTGCAAATAATCGCACCATCTGTTGTCACCTTCTCACCAAGCTGCTTGGCGATGGTCTTGTAGCCCATTCCAGCCTTGTGTAGGTCTACAATCTTGTCCTTGACATCCTTGGAGAGCTCTTTGGTCTTGGCCATGGTGGAGAGTTTGGAAACTGATTGATTGATTGCTTCTGTGGATAGGTGTCTTTTATACAGGTAACAAGCTGAGATTAGGAGCTTTTTTGTTGTTATTCTGTCTCTCACTGTTCAAATAAACCTACCATTAAAATTATAGACTGATCATTTCTTTGTCAGTGGGCAAACGTACAAAATCAGCAGGGGATCAAATACTTTTTTCCCTCACTGTATCCCTCCATTTCTAGAGCTGAATGTTCTACCCTAGGGAGCCCAGGCTACTCACCTCTCTCCTGCTGGACCTCTCTGGAACGAAGGCCTGGTCTACGTGCTCTGCTGGTAGTGCGGCTGTGTTACCTTCCCCTTCGCACTGCGGATACACACAGAGAGATAACCTCAAACCGCAGAGCCACACACTCTCCCTTAAGCAGGCTCCATCACCATGACTGCTTCAATAAGGCTTGGAAAGGGTTGTGAGGTTAAGTCACAATGAGCTGTTATCGCCGACCAAACACTTTCGCTTTCAATCGCGGCACACAATCAAAGAGGCAATGACTGCATCATTGATTTTCTTTTTGTTCCCCACTTTAATACCCGAAGAGGGTGGGAAACAAGTGCTCTCAGATAAACATCTTAATAGGACCCCATTCAATCCCAGTCTCTTTCCTCTTGCGTGGGAAGTGAGGGGGTAGAGAGCCACAGAGAGCAGCTTCTTGTGACAGCTGAGCCTCCAGCCTTTTGAGAGGCCTTCTCAACCTTGTCAGTCTGTCCCCTCACGCCATAGCCTTCTACTTGGTGTAATACAGAGTTAAGAACGTACTGTAAGCTCGCGCCACAGCTAGCTTGAAATGTACCAGATTGAGGGATCCAGTCGGTACCTTTTGGGTGGCTCAACCCATTGGAACGTTATTAAGGAGGGCGGTCACGTGTGTTACGAAGCAGAGGATCGTTGGTTCGAGCCCAGTATGGGGCAGTCGGACAGCGGAGGAAGCTGTTAGCAGCACATTGACCACCGTTACATATGCATAGCCCAGAGAGCTATATAGTATGTATATACTACCCAAGACCTTTCCTCTATGGTCTCCTTAAAAAAATTGATTTTCATTTCAAGGGACTTCCTGCTTAAAGCCCCCATGCAGTCTTTTTTATTTTTAAATCATCATTGTGTGTGATTATTTCATGAAAATAACTCCAAATATATTTTTTATCATTTATTTCCCTAAGCCTCCTTTTGCCATTGAAATGCTCAGTCTGATCGTGTGGGTGTGTTGACACAAATGTAAATGTATTTACATGCACAGCCCTGATTGGCAGATAGGATTGTCTAGAGCCTACCCTTTCAAAGTAGAAGGATACATATGCAAATAAAAGATGACTGGTCATTGGTCAGAATAATCAGATCAGATTAACTCCAACACTAACAGGGCATTATCACAATTTCAGACTGTTAATTCGACCTCATAGTGTGGAAATATCGTCTCTTTTTTTTTAAAATCACGTTTTTGACTGCACTGCCCCTTTAAATAAACATAAGGAGGGTTAGGGTTTACCTCAGCCTGGGCAGCCCGCAGCAGATTCTCTTGTTTCTGGAGGATGCCATTCATACGCTCAAAGAACTCTCCATTCCCCTCAGACAGCCTGTAATACATACACAGGAATAACACTGTCAATTCAATTCTCATTTGACACGTTCTGTTAAATATGACTTATGAACTTTATGTTAAGATTATAGAAACAAAACTGTCCTAAAGGGTCTATATAGATACATGCTTTCTTAACCCCTCAGTAAACACTGTTACTCACAGATGCTTCTGTCGTCCTTAGTAAATGTGGATGAGCATTATTATGCTTGGTTTCCATTTTGCAAAAGACTAAAAGAGACCTAATGCTGAGCTGTCAATCACAACCAGCAGCACATACAGTAGAGTATCATGAACAAACTGTTACATCATATGTGATTCAGTATCCCTGGTCTTTCACTAGACTAGACAGACATTCCTTCCTGCAGCAACAAACCTGAGGGGAATTGTCTGTCAATAACATCTGTGTGTCTGGGGAACTTATGGTAGCTTAAGACCCGTGTAAACAGACAGTGGATAGAAGGTGAGAAAGCATCCCATCTTAGTGGTGAATAAGAACTATCTCACTGCACTACCCTTAAGGTCCATGGGAGTTGCTGTATTCCCTTGAGTAATAGCGTAATATGAAGCTCAACAAAGACTCATAGCCACCCTACCATGTCTGCCATAGAACGTTATTCTAATCCAGGGAAGATACAAAATACATTGTATTTTTTTATCTGAGTGGGTGAACTCCTGGACTCCTGCCACTTGCTAATTTCAAAGCCCCAGTCGCCATGGTGATGGAGGCACATTCACGGCGGCGGGATTCACTGGCACAGCTGAACACCTTGGGAATATCCCCCCCCCCCCCCCCCCCCCCCCCCCCTACCCTCCTTTCTCCCTCCCCAGACTAGAGGAGTGTTCTGGAATGAGTCATGTGGCAGAGCACCAGGAGCAACAATACAGGTCTGACACCACCCCACCCCCATGCCCCCCCACCTGTCTCCTAGCCCAGACCCCCTGTCTCATTATGCAGAGAGGACAGAGGAGCTGTCCACATGGCCCCCTCTCAGTCACACGCCTTTATTAACGCTGCCTGTCACATCACAGCGGGTGCGTGGCAGTCTGGTGGCAGCCGACACAGTGCCCACTGATCTCCCCATGCATTGCATTCCACGCCTCTGTCTGAGACAGTGTCTCCAGGGAGCAGGAGGTAGTGGGTGGTAACACCCCTGATTATTTGTGGTCAGGGTACGTTTAGTGCGGGACGGGAATGACAGAGGAATGATGATGTCTGTCTGTCTTTACAATGGAAGCTTGACAGGATCCCCAAAGAGTTAAAATACGTAATTTCTGTAGACATCTAATTAAGGAGCATGAAAAACATTCCTTCAATACAGTGACATAATCCAAGGTACAGATATTTGATTTAGGCTGGAAAATTGTAGTCTTGTAACGTGTCACGCCAATTAAATAGGTACATTCATATCTGACAGCTAGCCTGACATTTTTGTGAAGCAGCATGAAGGCATGCCAAGCTTGTCTGCTTAGTTACCAGGTTGGTTACAGCATGAGTCATACGGTGATTAAAGAGGTTATTTGAGTCTATCAACATTTAAGACTATGTATCCAAAACAAGACTTTGGTTCAATATTCAGTGGGCCACCAGCACCTTTTTGCTTTTAACCTTTGTAAGTGTATTTTCTGACGTCTGGATTCTCTTTGAATGTTTGTATGATTAAGAAAAACCCACAATCACAAATGATAGGGGTCTGTGTGAGTCAGTCAATCTCTTTCTCTCTCCCTCTCTCTACTTCTCTCTGTCTCCCTTTCTCTAATTCTCTCGCTCTGTCTCACTCGCTCTCTCTATCTCTCTCTCTGTATTTATCTCTCTCTCTCTCTCACACACACGCACGCACACACGCACACACAATTTTATGTTGCTAGGAAACAGCTTCTTCCGATACAGTTTATTATTAATATTCCATTTTATTTTGAATATTTATTCAAATGCTTTGCTCATGTTTTGCTGTCTAAAAGGTGAATTATGAGATGAAACAGGCAAATAGACATGCAGACTCAGAGGAACATATACAGACGAATACAGAGGAATACCTCATGTGTTTGGGTATATGCTGAAATAAGACTTAAAATACTTAAAATACATACAAAATAAATGTTCTCTCTTACATTTAATCTTACATAGCCTGTGTCCCCATATGAATAGACATCATGAGGGTTATGAGGATGCAGTTTCAAAGCTTCATAAAGTATTTCCCAAAACACCACATAGAGAGAATGTTTGCTAGGTGTGAGTGTTCTGGTCTTTTCTGCATTCTTTAATATTCATGATAATGAATTAAGAAATAAAATGTTTTGACAATTAAAATCCCTCTAATGGTGTTACAAATCAATGAACTTGGAATAATTCGGTAATAACACCTATATGTGATGTCTCTTTATGCATGACTAACAAATAATGACCTCCCTCCATCCATGGATGAGAACCTACAGTGTGATTATTTAGTTCTGCCTGAAGAAACAACTGCTTATAATCTTTTCCCCAATGTGTGTTTGTCTCTGACCTGGAACTGGCATCACGGCAGACGCCCATCTGGGTCATTTGCACACTGGGTCGTCTACACTGGGTCGTCTACACTGGGTCGTCTACACTGGGTCGTCTACACTGGGTCGTCTACACTGGGCCGGGCACTGAAGCTTTAGTCCTGCCTCATTTGCATCCTTGGTATTAATGAGCGTCAGTGTGGATCATAGGTGTCAGCTCTCTCTCTATCCCTCTCTATGGCTAATGATGGACACAAACAGGCTTTCACGCAACCTAATGATGAGCATTCTGCGGCTCAGTCAGACTTCACTCAGGGTCCTCTCTGGCAGTCCTCAGTGGGAGACGATGATGATCCGCACCATGGTCGCTGCCTGGCAGAGGAAGACAAGTCTCTCTCTATCTCCTTCCTCCATCTCCCTCTACCTCTCCTTCCTCCCTCTTCTCTCCAAGTGGTGAGAGAGTGAGTGATCATTTAGAGCCATCATGGTGACACAGGGGCCAGGTCTAATCATAATCTCTCTCGTTGCAGTCCAGGTAGGTACAAAATGATGGATGGATGGATAGATGGAGAATGTCACATTTTCAGTGCAAAACAAAGGGTCAGATTGATGTTATACTGATCCAATTGATCTCCCATAGCTGGGTTGATATAGGGGAGACTGGGGTTGATTGTCACACTTATTTTTTACTATTTTTTACAGCACCAGTACTCTTAAGGTGTCAGCATGCTTCGGTCGAACAATTTGCATGAAAACAAGTCGTCTCTCGTTGAATGACAACACAATCTCTACTGTTGACCAATCGCCGACGAAGGGGCATAGACTTCGGCTACCGACTTCGGCTACCGACTTCGGCTTGCCTCGAGAAACATTTCTGTGTGCACGAATAGCCCCAAAAAAACGAGCCGAAGACCAAAACGAAGAAAACGTCACAAAATGTTGTCATAATATATAAACAAACTGTTCCGAACTGTTTCAGATGGGAAGCATGCGGACGCCTTTACAAGACTTGTTTCAATATTAGGAGAAAGAACAATGTCTTGGGTTGAAATGGGGAGCATTTTTTTTATCTTATTCCAACATGGAGTTATAAGCCATCAAACACACTCAGCCCCATCGCGGGGTTGGATGTCACAGTATGAGGTTGGTTGTTCGCTACTAGCTAATTCCTTTTGTAACACGAAATGAAGCTATATAGGATACAGTGTCTTAGAAATAGCAAAGCCTTTCTTTGCATTAACAATATTCCTAACAAAATTAAGCATTTTATTCCGTGAGAATACCATATGACATTTTGAGTAAATGTGCGTGTGTTTGCACATGCATGTGTGCGTGTGTGGGTGTTAATCAGACAGACAGACAGACAGACAGACAGAGTGCATTCGGAATGTATTCAGACCCCTTCACTTTTTCCACATTTTGTTACATTACAGCCTTATTCTAAAATTGATTAAATGTTTATTTTCAATAAGGAGCACTCCCTATCAATGGAAACAGGATGCACCTGAGCTCAATTTCGAGTCTCATAGCAAAGGGTCTGAATACTTATGTAAATAAGGTATTTCTGTTTTTAATTTTTAATAAATTAGCAAACATTTCTAAAAACCGGTTTTGCTTTGTCATTATGGTGTATTGTGTGTGGATTGATGAGGAAAACATTTAATTTCAAGGGGTCTGAATACTTTCCGAATGCACTGTAGATAGATAGATAGATAGATAGATAGATAGATAGATAGATAGATAGATAGATAGATAGATAGATAGATAGATAGATAGATAGATAGATAGATAGATAGATAGATAGATAGATAGATAGATAGATAGATAGATAGATAGATAGATAGATAGATAGATAGATAGATAGATAGATAGATAGATAGATAGATAGATAGAGTGGTGTGAAAAAGTGTTTGCCCCCTTCCTGATTTCTTATTTGTTTGCATGTTTGTCACACTTCAATGTTTCAGATCATCAAACAAATTTAAATATTAGTCAAAGATAACACAAGTAAACACAAAATGCAGTTTTGAAATGAAGGTTGTTATTATTAAGGGAAAACAAAATCCAAACCCACATGGCCCTGTGTGAAAAAGTGATTGCCCCCTACAACCTAATAACTGGTTGGGCCACCCTTAGCAGCAACAACTGCAATCAAGCGTTTGCGATAACTTGCAATGAGTCTTTTACAGCGCTGTGGAGGAATTTTGGCCCACTCATCTTTGCAGAATTGTTGTAATTCAGCCACATTGGAGGGTTTCCGAGCATGAACTGCCTTTTTAAGGTCATGCCACAGCATCTCAATAGGATTCAGGTCAGGACTTTGACTAGGCCACTCCAAAGTCTTCATTTTGTTTTTCTTCAGCCATTCAGAGGTGGACTTGCTGGTGTGTTTTGGATCATTGTCCTGCTGCAGAACCCAAGTTCGCTTCAGCTTGAGGTCACGAACGGATGGCCGGACATTTTCCTTCAGGATTCTTTGGTAGACATCAGAATTCATGGTTCCATTTATCACAGCAAGTCTTCCAGGTCCTGAAGCAGCAAAACAGGCCCAGACCATCACAATACCACCAACATATTTTACTGTTGGTATGATGTTCTTTTTCTGAAATGAGGTGTTACTTTTACGCCAGATGTAATGGGACACACACCTTCCAAAAAGTTCAACTTTTGTCTCGTCAGTCCACAGAGTATTTTCCCAAAGGTCTTGGGGATCATCAAGATGTTTTCTGGCAAAAATGAGACAAGCCTTAATGTTCTTTTTGCTCAGCAGTGGTTTTCGTCTTGGAACTCTGCCATGCAGGGCATTTTTGCCCAGTCTCTTTCTTATGGTGGAGTCATAAACACTGACCTTAACTGAGGCAAGTGAGGCCTGCAGCTCTTTGGATGTTGTTGTGGGGTCTTTTGTGACCTCTTGGATGAGTCGTCGCTACGCTCTTGGGGTAATTTTGGTCGGCCGGCCACTCCTGGGAAGGTTCACCACTGTTCCATGTTTTCGCCATTTGTGGATAATGGCTCTCACTGTGGTTCGCTGGAGTCCCAAAGCTTTAGAAATGGCTTTATAACCTTTTCCAGACTGATGGATCTCAATTACTTTCTTTCTCATTTGTGCCTGAATTTCTTTGGATCTCGGCATGATGTCTAGCTTTTGAGGATCTTTTGGTCTACTTCACTTTGTCAGGCAGGTCCTATTTAAGTGATTCCTTGATTGAGAACAGGTGTGGCAGTAATCAGGCCTGGGTGTAGCTAGAGGAATTGAACTCAGGTGTGATAAACCACAGTTGAGTTGTGTTATAACAGGGGGGCAAACACTTTTTCACACAGGGCCATGTAGGTTTGGATTTTGTTTTTCCCTTAATAATAACAACCTTCATTTCAAAACTGCATTTTGTGTTTACTTGTGTTATCTTTGACTAATATTTACATTTGTTTGATGATCTGAAACATTTAAGTGTGATAAACATGCAAACAAATAACAAATCAGGAAGGTGGCAAAAACAAATTCACACCACTGTAGATAGATAGATAGATAGATAGTGTGGTGAATGATGGACGGAGTCAGGCGCAGGAGTAAAATAACCGGATGCAGATGTATTCCTTCCAGACATACAGTGAGGGAAAAAAGTATTTGATCCCCTGCTGATTTTGTACGTTTGCCCACTGACAAAGAAATGATCAGTCCATAATTTTAATGGTAGGTTTATTTGAACAGTGAGAGACAGAATAACAACAACAAAATCCAGAAAAACGCATGTCAAAAATGTTATAAATTGATTTGCATTTTAATTAGGGAAATAAGTATTTGACCCCCTCTCAATCAGAAAGATTTCTGGCTCCCAGGTGTCTTTTATACAGGTAACGAGCTGAGATTCAGAGCACACTCTTAAAGGGAGTGCTCCTAATCTCAGCTTGTTACCCATATAAAAGACACCTGTCCACAGAAGCAATCAATCAATCAGATTCCAAACTCTCCACCATGGCCAAGACCAAAGAGCTCTCCAAGGATGTCAAGGACAAGATTGTAGACCTACACAAGGCTGGAATGGGCTACAAGACCATCGCCAAGCAGCTTGGTGAGAAGGTGACAACATTTGGTGCAATTATTCGCAAATGGAAGATACACAAAATAACTGTCAATCTCCCTCGGCCTGGGGCTCCATGCAAAATCTCACCTCGTGGAGTTGCAATGATCATGAGAACGGTGAGGAATCAGCCCAGAACTACACGGGAGGATCTTGTCAATGATTTCAAGGCAGCTGGGACCATAATCACCAAGAAAACAATTGGTAACACACTATGCCGTGAAGGACTGAAATCCTGCAATGCCCGCAAGGTCCCCCTGTTCAAGAAAGCACATATACAGGGCCGTCTGAAGTTTGCCAATTAACATCTGAATGATTCAGAGGAGAACTGGGTGAAAGTGTTGTGGTCAGATGAGACCAAAATGGAGCTCTTTGGCATCAACTCAACTCGCCGTGTTTGGAGGAGGAGGAATGCTGCCTATGACCCCAAGAACAACATCCCCACCGTCAAACATGGAGGTGGAAACATTATGCTTTGGGGGTGTTTTTCTGCTAAGGGGACAGGACAACTTCACCGCATCAAAGGGACGATGGACGGGGCCATGTACCGTCAAATCTTGGGTGAGAACCTCCTTGTCTCAGCCAGGGCATTGAAAATGGGTCGTGGATGGGTATTCCAGCATGACAATGACCCAAAACACACGGCCAAGGCAACAAAGGAGTGGCTCAAGAAGAAGCACATTAAGGTCCTGGAGTGGCCTAGCCAGTCTCCAGACCTTAATCCCATAGAAAATCTGTGGAGGGAGCTGAAGGTTCGAGTTGACAAACGTCAGGCTCGAAACCTTAATGACTTGGAGAAGATCTGCAAAGAGGAGTGGGACAAAATCCCTCTTGAGATGTGTGCAAACCTGGTGGCCAACTACAAGAAACGTCTGACCTCTGTGATTGCCAACAAGGGTTTTGCCACCAAGTACTAAGTCATGTTTTGCAGAGGGGTCAAATACTTATTTCCCTCATTAAAATGCAAATAGATTTATAACATTTTTGACATGCGTTTTTTTTTTTTTTTTTTTTGTTATTCTGTCTCTCACTGTTCAAATAAACCTACCATTAAAACTATAGACTGATAATTTATTTGTCAGTGGGCAAACGTACAAAATCAGCAGGGGATCAAATACTTTTTTCCCTCATTGTACAATGCGCCTGAAACAGGTACAGGGGAAACAATCCTCCCTGACCAAACACAGTCTCAGAAAATACAATAAATGTAATGACACAGGGGAAAATCAACCCTGGCAAAATAAATGCGAGAGTATCTCAACCGAGCTACTCTCCTCCCACATGGAACAATCACTCACAAAGACAAGGGGGCAGAGGGAACACTTATACACAGACTAATTAGGGGATGAGCACCAGGTGTGTGTGATTGACAAGACAAGACAAGTGGAGTAATGAGAATGGGAGTGGCAGTAGCTAGTAAGCCGGTGACGACGAACGCCGAAACCTGCCCGAACAAGGAGGGGAGGCAGCCTCGGCGGAAGTCGTGATAGATAGATAGATAGATAGATAGATAGATAGATAGATAGATAGATAGATAGATAGATAGATAGATAGATAGATAGATAGATAGATAGATAGATAGATAGATAGATAGATAGATAGATAGATAGATAGATAGATAGATAGATAGATAGATAGATAGATAGATAGATAGATAGATACAGTGGGGGAAAAAAGTATTTAGTCAGCCACCAATTGTGCAAGTTCTCCCACTTAAAAAGATATAATTTTCATCATAGGTACACGTCAACTATGACAGACAAAATGAGAAAAAAAAATCCAGAAAATCACATTGTAGGATTTCTAATGAATTTATTTGCAAATTATTGTGGAAAATAAGTATTTGGTCACCTACAAACAAGCAAGATTTCTGGCTCTCACAGACCTGTAACTTCTTCTTTAAGAGGCTCCTCTGTCCTCCACTCGTTACCTGTATTAATGGCACCTGTTTGAACTTGTTATCAGTATAAAAGACACCTGTCCACAACCTCAAACAGTCACACTCCAAACTCCACTATGGCCAAGACCAAAGAGCTGTCAAAGGACACCAGAAACAAAATTGTAGACCTGCACCAGGCTGGGAAGACTGAATCTGCAATAGGTAAGCAGCTTGGTTTGAAGAAATCAACTGTGGGAGCAATTATTAGGAAATGGAAGACATACAAGACCACTGATAATCTCCCTCGATCTGGGGCTCCACGCAAGATCTCACCCCGTAGGGTCAAAATGATCACAAGAACGGTGAGCAAAAATCCCAGAACCACACGGGGGGACCTAGTGAATGACCTGCAGAGAGCTGGGACCAAAGTAACAAAGCCTACCATCAGTAACAAACTACGCCGCCAGGGACTCAAATCCTGCAGTGCCAGACGTGTCTCCCTGCTTAAGCCAGTACATGTCCAGGCCCGTCTGAAGTTTGCTAGAGTGCATTTGGATGATCCAGAAGAGGATTGGGAGAATGTCATATGGTCAGATGAAACCAAAATATAACTTTTTGGTAAAAACTCAACTCGTCGTGTTTGGAGGACAAAGAATGCTGAGTTGCATCCAAAGAACACCATACCTACTGTGAAGCATGGGGGTGGAAACATCATGCTTTGGGGCTGTTTTTCTGCAAAGGGACCAAGGAAAGAATGAATGGGGCCATGTATCGTGAGATTTTGAGTGAAAACCTCCTTCCATCAGCAAGGGCATTGAAGATGAAACGTGGCTGGGTCTTTCAGCATGACAATGATCCCAAACACACCGCCCAGGCAACGAAGGAGTGGCTTCGTAAGAAGCATTTCAAGGTCCTGGAGTGGCCTAGCCAGTCTCCAGATCTCAACCCCATAGAAAATCTTTGGAGGGAGTTGAAAGTCCGTGTTGCCCAGCGACAGCCCCAAAACATCACTGCTCTAGAGGAGATCTGCATGGAGGAATGGGCCAAAATACCAGCAACAGTGTGTGAAAACCTTGTGAAGACTTACAAAAAACGTTTGACCTGTGTCATTGCCAACAAAGGGTATATAACAAAGTATTGAGAAACTTTTGTTATTGACCAAATACTTATTTTCCACCATAATTTGCAAATAAATTCATTAAAAATCCTACAATGTGATTTTCTGGATTTTTTTTCCTCATTTTGTCTGTCATAGTTGATATGTACCTATGATGAAAATTACAGGCCTCTCTCATCTTTTTAAGTGGGAGAACTTGCACAATTGGTGGCTGACTAATAGGTCATCGAGGATGACACAAAAAAGTTTGAAAACTTATTTCCATTGTGGTCCTCTAAAATAAATGGTTCAAAAATTAACAAACAGACATAGTAGACCTAGGCTAGACATATAACACATAACAAAACAAAGGACAGGACGACATTGTCATAGCCTAGAGCATTACATACAGACATCATTTTTAGCCAGCTTTTGACATTCTTCTTAAATTACGTTAAGGTCGGCATGGCTTTGAGTTGCTGTGGTAGTTTGTTCCACTCAACAGCGCCGGTGTATAAAAAGGTGTTTTTACCAGATAGACTCTTACATGTAAAAATGAGTTAAGATGCTAGTTACCACATGGCTTGACCTAGAAACCTTTACAAATAAAGTACCAATATATACATGTTTTGATTTTACCTATGAAAAACACATGAATTCCCCTCACCTCAATGTTTCATTATACTGACATAAATTGACCAGGTGGATGAGTAATTCTCCCCTACCCTATCAATAGTATTAGTTTGTTGTAGTTCCTCAAGTCTTTTACAGAGCCAGTGTTAAATAATTCAACAGATTAAATTAATAATTACAAAAGGTTCTGCTCAGAGCATCGCAGGTGTTTAACTCCCTCGCAAATAAAATAGGCGCCGTCATTAACAATCTAGCTGTTCATATTTTAGGAGCAGGCTGTAACAAATAGACATTGTTGGGTTGCTATAGAAACCTCAAGGTTTACATGCCCATTACTATTGGCTTTGACATTCAGCTGAAGAGCAATCAAAACAGAAGACTCGCTCCAAATGATGACTGGAAAAACTATTGGTTTATTCACCTGTGCCTGTCGATTCTGCTGTGGCCTATTCATCTGCCAATATTCTTAGGATGACAGCTCATCACAACCATCTCAGTTTGGGGTTAATCAATCAAATAAACGTGTTAATCAATAACATAAGAACATTCTGTTTACACATATTGGATTCATTTGGTTAGTTTATTTTCTATAAAAGTTATGAAAAGTTATAGAGTTATATATTAAAGATAAATGATAGACCATTTAAGTATTTCTAAGTGTTGTTCCCCCAAAAGCAATGTTCCCCATTCACTGAGTGTCTGACTGTGCATGTAGCGGTTGGTATTTTGGGATGGTTAATGTCTCCTTGGGGAAGACCAGACTGATCGAGGCATTTTAGAAACAGGTCCCATCTCTGGAGTAGAGGCGAGGGACACATTAAACATATTGGGCTTGTCCAGAATATTTATGGTCCTCAGCACCAGACTAGGCCTTCTTCTCAGAGACTGCCAGAGGAACTTTTCCTTCATCCAGTCTGAATGTGCCTGTGTGTAGCTGTCTCTGTCAGACTGACTTTCTCCATGGCTAACCATCGATGCCCCTCTCTCCGCTCAAGCCATACCAGGGACTGACTGCCTTTTCAAACTGTCTTTGAAGCTGACTAGAGACACCTTTCGCTTTCCATTTTTTATAATTAGTTGCTTTGCAAGCGCTTTGAGATTCTATGTTGTGATGAAACGCACTATATTATTATTATTACCGGAGTGAATGAGTGAGTGAATATGCGTGTTTACATGCATGTGTGCACCGGAATGATTGTGTGATTATAACAGCTGTTGATTCTGTGAGCCACTGAGACTCACCCATGAGGTAGTTGGTCATGGCAGTGTGTGAGACTCACCCGTGAGGTAGTTGGTCAGGGCAGTGTGTGAGACTCACCCGTGAGGTAGTTGGTCAGGGCAGTGTGTGAGACTCACCCATGAGGTAGTTGGTCATGGCAGTGTGTGAGACTCACCCGTGAGGTAGTTGGTCAGGGCAGTGTGTGAGACTCACCCGTGAGGTAGTTGGTCAGGGCAGTGTGTGAGACTCACCCGTGAGGTAGTTGGTCAGGGCAGTGTGTGAGACTCACCCGTGAGGTAGTTGGTCATGGCAGTGTGTGAGACTCACCCGTGAGGTAGTTGGTCAGGGCAGTGTGTGAGACTCACCCGTGAGGTAGCTGGTCAGGGCAGTGTGTGACGGGGATGCAGCTGGCTGCTGAGGCTGCTGGCTCCCTCCTCCCCCTCAGAGACTGGCTCCTCTGCACCTGCCTCAGCACACTGCTCTTCAGGTCCAGCAACGTCGTCATGCTCATTCACTACCTGGGGTCACAAGGAGAATAATTCACATGAACATGAGCCTAACAACATTATGGAACTAAAACAAGTGTCAGGTAGTACAACAATGTTCAGTAAATGTCTGGAAATACTTATCCCAGTGCATATTTGAACTATAGTTGGATATACAGTATCTACCACAGATGTGATATATCCACTTGAGGAGCTTCCCTTTGGCTACATATACACAGGGCTAATCACAGTAATCACCCCCTCTTAACTCAATTATACTCAGCCATGGCAGAAGGTACGTGCTATTTCTGTCCAAGGCTGACTGATATCGTATGCTGGTCGATTCATCATAGATTTGCTGGTTGGCCACTGTTGTGACAAGCCTACCTGCAATAACTCTCATTAAAGCAACACTCTCTCAAATCGTATTCCACCGACCCCCATCTACTGTAGCAGAGAGAAGTGCTGCTAAGATAGAAGTATCATCATCACAGACGTTTAATTCATTTCTGACCTTGTTCTTAAGGGTTCTAGTTAAACTGTGATCAGATGAGAGATTTCTAAAGAACAAGGCCATCCTTAGGTTCCACCTCAGTGAGAATGAGTCACTCTCCAGCCTCCGCCAGCTTGTATGGTGGCTGACACCAGTAGAGGCAGCAACAGCACAATGCAGAGGCAGAGAAACAAACAGAAAGGCACTAAAATAGAAGAAATGACATGGATACAAGAGAGAGGGTTTGATTGATGGAGAAGTTGTTTCAGGGGACAGATAGACATTCTTTTCATCAGCTGACAGCAAATGTCTTTCTTTTGTCACATCTCTAAGGGAAGAAGAAGAGACAGAGTACACTGGCAGCTCTGTGTTCTGCTTTCTCTCAAACAGTGAAAGTTACACATTAAATAACACAGCTAGCTAGACAATATATTTGTAATAGGAATTAACTCAATGTAACTGGTCGAGACAGATAGTGAGCTTGCCTAGTACTTTTAGTTAGAATATCAATAGTATCATTCATGTAGGTATTCATATGTCTATGATGCCACCAGTGAGGAAGGTTTTGGATTGCAGTGCCCCTTGGATATTGGTCGAAAGAGTTACTGGCTATGAATGAAGTGGGTTTGAATCCACCATTCTTATACAGTGACAGCATAGTTAAACCCACGTGATGAGAAGTGCTGTTTTCATTTCACATTTTCATTTCTCAAGGTAGGCTTTTGTGAGAGAGATTATTTTATATATTGGTCATCTGTGTGCACCTTTTCATGTTTCCCCAAGGCCATTAGAGACCTGATGCTGTTTTAACAGAGCAAACTACTAACACCAGATACCTGCTTGTGTCTCAGATCCAATACCTGTCTGCTAGGTAGGCACTTGCAGCTCTGACTGGTGACAGTTAGCAAAGTGTCACAGTTAGGGAGAAGCCTTCTCCCAGGTGAGCAGCTCATTTCAATTAGACGTGGCTGGCCTCCCAACTGGATGTCACTCTGTCTCAGTCATCAAGTCCCAGTGACAAAAATGAGTCAACGTGTCACCATACACAGGGCGCCAGCTGCCAAGGAAACACTCACAGCCAAGTGTGGTCCTCTGTAGCTCAGCTGGTAGAGCACGGCGCTTGTAACGCCAAGGTAGTGGGTTCGATCCCCGGGACCACCCATACACAAAAATGTATGCACGCATGACTGTAAGTCGCTTTGGATAAAAGCGTCTGCTAAATGGCATATTATTATTTATTATTTAAGTGAATGCAAGTCTCTCTCTCTCTCTCTCTTTCTCTCTCTCTCTTCCTCTCTATTCCTCTCTCTCTTCCTCTCTCTCTTCCTATCTCAATTCCTCTCTCAATTCCTCTCTCTCTTCCTCTCTCTCTTCCTCTCTCTTTCCTCACCACAGGTGCCCGAACCTTGCCAGGGACTCAACAGTGTATTTCTCCTGTGAGAAGCCAGCGAGCCCCGGCAGCGAAAGGCTCCTTGCTGTTAGTGGATGGAGGGGTCTCTATGGTAACGGCAGAGGGAGGGAAAGGGGTTGGTAAATCCAGGTAGACAGAATTCTACCGAGGCAGGCTGCATAAATAACCACTTGATGTTATTATATCAGTCTTCCCCTGGCCAGGCTAGCTTAACACACCACAGCACGAATGAGGCAAATGTGGGTCCTGATCCCACCTGAATTCTCATCTCCTCAGCTCCATACGCTCCGTATTCAGGGAGGCTAAAGGACTGCAAATGCCCCATCATCAGACTCCCAGGGAGACAGAATGACACACTTATTTTCAAAGCCAATTGGGATGGAGATAATAATGGATTTATGACTCATAAAAAATCTCCCATTCTGTCGGTGGGGACTCATCCTGCCACTGATATCATTTTCATCCTTATAGATTGGTTAACCTACTGGTATCTATCAAATGGCATCAGCCAGCCTAGACTGCTGCTGTAAAATGTATCCATCAGTGTGACCCTGGAGTGTCGCAGCACAGCTTTCCTTGATCTAATTTCTTCAGGATTGAGTGAAGAAATTGACATGATATCATATCCAAAATAGAGGGCAGGCATTTTTAGAAAGAAGAACAAATGTAATTTGAATACCATTGTTATCAATTAGTCCACAAGTGTTATCTATTTAGTCATGTTCGGTGACGGTCCTGCCAATCCCTCAGAATACAGATGGTTTAAATGATCTTCTTTGGTCCTATGGGAGGTCTACTTGATTATGTGCATGGACTGTACTGTATATGGCCTACTGTGTGTGTGTGCGTGTGTGTGTGTGTGTGTGTGTGTGTGTGTGTGTGTGTGTGTGTGTGTGTGTGTGTGTGTGTGTGTGTGTGTGTGTGTGTGCCTGCGTTTGCATGTGACTTACAATCTCTTCATTTCTCTAATCCAATTGTATTTTCCGCAGTTGTCGTTTCTCAATATTATTTTGGCTTTTACACTGGAAGTCATTCATTATATTATTCATTATATTATGTATGTTCAGGATGCTCTAAAAACCACTGAAATGTCAAGAATCCTTTTGATTAATGACTGGCAATCAAATGGACAAAGATATCCACATGATGACCTTCAGCTTTGTCAAAATGTAATTACATCGTTCCTTGAGGGAAAGGTAATACTATTCAAAGACAAACAAAAACAACATCATTATGGAACAAACCCGATTAACAACTATCTATTTGCTTGATGAATCCTTTGTGTGTGGGCCAAATGAGGTGGTCACTCAGGCCCACAGACTGAAACCTCTGTGAATGGCTCATCTACAGATAATCAGGGAGGAAAGGACCTTATTGATTTGACAAGGGCTCACTTATATCCACCACACACATAACAGCCATACTAGAGGCCTGGGCATTGTGACATGGCAGACAGAACGTGTTGCGCTGGGAGCTCCACAACAAGCCTTTAAGGCTCTTGTTGAACATGGAGAGAAAGTTCCTCACATGGAATGGGGAGACATAGCAACAGTATCATTAAGATCTGTGTGCATGTCTAGATAGATAAGGGCTCTGATCCCCTCCAGGCTTTGACAGAACCACCGGAGGACAATCAGAGGTTCCACGGTAGCAGCTTATTCTCAGCAGCCCCTGCACAGCCAATGAGACAATCTGTTAGGGTGATCCGCGGGCGCTCAATTCAGGATTGACATAAGACTGACACTTTGCATCTGAGATCGATAGGCAGTGAACATTCAGCAGTGTTGGTGGGAAAGAGGCTGGGAGCTGTTATACAGCTTTGGTAAAGTCTTTCTGTGCTATTTAGGCTATACAAAGCCACAACCTAGCAACACAGCAGAAATGACTTAGAGAGCCACATGAACAAGGGCATAATGCAGGGAGCAACAATGCTCTATTCAATGAGAATTCACTACTATAACTATTCTCTGAATACACTGGGTACATGCAGCGCATTTCATGATATGCAAAACAATACAGACTGGTTATGTTATGTAGATAAGGAAGGTCTCCTCTCTATGCTACTCAACTCAATTCTCAATACAAATACAACCTCAAACACAACACAATATCAACCATGGTGACTATGACAGGATATTCATTATTATATGAAAGGTTGCATGATGGTGAAGGTAAATGCTTATGAGCTCAATCCTTTACAAAACCATGATCCTGTGTGAAGTGAAAAATGAATGATTCACAGTGTGTTCATCTTTCTTTATATAAAAGGACCAGGGAACCCTTCAACCAACATAATATGCCCTGGAGCCTTAGAATCATTGTCATAATTATACCTACTATAAGGGCCAAATTGACATACAGACACATCAAAATGAAGTTACCCTCTCACTCAACCTTTTCACAAGTTGCTCTTTGGATGTCTAAGGAGAGAGAGAGGAGTGTGGGGAATAGACAGGGTTAGCCAGAGTTTTTATAGCACCAGTAGTGTTCAGAGAGTGACTCATAGGGCTAGACTCTAGAATCAAGTAGTCTCTAACCTGCCACAGGAAGCTTTCTCAAAGCTCTGAGGGAAAAAACTGTACCACACAGATAGATTTAAACTGTCAATCAACAAGATAATGGAATTTATATAGCCATAGATGTGGAAACAATCACTCAAGTGACTGTCGTGCTTAGAAAGATATCTCTGCGACAGCGATTTCTAATCAACCGTGTTTTTCATATCTCAAACTGAAGTGACCGTTACAGAACCAAGCAATCAATCAATCACATATCACAATACATTAGGCATAACCCAACAATAACAGCACTATCGAACTGTGTGCTAATGTTACTCTTAATGCAGCATTGTAAACGCAGTGTGCAGACATAACATGACTATACTGCAATTGTTCTCTTTGTATAAGATTGAGAGACTTATTTTCTCAATAGAACTCAAGGGGACTTCTAAGAATTATGTGAAACAAAAGGGTAAAATATCAACGAATTCAGTGTTTTCTGTCTTCTAGGACATTATGGATGTGTGTCCAGAGGCACATTTTGTTAATTGATGTTGATTAGTGTAATATGATGCAGGAAAGTTACAGGCTATGAGACTACGCATGTAGGAGAGGCAAAATTCAGTGGAGGAAATAATATTTTCTTCACTGAACGCATCCACTGGGGACATGATGATTAAATGTAAATCATTATTAAAACTCTTTGTGATTACTCTGTAGGTGCAGTGGAAATATAACAACACCTGTCTGAGTTATTGGTCTCCTTAAGATACTTGACGAGCTCCTTCTAAGTGGACACTTAGGACCCCTCTTGTTTTTGTTTACCTCTAAAGTGCTTCATTAAAAAAGGAAATCATATTCCTGCAATCTGCATAACAGTCATTCACCTCTCTGGTACATGCAAATAACCCTGTCCTCTGAGTGCATTGGCACAAAGACCAGACTGATTATGCATTAACCCTCTTCATTGAAATTCACAAATGAGGGTCAATATCGCATAATTATTGGAGAGAGAACATCGGTACTTTCAGAAGTATTGTTAAAAGTTAAAAGGGAGGTTACCAGGAGTGATTGATATAATGAACACAACAACCATCCCTACATCAGGTTAGTCCGTTTCCAAGACAACTGCATGCTATATACATAAGAAAGGTTCCCTTGGTGAATACATCCCTTATGCAGAAAACTACGCCTCATGACAATTTAGCAAGACTGGTTGATTGGGGAAAAGTATGCTCTACAAAGGATTCTGATTGTACAGTAATGGAGATTTGTTGAGAGCACTATAAGTGTAACTATGCAGTTATTATCAATTCATACATCTAGCCTTTATGTGAAAATAATAAGTGATAGACATACTTGAGTAGTTTTTTAAAAAAGGTGTCTGTTTCATTAATTATTTCTATATGCCAAATAAGAGTTTCAGTTCAGCAAGGTTGGGTTGCCTTGACCAATGCAGGGAACTGGTTGCAGTTTTTCAAAACGAATCACTGACATGAACAACTAAGATGGAATAATAGGATGAAATCTTTGGAAGATCACATGCAGAGTGCATGTTAGAGAACACACGATCCTCTGAAAGATAGGTGACCAATTATAGCCTACAACTAAATGACTTAATAATATCTTCGTGCGTACCATTAGGTGGTCCTCTGTAGCTCAATTGGTAGAGCATGGCGCTTGTAACACCAGGGTAGTGGGTTCGATCCCCGGGACCACCCATACGTAAAAATGTATGCGCACATTACTGTAAGTCGCTTTGGATAAAAGCGTCTGCTAAATGGCATATTGTTAGCCAACATCTTGTTGAGGAAATTAAATCACCTGTTCCTATTTTTTTCTGGTCAATAATCAACCAACAGATCAACCAAAAGCCTCATGAATAACTAGGGTTTCGGCATATTTGAAATATGTATTAATTCTAAAACCGAAATTAATATTAGGGGATGGATAAACAACTTTTTCTTAGAATAAGAAACTTAAAGGGGGACTAGCAGATAAGTGACAACAACGACAGTCATAGACATAAGCTTTACCATGGCATAAAATATGTATCTGTCAACTTATTAAAATATTCGTTGATTAGGCACGCAAATTGGTTACAATTCAAATCAACAGGTATGAAAGCAATGAAATGTCCCCTCCAAAATGTTCACATATTGAAACAGCAGACAATCAATTATGCAAAGTGCTATTTTCACCTTTAAAACAGACATGGAATAGATATGGTATATGTGCAACTAAATAAAGTTGAAATACTGTAGATAAAGAAAAAATAATGCTCACCTGTAGCTTTCTCATTCACAGTTGCGATGTGCGTATGTTTTTGCTCGCGTCTCTGAGTTCCTGTTTTAGCACAACAAAATCGACGGAAAATACGTGTTTGTCTCTTTAAGATAGGATATAGTCATGGCCGCAATAAACGATTAATATTTTTTGGGATCACAGACAAACGCTCTCATTTTTCCCGGAGATGTTTTCTTCTTCACTCATGCTATACGGGTGGTCTCCATATATAGTCACAGGAAGTGCAGGCACACTTTCCCCGCATCGGGCTGTTGCCGAGGGATGTAAGAAATCCACTCTGCGAAGAAGAGGGTAGATCCACCTGTCACATTTAGTTAGCTCTACCTGTGTGTTCTGTCATAATCATCTGTTATAGCTTCAAAATTACACAATAATTAAGGCTATTTGCGTTCAAGCAACTACACCAGCATTAACACAAGAGGTTGTTGTAAATTTGGTACAGGGAACAGTTGATGGAATATGTAGCCTACCTGAAGTCAAACATTATCAAGTCAACATGTAAATCAAGGTTACCCAACTGCCAGCACAGGGGCCGAATTTGGCCTGCAGGTGGTTTTATTATTAGACATGAAAGACTGTAAAAACACCAGGAAATCAGCTCCAATAGATTTTAATTTAGGATATATGTTGCCAAATATTCCCACGCATAATAGAGAGACACGTCAATGTATACAAATGTAAGCAAGGTTTGAAATGATTGTTTTAGTCAAATATGATATCTGTTTGGGCTTCTTGCGGTCAATTTGCGGTCTACAAATTATTTGTAATTATGTTCCGGCCCAAACTGTCTATCGGTTGGTTCACTACTTCAATTTACAGATCATAGCATAGACCCCTGGGAATTAACCCGGTCATGTTCTTATCCCATCGCGCACTAGCGACTCCTGTTCTTGTCCCATCGCGAACCAGCGACTCCTGTTCTTGTCCCATCCGCACTAGCGACTCCTGTGGCGGGCCGGGCGCAGTGCACGCTGACACGGTCGCCAGGTGTACGGTGTTTCCTCCGACACGTTGGTGCGTCTGGCTTCCAGGTTAAGCGGGCATTGTGTCAAGAAGCAGTGCGGCTCGGTTGGTTTTTGTTTCGGAGGACGCACGGTTCCTATGGAGTAAATGCAAGCCAATACTTAATATTGCAATATTGCAACTGTCAGGTTCTGTAGGGGTCTTATATCTGCCCAATTTTAGGTTTTATCAGTGGTGTGCCCACTTAAGGTATATTACTGACTGGATCACAAATGATGACTCCGCTATTTGGTTAGATATTGAGACTTCTTTTTCAAAATACCCCTTGCAGGATCTTTTATTTTTCAGAAGCTTCAAATCTGTAAAAGATAGCTGCAATAGTTTCACTTTATACACTCAAAGCATGGAGATCAGTTCAACATTTTGAGGGAAGGTCCAAACTAACCTCTGCTCTTACCCCGATTCTTAACAACCCTGATTTTGTACCAGGATTGCTGGATGTTGGCTTTAACCTTTGGCTTAATAAGGGCATAGGCAGACTAAATGATTTATTAGCTGACACGATTCTAATGTCATCTGAGCAGATGGTTGAGAAATATTGGCTCCCTAAGCAGGACTTTTTCAGCTTTCTAAACGTCTGACATATTTTGAAGAGCACCACGTTGGTTGGCAACCCTGATGCGTCTGTCATTGAAATAATGTTTTTTTTCTCACAAAGAAAAATGTCTGTATGTTTATTTTATGATGCTTTGAGGCCCTTTTCTACTGTAGACACATAAGGGGTCAAGCGAGTGTTACTAATGACGAGGAGATGTGGGAGGACATTTGGAGATATGCAAAAACTATATCTAAAACTGTAATCGCACTAGAGCAATCCAATTAAGAATAATATACAGATTGCATATATCGCCGAATCGCAGACATGCGTCTAACCATTCCTCCTCTCCTCAGTGCTTATGGTCATGTTCCAAATTACAAAAGTACTGTTCTAATGTCCTTCAAGAAATTGAACAAATTCTAGGGGTCGACCTAGAATTGGACCCAATTTCTTTGCTGTTAGGTCTCCCTAGTAGGCATGTTACTTCTGTGGGTAAGAGGAGGCTGTAAAACATCCTTACCTTCTCAGCGAGGAAAAACATCCTCTTACAGTGGATTACTGACAAGGTCCCATCTTTTAAAGGTTGGCATAAAATACTATTTCAATGGGTTCCATTGGAATTGGAATATTTGACATGTACATTACATTCTAAAACAGATCAGTTGTACAAAGTGTGGGAACCTTATTTGAATGACCAAGAACCTGATTTATCAGCTATTATGATGCAAGTATTCTTTTAGAATGGTTGTTTACTTGTCTCTTGATTATACTGTACATTCCATGTATTGGGGCTAATTCCTTTATTTAAACCGAACTTTAGGGTTTAATTCACATCTGTTCATTCATTGTTTTATTTTTATTTTTATTGTTATTCATATTTTATCTTTTTGTTTTATCTCTTAATATGGAAGAAAACTGTGAAATTCCAATAAAAATACTATTACAAAAAAAAAACAGTGGACTAATGAAACAAATATCAAAAGATAGTTTTTGAGTGGTATTTTGGCTCTAGCCTCATATGGGAAGGGCTGCTACGAAACCAGGCTTTGGCTCAGAGAAGACCATAGCTGGCTTCTTCCTTGTGAACCTATAATGCACTTGAAGGATGGCCACCAATACTGCCAACATGACTTTTAGGGTTCTGCGTTATTTGATGGTGGGCTGTATGTTATACTGTTGTGAACAGGCTGCAGTATTTCAAATCCCATAACCCATGTAAGGACTGGCTATCTCTTTCCTAGCTTTTGACAGGTTTTCAGATCAGAAGCTTTTTCCCTTTGGATTGTGGAGGCTATTTCGCCTGCCTATTCAAATGCTGTCCAAGAGTCCCCGCAGGGGTTCTGAGTCACAGCATGGGTGTTACCACCTCCTGCGCACTGCTCAGAGGTGATCTGTTGAGGACATCTGTGCTGCAACCATCTGGGCATCCATGCACACATTGTGGGATTTGTAATTTGATTATTACAGACTTTTAACTAGTGTACGGGGCCCCAAGCATCTGTAAGGTCTCTCCTGTGCCTTGAATGAGTATGCTGCATTATTCAGTGTGATTGTAGATCATCTTCAGCCTGAGTTAAATGTATTACATGTTATTCCCCTCAGCCAGGAAACCAAGATTTCATATTGTAATCAGACTTTTTGAAATAGGCCCACAATTCCTCTTTTAGAAGTGATAAACTACATGAGAATATTTTCAGCAATGAAAACTTGTTTTTCTTTCACACACAACAACACATGATGGCAACTTGAGAGGGTTTCCTTCCCAGTTCCAATGAACCAGCATGGAGGAAGTGAAAGGCACCATCACCAAGAACAACTCTTAGCTTCCCTGTCAAAATCAAATCAAATCAAATTGTATTTGTTACATGCGTCAAATACAACAGGTGTAGACCTTATAGTGAAATGCTTACTTACAAGCCCTTAACCAAAAATGCAGTTGAAAGAAAAGTAAGTGTTAAGAAAGTATTTACTAAATAAACTGAAGTAAAAAAAATGTAGAAAATGTCAGCTACTACACATCACTCTCTTCCTCTCTCTCCATCTTTCTCTCTTGCACACACAAAAGCTATAAATAGGCATAGACACATTAATTACGCGGCTGCTGGGGTGAGGTGCCTCTCTATGTGCAGAAATGATTCCACACACAGCCAGTGAAACCAAAGCTCCAGTCAGGCACCATTTCATGGCACAGGGACTGACACTTCCCAAATAGAACCACTTAGCGCCAGCGGAAAAACCAAGGCGCAACAGGATCTTGTGATTAGGACACGTTCCTTATTGGCTGTTCACATCCATTGATCTGCTGACGGAAAGGCAATTCAAGGGCACTTGTCATGCTCTTTTGAGTTTTAATTGACTTCAATTATTTGGATGGAATTATACTGAACAAAAATATAAACACAACATGATAAGTGCTGGTCCCATGTTTCATGAGCTGAAATAAAAGATCCCAGAAATTTTCCATAAGCACAAAAAGCTTATTTCTCTTACATTTTGTTCACAAATTTGTTTTCATCTCTGTTAGTGAGCATTTCTCCTTTGCCAAGATAATCCATCCACCTGACAGGTGTAGCATATCAAGAAGCTGATTAAACAGCATGATCATTACACTGGTGCACCTTGTGCTGGGGACAATAAAAGGCCACTCTAAAATGTGCAGTTCGGTCACACAACACAATGCCATAGATATCTCAAGTTTTGAGGGAGCGTGCAATTGGCATGCTAACTGCAGGAATGTCCAGCAGAGCTGCCGCCAGATAATTCAATGTTCAACCGCAGACCACGTGTAATAATGCCAGCCCAGGACCTCCACATCCGGCTTCTTCACCTGTAGGATCGTCTGAGAGCAGACACCCGGACAGCTGATGAAACTGAGGAGTATTTCTGTCTGTAATAAAGCCCTTTCGTGGGGAAAAACACATTCTGATTGGCTGGGCCTGGCTCCCCAGTGGGTGGACCTGGCTCCCAAGTTAGGCAGACTGTGGGCGAGCAATGCCATTAACAGATACACTGAGTTGGTTATTTTAATGTTTCCTCTTTAATAATGAAAATGAATGGCCTGCCCCAGTCATTGACAATTAGAGACTTAGGGTTCAGCAAGGATTAGACTGTGATTGGACTGTTGCCCATGTAAAGAGCCCCTCTAAACTTAATTGTTTGTCTGCTGCTAGGTGCCTTTCTTTCTAAGGACCTCTCAATAGTATACTCTTAGAAAAAAGGTGCTATCTAGAACTTAAAGGGGTTCTTCAGCTGTCCCCATAGGATAACTCTTTGAAGAACCCTTTTGGGTTCCATATAAAACCCTTTCCACAGAGGGTTCTACATGGAACACAAAAAGGAGTTCTACCTGGAACCATAAAGGGGTTCTCCTATGGGGACAGCCAAATAACCCTTTTGGAACACTGTTTTCTAAGAGCGTACCTGTACCGGAATACATTTTAATGGCTTGTTGCAGCACTTGGCCTCCTGGGCTCCCAGAGAGTAGGAAATTAGAAATGAAAGCACAGCATTGAAAGAGGATGCAGCAGTCCAGTCAATGGGACCTCATAGGCCAGGGTTCTTCAATTCCGGTCCTGGAGGGCCGAAACACTTCTGTTTTTTATTTCTACCTGGTAGTTAATTGCACTCACCTGGTGTCCCAGGTCTGAATTAGCCCCTGATTAGAAGGAGAGGATGAAAAACAGAGGTGTTTCGGCCCTCCAGGACCGGAATTGAAGAACCCTGTCATAGGCCTTTGAAGTTGTAGCTAGATGGAGCACCTGTACTCCCTCCTCCACCTACACGTCAAGGAGAGGTTGCGACTCTCTTCCATTTGCTGATTAACCTAGTATAGGATTCCCTGGCCTGCCTTGTCCCACATCCCAGTTACCAGGTTTCAAAAAGTAAGATTCCTCCACAGCAAATAAGCATGGTTGAATGAATACGCAATTAAGTTTGTCGTTGTACTGTGAATGTTGTTCAAAATCGTGCAGTGGATTGGGCAGACATTCTATGTATATACTGTACCTACCCTGAAGGCTCCTAGGTGTGATTAAAGATTATAGAGTTACTAGTCCCTCCCTCTGGTTTATTCCATGTTTTATCTGGTTTGTCTTCCATTGTGTCAGCTATCCTAACTCTAAATCTGCAAACAAAGGATTTTCCTTGTTTTGTGCTTAGTGATAAGACACAGGGTGACCCTCTGGCCGCTCCGTTTCCATGGCCACATCATTAGTGCACCGCCCCAGCTGGCTGGAACGGTTTGAAGTGGCAATGGCACAGCATATTTAAAATAACAAGCCCCCTAGTTTAGGGAGTAAGGAGGGGAAAAGCACTTTGGGCAAAAAATGATTAGCTTTAATCCATGTTTGATGACACCCCATAAAGCCACCCTGCAGATAGTAATTAATGCTCTTCCATTTCACCCATTTTTTTGTTCTCACCCTGAAATTACTTTCATTATGCCTTTTAAGCTGATCCACATCCCGTTTTTTAATGTGGGGTTGTCATACAGCACCACAAGCAGCGAACATTGACTTAACACTGACTAAATCAATAGCCATCCACAACAAACCACCTTGTCACTGAGGTGTAATCAAGGTTTGTATCATGCTTATTAGTGAGTATGACACAAAGGAGATTTTCTGAAAGTGATTGCTGTAGTGGATGAAGTAAGCTGATTAGAAATCTGACTTACAGAACTATGCCACTTCA
Organism: Coregonus lavaretus; assembly: GCF_964263955.1. Lineage (NCBI taxonomy): Eukaryota > Metazoa > Chordata > Actinopteri > Salmoniformes > Salmonidae > Coregonus > Coregonus lavaretus. Next base: position 15,416,037 of record NC_140015.1, on the reverse strand, counting down.
AAACAAGGAACACCTTCTGGAATCGGCTTGGTTCATCAACACAGCGACACTCATTTTGGTTATCTATTTTCATGTATACAGTAAGAGTAGCAATTCTAGGCGCATCAGAGGAAACTAAGGAATAAGGGACAAAAAACCCTCACAAAAATCAGACAGAAATGAGTAACTTCAAATCACACAGCCTGATAAACATGTTGGTAATGGAATATCAACACTGATTTGTGTTCCTGAGCAAACCTGCCACAAAACAGGATGTATAGCTGGAGTGTGCATGATGGTGAATGCGCTAATGATTTAATTTGCATCACAAAACCTGGAATTTGCATGGTGTTAATTGCTAGCTGTAACCAGCAGGTGGAATGCAATCATAAGGGCCCATGGGGTTAGAGTAGAGTGAAGAGGATTCCCTCTTTGAAAGGTGTGACATGCGCAAACACACACACACACTGAAGTCAATTACTATGCCCTTGTTACATTGATTAAAAGGGATAAGAGCGAGATTTTGGCTATTTTGCCTTTTTCTACCTGCCCAGTCAGATGAACTCATGGATAACATTTTTATGTCTTAATAGCCAAAATCTCACTATCCCTTTAGAGCAGGGATCATCAACTAGATTCAGCACGGGACGATATTCCCTTGAGCGGATGGTCAGGGTGCCGGAACATAATTACAAATATTTGTTGACTGCAAATTGACCGCAAGAAGCCCAAAAAGATACTTGACAAAACAATCATCTCAAAACTTGCTTACGATCACTTCTCTCCATTATGCGTGGGAATACTTTGAAACAGATTTCTCAAATTAAAATCACTTGGAGTTGATTTGTTGGTGTTTTAGTCTTATGTCCAACAATTTAAATCTGAAAACCAAATAAATCAGGGTCCGCCAGGATCTATAAACCCTTTACATCCCCCATTAAAAAGGGTCCCTTATGTAGGGTTACCAGATTTCGTCCCATAGGTACAGTCTCGTTTGAGCGGTCCTGACATTCACTCAAAACCTATTACTAATATAATCCAGTATCCTTACCATGCACAAACAGCTTTAAAAGGCACAAAAAACAGCCCCAACTCCTCCGCTTTCTCAGTTTTCAAACTGAAATGGGGTGTGCCTTTGGTGGTTCATCAACATGTGTCATTCGGTCATGCATGCAGCGACCAACATAGCTAGTTCATTAGCTAAGCTAGCCACTTGTAGCTAGGCAGTACCTCCTCCAGTATGTGATGTCATGTCACAGGATTTGTTTTTGTACAGAAGCTGTAGAGATCAGTAAGAAATGGCACTTCTGTAGCCAAATATCTTATTTCATCAATTTTTGTTTCTAAGCATTAAAATGACCTGGTATGATTGTGATTTGATCAGTTATACAGCCTAAAGCCGTTATTTTTGCTCAAAGTCTACCTTTAAGAGTAACATTCAACTGGCAACACAATGCATTGGGAAAGATGGAACTGAGTCCATCTATGTTTTAACACTGGCTTTGTACAAACATTTTTATTTAATCTAAATATTTGGAACAAAACAACTTAACAGTCTGATGCAGATACACTAAACTACCATTGATGGGATTCATTGAGGCTGTTTTCGTCCTTTATCAGAACATAAGCAAAGTAATTCTAACATTGAATACATTAATAAAGATGAATAGAAGTGACTCTCCCATTTCGTACAGTCTTTCCTGACTAGCGTGAGCTCTGGCAAAAAAAAAAAAAAAAGATAAAATACCACAGTTGGAGTACGGAAAATCCTTTGTGGTGGCGGCATAGTCCACCTTCAAATCCAGGACCTCCAAATCAAAAAGAAAAAGGGGTGCATCAGAATGGTGGGTGATGGACAGAGAAATGGCACAAAATATTCAGTTTTAAAACAGTGCAGCACAAAATAGGTGTGCAATGGACATAGTTTTGGAGACAGACAAAAAGGGGGCAGAGAAAAATTCTCAGCAAACCAATATCTTAAATCTTGTGTAGTCTTGAACCTTTATGGAGAAAACTTTTTGGCTTGTGCTCGAACCCTTTTTTCATATTCCACTCTGTTTTGGCTGAAATGAAAGAGATGGAGGCATGTTATGGGGAATGTATCGACTAACAGCCTTGCAACAATGTTTGCTAACAGCTAGACATCAAAATATTGGCCAGGATGGGCACAAGCTAATGAGAAGATTTGCCAGCAGCTGTGTACCCTATTCGGACTGATATTTGACAAATATTTTACTGAATTAAAATATCTACTGGCTCATACCGCAGACTCACCAGTAAATTGTATACGCCTCAGCTTGTGCAGGATCCTGGATATTTGGTTCATTTAGGAGCTCTTGGATTCCTAACAATATCTGTGGATGAAAACAAAGTTTAAATGGAAATCTTGTGTTAGCAACCTCCCATGGCGTTTATTCAATTTCACCTAATAAGTAACCACCATGAAGCTATGCTGCCCTCCTCAGCAAAGCCGTTTACATTGCAGCCAAGAGTCGCCTGTATACACAAGTGCAGTTCGCATCCACACTGATGCAAAGATCTCAAGTAAATGTATATCTCCATATGCATTTGGACAGTGAAGCTAAAAATGTTAGTCTCTACACTCCAGCATTTTGGATTTGAGATCAAATGTTTCATGTGAGGCAACAGTGCAGAATGTCACCTTTTATTCAAGGGTATTTTCATACATATCCGTTTTACTGTTTTGAAATGAAAACTTTGTATTATTGTGAATCATGGTAAGTGAGAAGGTTAGAGGCACAAAGATCATACCCCCACCCAAAACGCTAATATCCCGTTATTGGTAATGGTGAGAAGTTAACATGTTTTGTTGTAGCCTCTGAATGGGGCGGCAGGTAGCTTAGTGGTTAAGAGCGTTGTGCCAGTAATCGAAAGGTCGCTGGTTCTAATCCCAGAGCCGACTATCTGTCGATGTGCCCTTGAGCAAGGCACTTAACCCTAATTGCTCCTGTAAGTCGCTCTGGATAAGAGCGTCTGCTAAATGACTAAAATGTAAAATGAATGGCATCATTCATGATTTCTTAAATCATTGCATTGTCGGGACCTCTCTCACAGAAAGAAAATTACTTCAGTCATCAAATCACCATTCAGTTCCTATTTGGCAAAACAAAACCCAAATCAAACTGCAAATGTATCCAATGAGTTTGTAGAGTCACAAGCTTGATGTAGTCATTGTGTGAAAGGAATATAGGACCAAATACACAATTTTTGACACTACATACTATTTACCAAGTGAGTGGTTATCTATATTTTTCGTAGCTGTCTATTTACCAACACAAACCGATGCCGTCACTAAGACCGCACGCAACGAGCTGTATAGGGTCATAAGCAAACAAAATGCTCATCCAGAAGCAGTGCTCCTAGTGGCTGGTGATTTTAAAGCAGGGAAACTGAAATCCATTTGACAATTTCTACTAGCATGTCACCTGAGCAACTAGAACAACTCTTGATCACCTTCACCCTCTACACAGATATAAAGCTCTCCCTCATCCTCCATTTGGCAAATCTCACCATAACTCCATCCTCCCGATTCCTGCTTACAAGCAAATACTCAGAGGACGTACCAGTGACACGATGTTCCAAATGCCTGTATCACAAGAATAAAGGTTAATGTATTTATGAGCGCTTATCTTTTTGGGCTCATCTCCTTCGCTCCTTCCCACTTGCAGACACCAAACACCTCCCCCCACCAATCACAACAAAGACGTAAGGTCCTCCTCTGACAAGCAGTTTCAACTCGTTATTTGCATTTGGTCCAACAAAGTCATATGGTCACCGAAACACATTGAGCCTATTTTACTGTAATAGAGAACTTCTCCTTTGTAACGATACCCTTATGTCTCAACTCCCAAAATGTAGAACAGAGCAGACCCTACTAAGCAGGGAGTATCAATTAATAGGATTGTGGAAAATTAAGTCTCAGTTTGTCGCGTGTGGTATCACATACCAATAGCAGCATTTTAGCCAGGCTTATGTGCTAGCAGTCTAGTCAGTTTTATATGTGCAATGGGCATCTACATAAGGAATTGGCATCTCGTTCTCATTCTGAGAAATAAGCATCTTACCCAGGTAGGCCACTTGATTTCAACATCTAAACAAATGAACAGGCTGTTGTTCAAACAGTTGGAGACAGGAGGGTGTATTCATAATAATTCAACTGTTCTACCCTGTTAGCAACCAAATAGTTCCAGCTTGGCTAGACTTTAAATATAAAGATTAGCTGGCTACTCACTAGCAGGTGGGCTCGAGACCTGTGTTAATTTTCTATATTGCCTGCTACCAGAAGTTTGTCATTATTTGTGGATGTGCATGGTTCTGGTTAAATTTGTAACACAATTTCAATTTTTAGAGTTGAAAGTCAGATCAGTGATTATTACCAAAAAAACAGGTTAAAAGGGTAGGTAGCATAAACGTAACCTATTTAGTTTTCTATTGATTTAAAACTGATCAGAATTCCGAAGAATGCAAAAGTAATGCCGCAATCAATTGCACTCAATAAAATTCAGCCAACTTACAAGCAAATACTTTATGAATGTATTGTTACAAATTAGCTTGCAAGTCAACTAGCCTGATAGTGAGTCAGCCGGTTGCTATCAACCAGAGGAGGCTAATGGGAGGAGCTATAGGAGGACAGGCTCATTGTATTGGCATTAATTTGATTACATTCCATTTTTTCCATCCAGCCATTACAATGACACAGTCCTCCTACAGCTCCTCCCACCAGCCTCCACTGCTATCATCACCTAGGTTACTGCTAGATTAAAGTAAACCAAAGTTTTGGAAACACCTAACGCCATCTACCCAGTTATCAAATAATGTTACCGGTATATGCAGTTCTTAGCCAGCAAGCCAGCCAGCTACGGTTAGTTATTTTAGCCTGCCAACTAGCCTAGCCAGCTAACTAGCCAACCACCACGGTCTACATAGCTAAATAGTAGGGCAGAGAACAACTAGTCTAGCACAGACAGGAACCCACAGAAGACAAAAGCCAGCAGATCTAAAGTAAAGAGAGCGGAGACCTACCAATTGACGGCCGAGTTAGCTAGCAAAGTCAAAGAAGAGGCCTTCTGAGGGAGAGTCAGCTAGCTAATCCAATAGCAATATAGGGAGGTAAGTCCACATTGAATTTAGCTGGTTTATCTCCATTACTGCTGACACACCGGTAGGTAATAGAAGTAGCAGGCTTCACATTCACGCTAGGAACCTGGTTTCAGTCAGTCGCATTCTGAATCCTGACTTCCACTGGTTATACTAAGCCATCAAAGACCTCCGGGGTGAAATGAGCACTGCATACAGTAGACTTACCATACTTCAAGCCACTCGCTTCAACCAGACAAACTGTTCCTACTTCAAAGCTTGCTTCTTGTTTTTGGGCCACAAATGAGTCGTAACCCTGTCCTTGTGGGCATTACTGCACTAGCTACAAACGACAGAAAACTACTACACCACTCACTCGACTACCAAACCGAACGGTTTGGCCTAAAAACTATTATGACCCCCTCTCTCACGAACACGATGGTGTTCTGTTTTGCTCTACGGCCCCCCACAAGCGTCTTGGACTCGTCTGAAGTCGGTACAGCCGATCTGCCAACTTCGGTCTGTAGCATCCGAACAGTTTGGGCTACACTAATATGACCCTTCTGTGGAAAGGTGAGACGCTTACGAACACCTCAGACGAGCCATCAAACAGGCAAAGCGCCAATACAGGACTAAGACAGAATCCTACTACACCGGCTCTGATGCTCTTTGGATGAGGCAGGGCTTGCAAACTTTCACGGAATACAAAAGGAAAACCCAGTTGCAAGCTGCCCAGTGACGCAAGCCTACCAGACGAGCTAAACGCATTCCATGCTCGCTTTGAGGCAAGCAACACTGAACCATGGATGAGAGCACCAGCTGTTCCGGACGACTGATCACGCTCTCCGTAGCCGATGTGAGGAAGACCTTTAAACAGGTTAACATTTAAATGGCTGCAGGGCCAGATGGATTACCAGGACGCGTACTATAAGCATGCGCTGACCAGCTTGCAAGTGTCTTCACTGACATTTTCAACTTCTCCCTGACCCAGTCTGTAATACCTACATGTTTCAAGCAGACCACCATAATCGCTGTGCCCAAGAATGCCAAGGTAACCAGTCTAAATGACAATCACCCCGTAGCACTAATCTGTAGCCATGAAATGCTTTGAAAGGCTGGTCATGGCTCACAACAGCATCATCCCAGACCCAAACCAACTCACACCGCCCCAAAAGAGCCACAGATGAGGCAATCTATTGCGCTCCACACGGCCTTCTCCCACCTGGACAAGAGGAACACCTATGTGAGAATGCTGTTCATTGGCTACAGCTCAGCATTCAACACCATAGTGCCCTCCAAGCTCAACACTAAACTAAGGTCCCTGGGACTGAATACCTCCCTCTGCAACTGGATCCTGGACTTCCTGACAGGTCGCCCCCAGGTGGTGAGGGTAGGCAACAACACATCCATCACGCTGACCCTCAACACTGGGGCCCCACAGCGCTCAACTCCATCATTACATTTGCTGACGACAATGGTGATAGGCCTGATCACCAACAACGATGAGACAGCCTACAGGGATGTCAGAGAACTGGCAGTGTGGTGCCAGGACAACAACCTCTCCCTTAACGTCAGCAAGACAAAGGAGCTGATCGCGGACTACAGGAAATGAAGGACTAGCACACCGCCATTCACGTCGACAGGGCTGTAGTCCGAGCAGGTCGAGAGCTTCAAGTTCCTCAGTGTCAACGTCACTAAGGATCTAGCATATTCCACATACAGCAACAGTTGTGAAGAGGGCATGACAACACCTCTTGCCCCTCAGGAGGCTGAAAAGATTTGGCATGGGCCCTCAGATCAAAGTTCTACAGCCGCACCATTAAAAATCATCTTTACAGGCGGCATCATTGCTTGGTATGGCAACTGCTTGGCATCCAACCACAAGGCGCTACAAAGGGTAGTGTGTACGGCCCAATACATCAATGGGGCCGAGCTCCCTGCCATCCAAGACCTCTATACCAGGCAGTGTCAGAGGAAGGCCCAACATTTTTTTTAAAAGACTCCAGCCACCCAAGTCATAGACTTCTCTGCTACCGCACGGCAAGCGGTATCGATGCACCAAGTCTGGAACCAACAGGACCATGAACAGCTTCTACCGCCAAGCCATAAGAACGCTATATACAGTTGAAGTTTACATACACTTTAGGTTGGAGTCATTAAACTAGTTTTTCAACCACTCCAAAAATGTCTTGTTAACAAACTATAGTTTTGGCAAGTCAGTTAGGACATCTACTTTGTGCATGACAAGTAATTTTTCCAACAATTGTTTACAGACAGATTATTTCACTATCACAATTCCAGTGGGTCAAAAGATTACATACACCAAGTTGACTGTGCCTTTAAACAGCTTGGAAAATTCCAGAAAATGTCATGGCTTTAGAATCTTCTGATAGGCTAATTGACATAATTTGAGTCAATTGGAGATGTACCTGTGGATGCATTTCAAGGCCTACCTTCAAACTCAGTGCCTCTTTGCATGACATCATGGGAAAATAAAAAATAAAAAAAATCAGCCAAGGGAGCAATTTCCAAACGCCTGAAGGTACCACGTTCATCTGTACAAACAATAGTACGCAAGTATAAACACCATGGGACCACACAGCCGTCATACCGCTCAGGAAGGAGACGTGTTCTGTCTCCTAGAGATTAACGTACTTTGGTGCGAAAAGCGCAAATCAATCCCAGAACAGCAAAAGGACCTTGTGAAGATGCTGGAGGAAACGGGTACAAAAGTATCTATATCCACAGTAAAACGAGTCCTATATCGACATAACCTGAAAGGCTGCTCATTAAGGAAGAAGCCACTGCTCCAAAACCGGCATAAAAAAAAAGCCAGACTACGGTTTGCAACTGCACATGGGGACAAAGATCTTACTTTTTGGAGAAATGTCCTCTGGTCTGATGAAACAAAAATAGAACTGTTTGGCCATAATGACCATTGTTATGTTTGGAGGAAAAAGGGGGTCGCATGCAAGCCGGAGAACACCATCCCAACCGTGAAGCACAGGGGTGGCAGCATCATGCTGTGGCAGTGCTTTGCTGCAGGAGGGTATGGTGCACGTCACAAAATAGATGGCATCATGAGGAAGGAAAATTATCTGGATATATTGAAGCAACATCAAGACATCAGTCAGGAAGTTAAAGCTTGGTCACAAAGCCCTGACCTCAATCTTACAGAAAATGTGTGGGCAGAACTGAAAAAGCATGTGCGAGCAAGGAGGCCTACAAACCTGACTCAGTTACACCAGCTCTTTCAGGAGGAATGGGCCAAAATTCACCCAACTTATTATGGGAAGCTTGTGGAGGGCTATCCGAAACATTTGACCCAAGTTAAACAATTTAAAGGCAAAGCTACAGTGAGGGGAAAAAAGTATTTGATCCCCTGCTGATTTTGTACATTTGCCCACTGACAAAGACATGATCAGTCTATAATTTTAATGGTAGGTTTATTTGAACAGTGAGAGACAGAATAACAACAAAAATCCAGAAAAACGCATGTCAAAAATGTTATACATTTATTTGCATTTTAATAAGGTAAGAGCGTTGTGCCAGTAACCGAAAGGTCGCTGGTTCTAATCCCCGAGCTGACTAGGTGAAAAATCTGTCGCTGTGCCCTTAAGCAAGGCACTTAACCCTAATTGCTCCTGTAAGTCGCTCTGGATAAGAGCGTCTGCTAAATGACTAAAATGTAAATGTAAATAAGGGAAATAAGTATTTGACCCCTCTGCAAAACATGACTTAGTACTTGGTGGCAAAACCCTTGTTGGCAATCACAGAGGTCAGACGTTTCTTGTAGTTGGCCACCAGGTTTGCACACATCTCAGGAGGGATTTTGTCCCACTCCTCTTTGCAGATCTTCCCCAAGTCATTAAGGTTTCGAGGCTGACGTTTGGCAACTCGAACCTTCAGCTCCCTCCACAGATTTTCTATGGGATTAAGGTCTGGAGACTGGCTAGGCCACTCCAGGACCTTAATGTGCTTCTTCTTGAGCCACTCCTTTGTTGCCTTGGCCGTGTGTTTTGGGTCATTGTCATGCTGGAATACCCATCCACGACCCATTTTCAATGCCCTGGCTGAGGGAAGGAGGTTCTCACCCAAGATTTGACAGTACATGGCCCCGTCCATCATCCCTTTGATGCGGAGAAGTTGTCCTGTCCCCTTAGCAGAAAAACACCCCCAAAGCATAATGTTTCCACCTCCATGTTTGACGGTGGTGATGGTGTTCTTGGGGTCATAGGCAGCATTCCTCCTCCTCTAAACACGGCGAGTTGAGTTGATGCCAAAGAGCTCGATCTGACCACAAGACTTTCACCCAGTTCTCCTCTGAATCATTCAGATGTTCATTGGCAAACTTCAGATGGGCCTGTATATGTGCTTTCTTGAGCAGGGGGACCTTGCGGGCGCTGCAGGATTTCAGTCCTTCACGGCGTAGTGTGTTACCAATTGTTTTCTTGGTGATTATGGTCCCAGCTGCGTTGAGATCATTGACAAGATCCTCCCGTGTAGTTCTGGGCTAATTCCTCACCGTTACATTTACATTTTAGTCATTTAGCAGACGCTCTTATCCAGAGCGACTTAGTTAGTTAGTGCAAACTTTTTCATACTGCAATGATCATTGCAACTCCACGAGGTGAGATCTTGCATGGAGCCCCAGGCCGAGGGAGATTGACAGTTCTTTTGTGTTTCTTCCATTTGCGAATAATCGCACCAACTGTTGTCACCTTCTCACCAAGCTGCTTGGCGATGGTCTTGTAGCCCATTCCAGCCTTGTGTAGGTCTACAATCTTGTCCCTGACATCCTTGGAGAGCTCTTTGGTCTTGGCCATGGTGGAGAGTTTGGAATCTGATTGATTGATTGCTTCTGTGGACAGGTGTCTTTTATACAGGTAACAAACTGAGATTAGGAGCACTCCCTTTAAGAGTGTGCTCCTAATCTCAGCTCATTACCTGTATAAAAGACACCTGGGAGCCAGAAATCTTTCTGATTGAGAGGTCAAATACTTATTTCCCTCATTAAAATGCAAATCAATTTATAACTTTTTTGACATGCATTTTTCTGGAGTTTTGTTGTTATTCTGTCTCTCACTGTTCAAATAAACCTACCATTAAAATTATAGACTGATCATTTCTTTGTCAGTGGGCAAATGTACAAAATCAGCAGGGGATCAAATACTTTTTTCCCCTCACTGTACCAAATACTAATTGAGTGCATGTAAACTTCTGACCCACTGGGAAAGTGATGAAAGAAATAAAAGCTGAAATAAATCAATCATTCTCTCTACTATTATTCTGACATTTCACATTCTTAAAATAAAAGTGGTGATCCTAACTGACCTAAGACAGGGAATTTTTACTAGGATTAAAATGTCAGGAATTGTGAAAAACTGAGTTTAAATGTATTTGGCTAAGGTGTATGTAAACTTCCAACTTCAACTAGTTAAATAGCTACCCGGACTATCTGCATTGACCATTTCTGCACTAACTCACATACACTGCTGCTACTGTTTATTATCTATCCTGTTGCCAAGTCACTTTATTCCTAGTTATATGTACATACAGCGCATTCGGAAAGTATTCAGAACATTACATTTTTCCACATTTTGTTTTGTTACAGCCTTACTCTAGAATGGATTTTTATTTTAAAAAATATTCTCCCCTCAATCTACACACAGTACCCCATAATGACAAAGCAAAAACAGGTTTAGAAAGGTTTGCAAATGTATATATAAAAAAATAATTACATATCACATTTACGTAATTATTCAGACCCTTTAATCAGTACTTTGTTGAAGCACCTTTGGCTGCGATTACAGCCTTGAGTATGACGCTGCAAGCTTGGCACACCTGTATTTGGGGAGTTTCTTCCATTCTTCCCTGCAGAGTCTCTCAAGCTCGGTCAGGTTGGATGGGGAGCGTCGCTGCACAGACATTTTCAGGTCTCTCCAGATGTTCGATCGGGTTCAAGTCCGGGCTCTGGCTGGGCCTCTCAAGGACATTCAGAGACTGGTCATGAAGCCAGTCCTGCGTTGTCTTGGCTGAGTGCTTAGGATCGTTGTCCCGTTGGAAGGTGACACTTCACCCCAGTCGGAGGTCCTGAGCAGGTTTTCATCAAGGATCTCTGTACTTCGCTCAATTAATCTTTCCCTTGATCCTGACTAGTGACGCTTGGCATTCAGGCCAAAGAGTTCAATCTTGGTTTCAGACCAGAGAATCTTGTTTCTCATGGTCTGAGAATCCTTTAGGTGCCTTTTGGCAAACTCCAAGCGGGCTGTCATGTGCCTTTTACTGAGTGGCTGCTGTCTGGCCACTCTACCATAAAGGCCTGATTGGTGGAGTGCTGCAGAGATGGTTGTCCTTCTGGAAGGTTCTCCCATCTCCACAGAGGAACTCTGTCAGAGTGACCATCAGGTTCTGATGGCACCTCCCTGATCAAGAACCTTATCCCCAGATTGCTCAGTTTAGCCAGCTCTAGGAAGAGTCTCGGTGGTTCCAAAAACTTCTTCCATTTAAGAATGATGTAGGCCACTGTGTTCTTGGGGACCTTCAATGCTGCAGAAATGTTTTGGTACCCTTCCCCACATCTGTGCCTCGACACAATAATGTCTCGGAGCTCTACGGACAATTCCCTAGCCCTCATGGCTTGGTTTTTGCTCTGACATGCACTCATTCTCAAATGATTAAAAACAGATCTGTATGAAAACACCCTGAAATAAAATGTGACATTCTGTACCGTCGCCTCATATGAAACTTTGATCTCAAATCCAAAACACTGGAGTATACAGGCAAATTTTAAATATTAGCTTCACTGTCCAAATACATACAGAGTGGAGTGTATTTACCATTCCTAGGGTTATATGCAAAGAAAACGCTAAAACCAGAGAAGGGTCTTGGATGAAAGCTCTTACTTGTTTGATAGTGATGGCCGGCCTCCAGTCTTTGTCCTCCTCTAAAATCGATAGACAGACTGTACCAGAGGGATATACATTTGGATGGAACAAAGGGGGCTCAAATTTGCCTACCAAGAGTGGAGAAAATATAATTATTAGATTGTTAGCACAATCTGGAGAAAATTCCAGTTTGCACTTATTTACAGTTCATTAAACGCCGTGATTTGATAGATATCTCCCCCTCGCTCTATCCACACTATGAGGTTGGAATAATACTGAAAATGATAATGCCCTTTTAGTGTAAGAGCCTGAAATTTCAGCCTGTTTTGGTGGGATGGAGTTTCAGCCTGCCTGGTAAAATTAGTTACTAGACCAATAAGGAGAGTTCAAAACCGAGTTCCCCTACCCACTCACACAACCAGTCCTAGCTAAATTATTGCTTGAGCAATTGCTTTTCGCTAAGCTATTTTTGTTTGTTGGCCATTCTATTGGCAACAGTAAACATGTCGTCCCACACGAATGATGCAGCGCCCCTTGGGGCAATCATTTGGCAAGACTCATCATTCACCCAAGTTGTCAAATCGGGCCTGTGGTGTCTGAGATATCATGTGGGTTAGCTAGACTCATATCCCTGAGCATGTGTGCCAAATTTCATCAGAGTCAAACAGATAGACAAAAACATTGTCCGTTATAGCACCACCATGTGGTCGATATAAATGCTCTTGCTTATGTTGGCTTCTTAACAGTGTTTGCAACGTGTGTACCAAGTTGTTACAATAAGAACATCCTTGACTGATTTATATGCATTTGTGTGCCAGACCACGTCCACGTGAACATTTACTGGTCAATAGCGGCCATGTTTTAGGTACTAGTGTTAGGTATTGCGTTGAGAGACCTTTGTCCATAGATGCCATATCAAGTTTCATGTAGAGCCGTAATTTGGTGCCAGAAGAGTAGCACTAAGTGTTTCACACATTTCTAGATGGCGGAAAATACATTATGGCAGACCTTATGGATCACCGAGGCAAATATGTTCCTTGTGAAGAGAGGGAAGCATGTACTGAATTTCATGACTGTCAAACGGAGTGAGGGGCATGACCTTTGAAAGTTTGCATTTTCAAAATCTCTTATAGCGCCACCATCTGCCTAATCAGTGTAATTTTGTAAATGCTGGAGCTCTATGGCAAGACGCAGCATTCACCCAAGTTTAATCAAAATCAGGCCAGTACGGTCTGAGATTTCACGTGTGACTAATATACAGAGACAAATCCACAGTCCCCTCCCAGATTTCATCGTGGGGGACACCAGTCACAGTAAATAACTTAATTGTTACCCATAAATGATATAGATAACAGCTGCATTGGACTTTTAAAAAGAGAAAACATACACTTTGGAGGTGAAGAAGGATAGTCATCCTTGAAGAGCATTCGCAGTTTAAACAAGCCCCCCTCCCATGGTGTCTGTGGAGAGAAATACAGCAACTTGGTCAACACTCCTTCGGTAACTGTAGAGTTGTTCATAGTGAAGCAATGAGAACATCGCACATCTGTGTTAATCAATTAACATTGGTTCATTGGTCATCCAGCAGCTTTACAGTTTCTAACAGTATACAGACATTAAATACCGTACTCTGAAGTGCTTGTAGTCGCCTACAACCAGTTAACACCCTGCTTAGTTGTATTAAAACAAAATCTGCTGTCCAGTTGAAAAACACCATACAGTGCCAACTTAAGCTGCATATGAGTGATCGCTTCCTCCAGTCTGAACATAGTGGTACCTACAATACATATACAGAGAAAGTGATCTGCGCTCACTGCAGAGAGAGACTCTTACCCCCTTCTTTCCAGGGATGGCACACTCCCAATTCATCAAGTTCATTGTTCCATCTGGGTTTTTTGTTGGCACAGCAACAAACCCCTAGGGAGAGGGAAGAGATATTGTTCAACACGTTAAATGTCCAACTCCATGAACTTGCCAACTATGGCCCTGCCCAGAATCAATCCTTAGCCCCCTACCCTCTATGGATGCGTAACTCAATGTGTTTAGTTGGCAGCGCTACCTGTTAACAGCACAGTCACCTGTCATGTACTGTCAAGTATTGGTCTTCAAAGTTTGCTGCTTCATTGTTTTTAGATATTGGTCAGATGCATTCCATAAGTGTCAAAGGCTTTTATTGACAATTACATTAAGTTTATGCAGTGTTGACCCTTCTTTTTCAAGACCTCTGCAATCCACCCTAGCATGCTGTCAATTAACTTCTGGGCCACATCCTGACTGATGGCAGCCCATTCTTGCATAATCAATGCTTGGAGTCTGTGGGTTTTTGTTTGTCCACCCGCCTCGAGGATTGACCACAAGTTCTCAATGGGATTAAGGTCTGGGGAGTTTCCTGGCCATGGACCCAAAATGTCGATGTTTTGTTCCCCGAGCCACTTAGTTATCACTTTTGCCTTATGGCAAGGTGCTCCATCATGCTAGAAAAGGCATTGTTCGTCACCAAACTGTTCTTGGATGGTTGGGAGAAGTTGCTCTCAGAGGATGTGTTGGTACCAGTCTTTATTCATGGCTGTTTTCTTAGGCAAACTTGTGAGTGAGCCCACTTCCTTGGCTGAAAAGCAACCCCACACATGAATGGTCTCAGGATGCTTTACTGTTGGCATGACACAGGACTGATGGTAGCGCTCACCTTGTCTTCTCCGGAGAAGCTTTTTTCCGGATGGCCCAAACAATCGGAAAGTGGATTCAGAGAAAATGATGAATCCCCTTTCTGATCATTTGGGGCATCTGGAAAAAAAGCTTGTTCGGAGAAGGCAAGGTGAGCGCTACCCCAGTCCTCAGCAGTCCAATCCCTGTACCTTTTGCAGAATATCAGTCTGTCCCTGATGTTTTTCCTGGAGAGAAGTGGCTTCCTCGCTGCCCTTCTTGACACCAGGCCATCCTCCAAAAGTCTTCGTCTCACTGTGCATACAGATGCACTCACACCTGCCTGCTGCCATTCCTGAGCAAGCTCTGCACTGGTGGTGCCCCGATCCCGCAGCTGAATCAACTTTAGGAGACAGTCCTGGCGCTTGCTGGACTTTCTTGGGCGCCCTGACACCTTCTTCACAACAATTGAACCGCTCTCCTTGAAGTTCTTGATGAACCGATAAATGGTTGATTTAGGTGCAATCTTACTAGCAGCAATATCCTTGCCTGTGAAGCCCTTTTTGTGCAAAGCAATGACGGCACGGGTTTCCTTGCAGGTAACCATGGTTAACAGAGGAAGAACAATGATTTCAAGCACCACCCTCCTTTTAAAGCTTCCAGTCTGTTATTCTAACTCAATCAGCATGACAGTGAACTCCAGCCTTGTCCTCGTCAACACTCTCACCTGTATTAACGAGAGAATCACTGACATGATGTCAGCTGGTCCTTTTACGGCAGGGCTGAAATGCAGTGGACATGTTTTTTTTGGGATGAAGTTCATTTTCATGGCAAAGAGGGGCTTTGCAATTCATCTGATCACTCTTCATAACATTCTGGAGTATATGCAAATTGCCATCATAAAAACCGAGGCAGTAGACTTTGTGAAAATTAATATTTGTGTCATTCTCAAAACTTTTGACCACGACTGTAGGCTAGTGCGTCAGTACCAACAGCCATCAGTAATGCAGTACGTGTTCAGATGTAGGCATGTGTCTGTGTTGTCCCCCTGTAAGAGTCTTATGCTGGTGACAAATCCAATTTCCCATCTGGGATCAATAAAAAGTTTATTCAACCAGGGCAGTACAGCTCTGCTTGGCATAGTGTAACACGTTCTGGAATAGACTACTATCCAGAAAACAAATTTCTACAAACAGGTCTTCCAACATGACACATGCCCTTAAAGATCCAGATAGGCTTATATGCAAAAGGAACTGTTGATATGAAAAAGACTTCCACCCAAGTCCCTTGATACTCACAAAAGGATGGTCTTTTCGCCAGGCCTTTCTTTCTTGTGCAAGACGACTTAAGGCTATACCAGACATGACTTGTGACGACTCCCTAAATCAAAAACATTTCAGATTTTAAACAAAAGGGATCAACAATGGTGTACAGTTCTATTGAAATAAACAATTTTAGATGTGATGCACAAGTTCGGCCCACAGATAAGTTCAGCTGGTTTTCGTTTCTCTGACACTTGCTCAATTAATGTTACTGGTCTGTGGATAACAGAGCACAGCCAAATGTGGTGCTCAGACAGCTCACAATGCTGCAGCCACTTCATCTAGGTCACATCCACAGGTTCCAAAGGGACAAACCTGAGACCTAGCCTAAATGTGTTCAATATGAACTCAGTCCTTCATGTTGTTTTCGTTATCATTATGCAGATTGTTGCTCATGAGGGAGGTGAGGGAAGTGAGGGAAAAAAGTATTTGATCCGATGCTGATTTTGTACGTTTACCCACTGACAAAGACATGATCAGTCTATAATTTTAATGGTAGGTTTATTTGAACAGTGAGAGACAGAATAACAACAAAAATCCAGAAAAACGCATGTAAAAAATGTTATACATTTATTTGCATTTTAATGAGGGAAATAAGTATTTGACCCCTCTGCAAAACATGACTTAGTACTTGGTGGCAAAACCCTTGTTGGCAATCACAGAGGTCAGACGTTTCTTGTAGTTGGCCACCAGGTTTGCACACATCTCAAGAGGGATTTTGTCCCACTCTTTGCAGATATTCTCCAAGTCATTAAGGTTTCGAGGCTGATGTTTGGCAACTCGAACCTTCAGCTCCCTCCACAGATTTTCTATGGGATTAAGGTCTGGAGACTGGTTAGGCCACTCCAGGATCTTAATGTGCTTCTTCTTGAGCCACTCCTTTGTTGCCTTGGCCGTGTGTTTTGGGTCATTGTCATGCTGGAATAACCATCCACGACCGATTTTCAATGCCCTGGCTGAGGGAAGGAAGTTCTCACCCAAGATTTGACGGTACATGGCCCCGTCCATCGTCCCTTTGATGCGGTGAAGTTGTCCTGTCCCCTTAGCAGAAAAACACCCCCAAAGCATAATGTTTCCACCTCCATGTTTGACGGTGGGGATGGTGTTCTTGGGGTCATAGGCAGCATTCCTCATCCTCCAAACACGGCGAGTTGAGTTGATGCCAAAGAGCTCGATTTTGGTCTCATCTGACCACAACACTTTCACCCAGTTCTCCTCTGAATCATTCAGATGTTCATTGGCAAACTTCAGACAGGCCTGTATATGTGCTTTTTTGAGCAGGGGGACCTTGCGGGCGCTGCAGGATTTCAGTCCTTCACGGTGTAGTGTTACCAATTGTTTTCTTGGTGACTATGGTCCCAGCTGCCTTGAGATCATTGACAAGATCTTCCCGTGTAGTTCTGGGCTGATTCCTCACCGTTCTCATGATCATTGCAACTCCACGAGGTGAGATCTTGCATGGAGCCCCAGGCCGAGGGAGATTGACAGTTATTTTGTGTTTCTTCCATTTGCAAATAATCGCACCAACTGTTGTCACCTTCTCATCAAGCTGTTGGCGATGGTCTTGTAGCCCATTCCAGCCTTGTGTAGGTCTATAATCTTGTCCCTGACATCCTTGGAGAGTTCTTTGGTCTTGGCCATGGTGGAGAGTTTGGAATCTGATTGATTGATTGCTTCTGTGGACAGGTGTCTTTTATACAGGTAACAAACTGAGATTAGGAGCACTCCCTTTAAGAGTGTGCTCCTAATCTCAGCTCGTTACCTGTATAAAAAGACACCTGGGAGCCAGAAATCTTTCTGATTGAGAGGGGGTCAAATACTTATTTCCCTCATTAAAATGCAAATCAATTTATAACATTTTTGACATGCGTTTTTCTGGATTGTTTTGTTGTTATTCTGTCTCTCACTGTTCAAATAAACATACCATTAAAATTATAGACCGATCATTTCTTTGTCAGTGGGCAAACGTACAAAATCAGCAGGGGATCAAATACTTTTGTCCCTCATTGTACACTACTGGTCAAAAGTTTTAGAACGCCTACTCATTCAAGGGTTTTTATTTTTACTATTTTCTACATTATAGAATAATAGAAGACATCAAAACTATGAAATAACACATATGGAATCATGCAGTAACCAAAAGTGTTATATTTGAGATTCTTCAAATAGCCACCCGTTGCCTTGATGACAGCTTTGCACACTCTTGGCATTCTCTCAACCAGCTTCACCTGGAATGCTTTTCCAACAGTCTTGAAAGAGTTCCCACATATGCTGAGCACTTGTTGGCTGCTTTTCCTTCACTCTGCGGTCCGACTCATCCCAAACCATCTCAATTTGGTTTAGGTCAGGGGATTGTGAAGGCCAGGTCATCTGATGCAGCACTCCATCACTCTCCTTCTTGGTCAAATAGCCCTTACACAGCCTGGAGGTGTGTTGGGTCATTGTCCTGTTGAAAAACAAATGATAGTCCCACTAAGCCCAAACCAGATGGGATGGCGTATCGCTGCAGAATGCTGTGGTAGCCATGCTGGTTAAGTGTGCCTTGAATTCTAAATAAATCACTGACAGTGTCACCAGCAAAGCACCCCCACACCTCCTCCAACATGCTTTACCGTGGGAAATACACATGCGGAGATCATCCGTTCACCCACACCGCGTCTCACAAGGACACGGCGGTTGGAACCAAAAATCTCAAATTTGGACTCCAGACCAAAAGGACACATTTCCACCGGTCTAATGTCCATTGCTAGTGTTTCTTGGCCCAATCAAGGCTCTTCTTCTTAGTTGTGTCCTTTAGTAGTGGTTTCTTTGCAGCAAATCGACCATGAAGGCCTGATTCACACAGTCCCCTCTGAACAGTAGATGTTGAGATGTCTGTTACTTGAACTCTGTGAAGCATTTATTTGGGCTGCAATTTCTGAGGCTGGTAACTAATGAACTTATCCTCTGCAGCAGAGGTAACTCTGGGTGTTCTATTCCTGTGGCGGTCCTCATGAGAGCCAGTATCATCATAGCGCCTGATGGTTTTTGCGACTGCACTTGAAGAAACTTTCAAAGTACTTGACATTTCCCAGATTGACTGACCATGTCTTAAAGTAATGATGGACTGTCGTTTCTCTTTGCTTATTTGAGCTGTTCTTGCCATAATATGGACTTGGTATTTACCAAATAGGGCTATCTTCTGTATAACCCACCTACCTCGTCACAACACAACTGATTGGCTCAAACGCAATAAGGAAAGAAATTCCACAAATTAACTTTTAAGGCACACCTGTTAATTGAAATACATTCCAGGTGACTACCTCATGAAGCTGGTTGAGATAATGCCAAGAGTGTGAAAAGCTGTCATCAAAGCAAAGGGTGGCAATTTGAAAAATCTCAAATATATTTTGATTTGTTTAACACT
Source organism: Coregonus lavaretus (assembly GCF_964263955.1). NCBI lineage: Eukaryota > Metazoa > Chordata > Actinopteri > Salmoniformes > Salmonidae > Coregonus > Coregonus lavaretus. The sequence continues at coordinate 15,396,703 of NC_140015.1, read as the reverse complement.
TTTGGTTACTACATGATTTCATGTGTGTTATTTCATAGTTTTGATGTCTTCACTTTTATTCTACAATGTAGAAAATAGTAAAAATAAAGAAAAACCCTTTAATGAGTAGGTGTTCTAAAACTTTTGACCGGTATTGTTATCACAGCCATTAGGCATGTGTGTAGTAAAAAGTAAAACTGACTTCCATTCAACAGGTAGGCACCTTTATTTAACCAGGTAGGCCTGTTGAGAACAAGTTCTCATTTACAACTACGACCTGGCCAAGGTAAAGCAAAGCAGTGAGGAAAAAAAACAATTACATATGGGATAAACAAAAACTTACACTCAATAACACAATAGAAAATCTATATACAGTGTGTGCAAATGTAGTAAATTATGGAGGTAAGGTAATAAATAGGCCATAGTGCAAAATAATTACAATTTAGTATTAACACTGGAGTGATAGATGTGTAGAAGATGATGTGCAAATAGAGATACTGGGGTGCAAATGAGCAAAAATAAATAACAATATGGGGATGAGGTGGGTGGGCTAATTACAGATGGGCTGTGTACAGGTGCAGTGATCGGTAAGCTGCTCTGACAACTGATGCTTAAAGTTAGTGAGGGAGATAAGAGTCTCCAGCTTCAGAGATTTTTGCAGTTCGTTCCAGTCATTGGCAGCAGAGAACTGGAAGGAATGGCGGCCAAAGGAGGTGTTGGCTTCGGGGATGACCAGTGAGATATACCTGCTGGAGCGCATACTACTGGGTGGGTGTTGCTATGGTGACCAATGAGCTAAGATAAGGCAGGGATTTGCCTAGCAGTGATTTATAAATGACCTGGAGCCAGTGGGTTTTGCGACGAATATGTAGTGAGGGCCAGCCAATGAGAGCGTACAGGTCACAATGGTGGGTAGTATATGGGGCTTTGGTGACAAAACGGATGGCACTGTGAGACTACATCCAATTTGCTTCTCCTACACTCAAAAAAAAAAAAAAAAAAAAATGCCATCTAGAACCTAAAATGGTTCTTTAGCTGTCCTCATAGGAGAACCCTTTGTGTAAAGGGTTCTACTAGGAACCCAAAAGGGTTATCCTATGGGGACAGCCGAAGAACCCTTTTGGAACCGTTTTTTCTATGAGTATACTGTAAGCATTGCTTGCATAGAACAATCTAAAACCCAAATAAAAGATGAATAATCTGGTGGTGAAAATATTTTACATTATCTGGGAAGCCTGATTATTGTAGGTAGCTAGGGCCCCTAGTGTAGAAAAGCTATAGTATTGAAGCTTCATACCAGACTAGCTCAACTCATCTTTTGAATGTGCCACTATCAATATGCTGACAAGATTGAGAGACATAGAATATAATGACAGGGGAAACTTTGCCCTTGAGTTATAGGAATAACACTCTCACAACCGAGATATGTTATCACTCAGCGGGAATTGAATAAAGTAAAGTTAGCATTAACAGGTAACGTTGGTTGTATTTGAAATGCAACAATGTAGCCAACTAACATGTTAACTATAGCAGCTTATTTTGTTGACAAACACATGCCCATTAATTATATATTGATTGGATAACTTGTACAGCGGTAGCTACACAATCGCACAGCCTTTCTGTTGTCCAAAGCGAATACGCAACTCTGCGCAATTCTGGCACGAAAAGCCGCTAAACAAGTGTGCAACTGCGCACTCTCAGCCGTCACATTTCGTGGCTATGTTAGCTTCATAGAAGTCCAGTTTATGAAGCCTTTACCCATTTAAATACATATATCAAAGCCGAGATAAAATAACAGGCATCGGTACGTGACGTTTAACATTAACGTAAATGTAAGTGTTTGTCTTCCGTCTGGATAGCGTAGTTAGTTAGTCAGCCAACTACTGTAGCCTAGCTAACTGTAGCAAGCTTTCTAGCTAGCTAGCGTTAGCTTCATAAACCCCAAACCAAAAACACGAAAATGTACACCGACTACGGACTTTTAAAAAACAAAAAACATTCTCAATGGGCAACAAACACTTACCTTCAGTGTGATAAAAATCACTAGCTATATTTTTTTAAGAACACTCGGGTGGCCCCCCAAAAAATTGAATCTAACTCGTTTCCCTCCTGAAAAAAAAACAGACATTTAGCCCAAGCTACATAGGACCTGATTACTTGCTATTGCCTGAAAACAATTTGCACTAATTACTTGATAGGACAATTAATGATCTACAAGGTGTTTCTTATTAAGAGTGGAAGTAATAAAATTGCTACCATCAAAAAAGTATTATGAGATAGCTATTTAACAAAAACATGAAACATTGAATATTCTGTGAAATATGTGGTGTCACAACTAATACGATGAATGTATTATATTTTGCAGAAAATACAAGGTATGGCGTATGTTGGTACAAATTATATGATCTTTTAAGATTTTAACATGACTTTTCAGGCAAAGCATTTGACAGCTATGCATTTAAAGAGACAGTACATCCAAAGTTAGGGACTGAGTGTAGGCAAAAGATTTCGACCCTACCATTATACTTGTTTACACTGAGCTGCACTGGGGTCGGAACACCATCATAGTTAATTTAAGACACTGCAGAGCCAGCGAGAGATATGGGTCAGAAAACGTACCTTAATACAGGGATGGGATATGCCACTGTACTCAAAATTTGACCTTCAGCCAAACTGATACAGCGAGAAAATTAAAATACTGTTTTTTTTTCTTCAGAAAACTGCCCTTTTTCGACATCATGCTAACTAGCAGTAGTCACAGCAGCCATTATGTCGCATTATGTCACGTTGAACAACAACCTCCCTGCATTGAGGTACTTAATTTAACCATGATGGCATTCCAACCCCAGTAGAGCTCAGTGTAAACAAGAGTAATGGTAGGGTCGGAATCTTCTGGCTAGGACTGTGTGCAAAATATTACTTTATTCTATTTTACATTTTAGTCATTTAGCAGACACTCTTATCCAGAGCGACTTACAGTTAGTGAGTGCATACATTTTCATACTTATGACAATATTTTTGGTAATTACTCGAGAGTATTTTCATACTTAAATATTACAGTCTACCTACATGTACACATTACCTCAACTAACCTGTACCCCGCACATTGACCCCCCCTGTACCCTGCACATTGACCCCCCCCCTACTCACAAGGCAGGCAATACGCTTGACCTCATCTTTACTAGATGCTGTTCTTCTACTAATCTCACTGCAACTCCCCTCCATGTCTCCGACCACTACTTTGTATCCTTTTCTCTCTCGCTCTCCTCCAACACTACTCACTCTGCCCCTACACAGATGGTAATGCGCCGCCGCAACCTTCGCTCTCTCTCTCCCGCTACTCTCTCCTCTTCCATCCTATCATCTCTTCCCTCTGCTCAATTCTTCTCCCTCCAATCTCCTGATTCTGCCTCCTCAACCCTCCTCTCCTCGTTTTCTGCATCCTTTGACTCTCTATGTCCCCTATCCTCCCGGCCGGCTCGGTCCTCCCCTCCAGCTCCGTGGCTTGATGACTCATTGCGAGCTCACAGAACAGAGCTCCGGGCAGCTGAGCGGAAATGGAAGAAAACTAGACTCCCTGCGGACCTGGCATCTTTTCACTCCCTCCTCTCTACATTTTCTTCATCTGTTTCTGCTGCTAAGGCCACTTTCTACCACTCTAAATTCCAAGCATCTGCCTCTAACCATAGGAAGCTCTTTGCCACATTCTCCTCCCTGCTGAATCCTTTGTTGACGACATCCGATCCTCGTTTGTTAAGTCAAATGACACTGCTGGTCCTGCTCACACTGCCCGACCCTATGCTTTGACTTCTTTCTCCCCTCTCTCTCCAGATAAAATCTTGCTACTTGTGACTGCAGGCCGCCCAACAACCTGCCCGCTTGACCCTATCTCTCCTCTCTTCTCCAGACCATCTCCGGTGACCTTCTCCCCTACCTCACCTCGCTGATCAACTCATCCTTGACCGCTGGCTATGTCCCTTCCGTCTTCAAGAGAGCGAGAGTTGCACCCCTTCTCAAAAAACCAACACTCGATCCCTCTGATGTCAACAACTACAGACCAGTATCCCTTCTTTCTTTTCTTTCCAAAACTATTGAGCGTGCCATCTTTAGCCAACTCTCTTGCTATCTCTCTCAGAATGACCTTCTTGATCCAAACCAGTCAGGTTTCAGGACTGGTCATTCAACTGAGACTGCTCTTCTCTGTGTCACGGAGGCTCTCCGCACTGCTAAAGCTAACTCTCTCTCCTCTGCTCTTGTCCTTCTAGACCTGTCTGCTGCCTTTGATACTGTGAACCATCAGATCCTCCTCTCCACCCTCTCCGAGCTGGGCATCTCCGGCGCGGCTCACTCTTGGATTGCGTCCTACCTGACCGGTCGCTCCTACCAAGTGGCGTGGCGAGAAGCTGTCTCCGCACCACGTGCTCTCACCACTGGTGTCCCCCAGGGCTCAGTTCTAGGCCCTCTCCTATTCTCGCTATACACCAAGTCACTTGGCTCTGTCATATCCTCACATGGCCTCTCCTATCATTGCTACGCTGACGATACACAACTAATCTTCTCCTTTCCCCCTTCTGATAACCAGGTGGCGAATCGCATCTCTGCATGTCTGGCAGACATATCAGTATGGATGACGGATCACCACCTCAAGCTGAACCTTGGCAAGACGGAGCTGCTCTTCCTCCCGGGGAAGGACTGCCCGTTCCATGATCTCGCCATCACGGTTGACAACTCCGTTGTGTCCTCCTCCCAGAGTGCGAAGAGCCTTGGCGTGACCCTGGACAACACCCTGTCGTTCTCCGCTAACATCAAGGCGGTGACCCGATCCTGTAGGTTCATGCTCTACAACATTCGGAGAGTACGACCCTGCCTTACACAGGAAGCGGCACAGGTCCTAATCCAGGCACTTGTCATCTCCCGTCTGGATTACTGCAACTCGCTGTTGGCTGGGCTCCCTGCCTGTGCCATTTAACCCCTACAACTCATCCAGAATGCCGCAGCCCGTCTGGTGTTCAACCTTCCCAAGTTCTCTCACGTCACCCCGCTCCTCCGCACACTCCACTGGCTTCCAGTTGAAGCTCGCATCTGTTACAAGACCATGGTGCTTGCCTATGGAGCTGTGAGGGGAACGGCACCTCCGTACCTTCAGGCTCTGATCAGTCCCTACACCCAAACGAGGGCATTGCGTTCATCCACCTCTGGCCTGCTGGCTCCCCTTCCTCTGCGGAAGCATAGTTCCCGCTCAGCCCAATCAAAACTGTTCGCTGCTCTGGCACCCCAATGGTGGAACAAGCTCCCTCACGACGCCAGGACAGCGGAGTCACTCACCACCTTCCGGAGACATTTGAAACCCCACCTCTTTAAGGAATACCTGGGATAGGATAAAGTAATCCTTCACCCCCCCCCCCCCCCCCAAAAAAAAAAAAAAAAAAGTAAAGTGGTTATTCCACTGGCTATAGGGTGAATGCACCAATTTGTAAGTCGCTCTGGATAAGAGCGTCTGCTAAATGACGTAAATGTAAATGTAAATGTACCTGTACCCCCTGTATATAGCCTCGTTATTATTATTTTATTGTGTAACTTTTTATTTTATTTTTTACTTTATTTTATTTAGTAAACATTTTCTTGAACTGCATTGTTGGTTAAAGGCTTGTAAGTAAGCATTTCACGGTAAGGTCTGTTGTATTCAGCGCATGTGACTAATACAATTTGATTTGATATGGATAGTGATTCATTCATAAGCCTGATAGTAGCTGCTAAACAGTATGATGACAATAATCACACTACTTCGTTTCTAACACCTACAGATGATCACTTCACAATCGAGGTTTGTTCACAAAACCTGTATCGTGTTTAGGAGGGTACAACCAGCGAGGAACTAGAACATCTTTGGTGCATCATAGGCTACTGAAACTTTAGTTTAGATTGATTGACCAGAGAGTTCCTCGATGTGTTTCTATCTGAACGTTCTACGTTGTGCCACGGAGTTTCTAAACCCAGAGGCGCAACATCGCGAGACTTCCGGGAACGCTTGCTAAACAGACCAAGCACACCAGAACGGAGTTTGGGGTTTGAGAAGTCAATGAGAAAAGTGAAACATTATTCCTTAGTTGTTAATTTTCTCGAAATCTGAACGCACAACCTAGATTCGAGCCAATGTCTTAAGTAGTGGAACATGGTTTTACTCCAACCTCATGGAAGTGACAAACTGACACGTTTTCATTTTCGTAAAAAACTACTTTATATTGAAGGAGTGCCTTTGACAGCCTGTATGTGCACGGTCTGGACCATTAGACCTGATGACATTGCCTACATGTGTGAAAAGGGATTACAATAGAGTACCACAGTATGAGTCATAATACCCATAAAGCCTAGTGGTGAAACAGGGAAATGGTTCCAATTGTTTTCCCACCATTAATTTATTCCTTAGGGGATTTTAGAAACACTTAAAATAAGGGCTGTGTTTCATGTGGGCTTACCCTGGCATGACATTTTGAGAACCGTGTAAATCTCTCTAGGACAAGGTTACTTTTATCAATATATTCACCTGTATTTACCCCCCAAAACTGAAATGCTAATTAGCTGCTAATGTGGCAATCATAAAGAACTGCAAATGCCATGATGATCTGGACGAGACTGTCGAATCGAAGCAAAGGTAAGAATCTCTGAATTAACTATCTAATGTTGGCTATTTCTTAAAATTGACAATTCTGTGAAAGGTCTTGTGCAAGTTTTAAATGGACACAATACCTGTTAGCAAAGGTGTCAGCTAGAGATGACGTGCAGGAGCTTGCAGGGATTTGTAGTCTTGCATGATGTCTACTTTGATGCTAATTAGCATTTTCAGGGTAAGCCTACACAAAACACAGCCCTTATTTTTTTTTTCTAGTATTTCTCTATGGCTCTGCAACAGTTTGTTCAAATACAATACAAAAGTTGAATTCATGACCATTTATTGATTAAATTCACCAGGTCTAGCATCACCATCATTTCCATTATCCCCAGTCAAAACTTGCTATTACATACATATAATATAGTATGTATATACAGTAAGCATAAAAAATACAAAACATTTGAGGATACTAATATATAGGAACAGCAGTGATCAAATGGAGCAAATAACAATTGTCTGCCTCTGTTCATAAAAAAATAATACATTTAACAGATTAATGGAAAACTGGAACAATGTCCCATTAGAAACCCACATCAGCCTCAGAGAGGGATCACATGTGTCTTAATAAGCATTCTAGAACTAAATAACTGTCAAACAGGAGCTGAAGTGTCACAGTGGAGTGAAGTGGTGTCCTGCAGAGCTGAGGGCATGGTGGAAGGTGCATCAGGCCATGCATGCAATGGCTGACACCTCCTGTGTTTAAGAATCAGCAGTCAAAGGACACCACACTAGACACACATTGCCCACACTGTTCAATGTCTTCACTGTTACTGCAGGGTGGACACAAACAGTGAGCCCTTGTGGTTATGGGCATCAGTGCTACACAGATTTCACATGCACTGTGAAGCCTCAGGGGCAAAAGAGGCACTTATCACCAGAAGACAACTCAGTGACCAAGAAAAACTGTCCATGGAAAATTTAGGAAAACTATCCGTCTGCGTACTAGATACATGGCTGACAGAAACTACCTGGGTTTCTGGGATATGTAAACACAGTACTATACAGATGTTTAAACCAGCCAAATTAGAGGGTTGTGTCACAATGGCAAGGTAAGTAAAATCCAGATTATAAAACACTAGACATGTAAACTTTACCTTGATCAGGCAATAGGAGGGGTCCAATTGACCTCTACAGAGAGTATAGCTTGTATTCCACTAGTTAAAGCCCTTAGTGTGTGTTAGGAAGAAATAGCATACACTGATAACACATCTGAATATTAGACTTCCTCTATGTACAATTCCTCATAGATATGCATGTAGACTACCAAAGAAATATCCTTAACCCTGACCAAAGAAATTCAGATTAAAGTTGAAATTCAGACATTGATTTGGTCATAGAAGAAAGGCAACATTTTCCTAGAGAAATGTTTTCATAAACTGACAATGTTAATGTATTCAATAAGTAGCTCAACCATCTACAAGTTGAACTATGGTAATGACTACAGATTATAATTGCCAATCTTTTCATAAATACATGACCAAAGAATTTTAGCTCAGAACTTGCATGATTGCATAGTCTCGAGCCACAGTTTGATGTATTTTTGCATGGTATATAGCCCTGTCAAGGCTCAATAGTCAATCCGCAGAAGCGTACGGGTTGTGTATACACACAAATTCATGCAAGAGACAAAGGCTTTTCTTTCTCACATAAAATGGAAAACAGGCCCTGTCACTGTCATATGTCAATGTGAAAAAACGTGCCTATCAAATGGCTCTAGGTATATCATGTCCTCTAAAATATAACAATGTGTTCCAGTTCCACAGGCAACCCAACTAAAACACGCCAGAGTCCAGGGATGGAAGACAACTTTTAGTCCTTTAATGTCTGGCATTCCCTAACATCACCCCAACCTCATTAACATACAATAACCCTGGTAGAAGTAGTTATAAGAATGTCCTCCTTCCAAACAACTGATAATGTGCAGGTTGAAGGGATATTTGGGAAGGGACATAAATAATCTCAGTTTAAAGATATGTAAAAAATAAATAAACTGTCAATACAGTCTTTGCCTCGAACAAGACAGTATGAATCTATACAACTCCTTATAAATACAGTCTTAAATATCTAACTTTTAAAACATGCTTTTCAATTAACTTCTCAAAGAGGTTAGATTTTTGTATGTGAAGGACTCGCATAATGTAGTATGCATGGGTGTTTGAAATAATGTCCCACCAGACAGTGCACACCTATTGCATCTTCCAAAACACTATTAGAGACCCTGAGTAAATGATGGACCAAGTATAAATGCTGTGGACAATATTTCCTGCCTATTTGAGTGATAAGGCCCTTCTGTCTGTGTGGACAATCTACAGTCCAGTTTTACTATGTAGGCACAAAAAAAGAGTAACGCTATCGATTGCGCATTTTGATTTGATGTCTGAAAGAAAAATGTTGTGCAACGTGTAGAGCGCATTAGCCAGCTTCTTCAGCGTGCCATAACGTTCCTCAGAATGTGATGTGATTTGTGTCTTTATATCTGGACATCATGTCACGATGCAATCCTAAGGACTGCACAGTCTCTTCACATTCGAGAGCCTTGTTCTTGAAGAATCTGCAAAAGAAAACGGTAAGAGCAAAATAAGATGTTTAGGCCTGCATATTTCATACTAGACAGATGTTCCAAAAAACCTTTAACAACTCTTAATACTTTTTGTCAGCTTTCAACAGGCTTCCGTTTTGAGGAACGGAAAATTTAACCAGGAGACTGGAAAGCGGGGAGACTAAGGCTATGGAGAATTATATGAACTGCAGAAGCTAGTGACAGGAGGTCATTAAATATTAAAGTAGTTTAAATCATTATCGAGGCATTGCTCGTCTAGATAATGATTAGCGGGATGCTCTCTAGATAATGGGCTCATAGGAATGATATGGCACAAGGGGAGAAGGGGCTCTTGGAGAAGGGTTTAAGGCCACAATGGCAGGGGTCTAAGCAAAATCTCACCCATGTCCCCTTATATTCAAAGGTAGATACTTTCAGTGGCAAATTGATTCTAACACTTCTTGTACTTGTCCTCTGCAGGAAATGCAGCATGCAAAGAAAGTAATTGCAGCATGCATGACCAGTAAAAAAATATAATGCATTTATTTATGTAAGACAAAGCCATGTGACAGACAAAATGTACACCAAACTTGGTGTAAATCACAATACAGGTTGTAATAATGGTCAGGAAGTTGATGAAAGACGTTTTTGTTGCAGTGCTGGGATACTCGCCTTGGCCTTTTCACTTGGTTCACTGCTTGTGCCGTATGACTGGTTATGTAGCTCCTTAGAGACAACACACAGGAACTCTGCCTGGTCTTCATTTCCATAGTTATATGAGGAGCCAATACTGACCAACTGAGGGAGAAAAAAAAGGGGTAACCAATGAGAAGGGAAATGTTTCTAAGGGACTAGAGGAAGCGCGCACACTTGGGAAATATAATATTTCCAACAACTTGCCAGGCAGTCAAAACAATTTAACAGATTACAGTAGACAATTTCTATTCTACCTAAGGATCATTGAAAAAAAATTCTAAGTAACAAACACGGACTACTTATCTAGGACACCTGAGCACTTTGAGCTGTTACATTGCTCGTTCATGTTTAGTATTCCTTGGATTAGATTGGGGGTGAAATCTGTTGTTAAGGTGGGAGCTAATTCAAATAAACAGACTACACTATACAGTAGGTTCCCATTTTCACAAAGCTGCCACGAGCAGAATGCCTAACATTCTGGCACCTTGCAGGCACCCAAAAAAGGAACCGTGGGTACCAGCCTGAGCCCACTCATGAGTTCTCTCTGTGGGGAAGACCCTAACACCCTGCAAGGTCTAGAGAGAGGGGGCAAGTAACGGAAATGCACCCAGTACAGGGTGTCCTCCTGAATGAACAGAAACATCCCCTTTCTCTGCTGTTCCATAAACATCAGACAAAATCTAACTCTAGCAACCTGGCCTCTGACAGAAACCAGACTTGAAGTGTCCATTTGCACCAGGCACAGCCATAGCTCATTATAGGCCTCCTTTCGCACATGGTCAGACAATTCAGACTTTCACAAAAATAAATACAGTATCACAATAACAGCTATGTAACCAAATTATGCTGCAAGATTATTCACTGAACTCAGCATCCTCCGTGGACAGTAAATCAACCAACACAAGTCAAAGCGCAGCCGAAAGGAACATTTCTAAAGAAAGGAGGAAGAACACTCCCCAATGTCTTCCTTTCAGGAGATTTACCTGCTCAAACTTCCAACCATCTGACATGGTGGAAACCATTTGTGTTAGCTCCTCTTCTTGGCACTGCAAGACTCTGTAGACATGTTTTACAGGGAGCTGTGGAGAGAGAGAAAGAGGCTATGTTAATTCATAGCTGGAAATGCAACAGAGCAGTAAGTGCTCTCAATAGACTACATACAAATCATCCATCCCCCCCCAGAGTAGAGCATAGCCAGTATGTGCCAATTCCTGATCGCATCTACATGGCAAGGCGACTCTGGACTAATGGCAATACATCAACAAGACCTGGACATCCGTGCGGCAGGTAGCTTAGTGGTTAAGAGCGTTGTGCCAGTAACCGAAAGGTCGCTGGTTCTAATCCCCGAGCCGACTAGGTGAAAAATCTGTCGATGTGCCCTTGAGCAAGGCACTTAACCCTAATTGCTCCTGTAAGTCGCCATGGATAAGAGCGTCTGCTAAATGACTTAAATCTAAATCTTAAGCGGAGCTTGTGCCCAGAGTCATCGCAGTATTAGGCCCTGTAAACAGAGGTGATCCTTGGGAGGGAGCTTGTCAAGGATGTGCCTCTCTCCAGTAGTTAGAGGGCCTTAGAGGCCCCAAGCCTGATATGCCACCCCACTGCCCCCTCTTATATCCAGAGCTCTGTATTAGTGATTACAACAGGACAGTCTCGGGGAAGAAAGAAATCACCCAGATAGCAATGGCAATTTTAGTCAAGCCCACACACCTGAACTGTTTTGCAGTCCCTCTCCCTGATTTTGTCTTTAATTAGCTTGATCAAAGAAGTGATATTGTAGAATTCAGCCTCTTCCAGTACACCTTGAGGGGAACAGAATGTATTTAACCAGTTATTAAAACCCCAATCATTGAAAACAACTATGTATGCTAATGAGAACTGCTGTGGTGTTAAATGTAAGAGGTAGTCAAAACAAATACGTGTGATTGTTAGCGTGTGAAGTGTTGGAGCGAAAAAGAAACAGCAACAAAGATGACAATGGCACAACTCTTCAGACATGTCTTAGCATATCCCAGAATATCCCTTAGACATTCTCATCATACCTTCCTCTGCAAGGCCTCTATTGAGCACCAGTTTCCCATGCCTCAGGTAGTTGAGCACTGGACCAAAGTACGTTGGATCTCGGTCTATCAAATAGGCACCCGTTTCATCCTGAAGAAAGAGAAGTCAATAACAATGACAAAAAGCAGTCAGTCAATAACAAATCAGGTGAGATACCATTAACGATTTTTGTACAGTGACAAACATCGAAACAGAACTGTGCAATCCTATAATTAGCCCATAGTCGATCCATGGATACACCAGCTCAATGTCCAGAGCATGGAGCAGCCAGAGGCGCCAACATGGGGTAACTGACATTTAGCAGGTCTCATTATCCCTGAAGAATCACCACAGCGGCCTTGCTCCAGCCTTCACACACACCATCATTAGCAAGAATCAATACAGAGGGCAGATACATCTTACCACATTACACTGGGCACATGAACATTACAGACTTTCACCTCAACTTCAAATGAGGAATGCTAATCAGCATAGTTATCTAGGATATTTACGAAACTATGGGATGAAACTATTCTGCTGGGATACTGTGGATCTTTCAGAGCCCAAGACTAATTGCAACTGCATCTGTATGACTGAGCCAACTTGTCTTGTAAGGTCTTTTGCCAGCTTTTAAATGTCATCCTCCTGTTAAATGGTGCATGGTGACCTTTGAGGGTTGAAAATCAGGATGGTAAACAAGTTCTCAACATGTTGATTATCATTCTCTCTCTTACAAGGGCAATGCTCCTTTTTCGGGGGGGGGGGGGGGGTTCTCATTTGCACAATTGTATACTATAAGACCAATTATTTACAACAAACAAACAATGTATTTTATGGTCCATTTGCTTGTAGGCGTTATTCTGACGTTCACCAGCCCAACTGTTATCTCGCAAGTTAGATAGCTACAGTAACAGTTAACGTTACTTTTTATTGTGGTTGGCCAGCTAACTAACTTGCCATTTAGCTAGCTGACAGATACTAGTACTATATACGAATGTTATCTTAGTACTAGTAGAAAACGTGCTACTGTGCTGGTTGTGCAAATTCATATTTGTTAGTTAGATCTGTGGTCAGGAGGGTTAATCAGAAGAAAAAAAAGAGGAAAACAAACTAACGTTAGCTAGCTAGACAACTTCTTTTGAGTTAACGCACTGCTGGCCAGCTGAGCTAGCTAGCCTAGTGGTAGCTAACCGTTTGGCTTCCTTGCTAAACAACTAACGCTAACTAGTTAGTAAATCGGTCTGGATATGCTAGCTAGGTAACGTGTTAGAACATTCACATGATGTGTAAGACAGACTAAGGTTAGCTAGTTATTAACATTAGCCAACTAGCTAGTAACTAACATTAGCTAGCTTGATAGCCGTACCTTGTCAGAGTCGAGGTCGGGGTCGGCCTGGCACAGACGGTACAGGAAAGATTTTGCGTCTCGGCACAACGTTTGCCTCGTTGTGAGAAAGTATGTCCCACCGACATTCAGACGGACCCATTTGGATGCTCCGATCCCAGGTGACTGCATTTTCTCTTCTGGAGACAGGGCGGGACACTGGCCAACTGAGCCGCTGAAGTCAGGGCTCTTCTCCGCCATCCCAGCTCCTCTCCTCTCCTCTCCTCTCCTCTCCTCTCCTATGGCTCCGTCGCTAGCTAAAGTTACAGGAACTGAGCTGGGCAAGGCACAGGCAGGAAGTACTGTAATCCAAGTTTGGTAACCCCCCCCCTCCCATTTATAACTTTGTCGCTACTGAGGCTAGTGACGACCCCTCCCCCCACATCCTTGTCATAAGAATAATCTTTGCAGTTGTGACTCCATGACCTCAAAAAAGGTTTCAGCTGCTGTAGCTGAAGGTTTGGTCCCAAAATGATCATACTGAGCCTTCACCCAAGCGAAGTATAAATAAACACAGGACGTTTGCCAAAATCCCACATGCATTTATTACCAAGCCACCTTTATATATACTGCATTCTCCCATTTAACAATTTAAAACTTGCACACAACAAAATAGGGCAGGCCTACATATATTTATGTAAAACATAACATCATCCATAAATAAAATATAGACTACAATGAAAGGTAGCAAAATATCATAATTTACCGTTATCAACTATTTACATTTACATTTAAATTATGTAAACATGGAGCCTGGACATTATCCAAATGATTACCATATTTGAACTGCTTGGATAACATGAGGATGAATCAGCAAAGTATAGAAGCCTAAAACAAATACAAAATATACATATTACACTTGACTTGCATCCCATTTTGTACATCACAGCAATGCTCGGTAGAATAGACTCACATAACAAAATAACATTTACAATCAACTGCTCCCAGAAATGAGAACAACCGTCAAAAACAGGCTACAACATCCTCCTTTGCAATTTGGATGAACTGTTCTACCAACATCCAAGTCAACTGTTTTTTCAAAAGCAGCACCAGCCCATGTGGTTTGACCGGTTTATTTTCTGCTATAGAAGACAAATTGCTTAAGAGTACCAAGGCCACCATGTCAGACATGAGACCATCCAAGCCTAAGAAATCACCAGTTAGAATAGTTGCAATACCCATTCTACTTCCTTGAATAATAGGTCCTTTCTATACCAGAATGCCTTTTGATCCAGCTGATTGTATCAAATTCTGCATTACAATAGTACATGTCCTGAACCTGCTGCCCTACAATAAATAAAACGTGTGTAGTAATAGGGAAACCGATTTGTAAGCTACATTACAGCTAGGTGTTTTCCATCATTTATTAATTGACGCCTTCATTTTCTGTCTCCTGTCATTATGGGGTAAGACCCGTCTTCAAAAGATAGTGTACACAACCTACATGCATGAGTTAAAATGCTTGTTATAGATCTTTTGCCACACTTCTTGAATTTTGTTGCACCATTTGTCAGCATTCCCGCATGGGTCCATCAGATAGTATGTTCTGTTTGGCTGCAAAGAGGAGGATAGGTCACTGTTACTGATTGTTTTATAAAGTGAGTTTCGTTAGCTAAGGGTGAGCTATTAATTGCAATAGACTAATTCATTACTGTATGGACAAAGAAGGTCTTGAAGTTCTTGGCCTCTGGGCGCAGTGCAGGGGACCAGGGGATCTCTCCTTTCAAAACCTTGTTAACTGGGTCCACATAGTAAAGGTGTGGTCCCTCAGTCAACAATAGCTGGCGCCGACGTGCAAACAGCCCCTGTAAAAGCAGAGAGCGATTCTCAGACATAAAAATGAAATCCCTTGCCTGTAGGTAAAGTCAGTAAGTATGGTTCAAGATGCCCCAAATTGATTCCCGGCAGCAATTGCAAACAACTGCCAGAGGAGGGCAGTATGTTGCTTTACTGTTGGAAGAGTACAGTATCAAGACATTTACTCCTCCCCTTCAAACTGAAAAACGTAGTAAACTGAAAAGTAGAACATTACTGTAATGTGGGACTACATAAATCCTTACCTTCCTTTTGTCCACTGGTCCCATCTTGAGGATCAAATTATTCTCCACAAACCGATGCCTTAATACAGAAAAAAAGTAAATTCTCCAAATCTTTCTTGATACAGTTCACACAGTATATATAATAATAATAATAATAATATGCCATTTAGCAGACGCTTTTATCCAAAGCGACTTACAGTCATGCGTGCATACATTTTTGTGTATGGGTGGTCCCGGGGATCGAACCCACTACCTTGGCGTTACAAGCGCCGTGCTCTACCAGTTGAGCTACAGAGGATGTTATTGTTGGCATTGTATTGCCTTTAGGTAAAGTGCTTCATGTTTACAAGATATCACACATAGAATTGTGTAAATATCGTAAGTAAACATAGGAATCCCAATGGACGAGAATGAGATCATCAACTACAGTATGTGTCAATATTATGGTGAGATAATATTGACAGTTAATCAGTCTTCTGACACTTTATCCACAAAAACATGTTTTGCTCGCAAGGACATCGCTGCAGGCCTACCAGGGGTTTCTACTTGTCTGCTTCTCAAGCAGTAGCCGCTTCACCTCAGTGGAAAACTGCAGGTCCAGCTCAAAGGAGTTGTTGTCCAGGTCATGAATGTACTGCTCGATGTTGCTGTTGGGCCTTTGTGCAGGGTTGGAGTTGGGGATGGGACTGGGGTTGGCCACAAACAGTGGTTGGAAAGAGCTGGACTGGACGACCTGCATGTTGCTGAACTGGCTGAGGAGGTCATCATACTGTGGATGGAACCACATCATAATCGGGGTGTTTTCAGTACAGATTACAAAACAAGGACACGCTAATTTGACATATTGGGGAATCAATATGTCAACAAGGATTTGTGTCAACCTTGATTTAATCATAGATTAAATTTAGTCAAGAGGGAAAAACCTACGTTTCCATAATAGTCCTCATCATCCTCAGCCATGGCTGGCAGGTAGGGGGTGAGTTTGGGGGGTGTCTGTAGGTGAAGGTTCTCCCATGTGATGGCCTCAAAGAAAGAATGGGCTCTGAGAGGGTTGTACCCACCCATCTCCTCACAACCTAATCGGTTGGAGGGATCCAAGCACTACCACAAAAATAAATCAATGCTTAGTTAATAATGACACTCATTGGGTACTAGTATGTAACTGAGGAACAACATCAGAATGTATTTTAATCATTAATATGATTAGACTCACTAGAAGCTGTTCCACTAGATCCTTCGCCTTAGGAAAGAATTTATCAGGAAATTCAAACTCCAGTTTAATAATCTTCTGGAATTTCAGGTAGTCATTCCTGGTGAGCAAATAAGTGAGCAAATAACACCATCAACCACATGGACAGACAGAAGATCATATGAGAGTGCAAGGCACATTTTAGAACTTGTGTCATATTGATGTCTTCTGTGGGGCTTGATTGCCTGAAAGTGGCAGATGCATACAGTATACACAACTGTCACTGTACTTGGCTTTGAAAGGGCTTTGAGGTAAATGTGTTGGTTTATAGTTGAACCATGAAGCTGCTGCCATGTGACAGAGTGACTGGGGTTTCTTCAAGCCTCCAGGCACTCAATACACAAACAAGTCATAAACACCACAGCCATAACTTCCTGTTATTTCACACAGTGTTTTTAGACTGTGATAACAAATAGACTCAATCGTTTCCCAAATAACAAAGTGCACTTCTGCAAAGCCCCTGACGATGTCGCTTCTCAAATATTTTACCCGAATATTCAAAAAGGAAAAGAAAAAGAATGTATAATACGTGACTTACCCAGCTCTAAATGGAGGTAATCCTGCTACCAACTGGTAGATGATACAGCCTAATCCCCAAAGGTCAGAGCTAAAACACACCAGAAAACATGACAGATTCAGTTAACTTTTTTTCAGTGTTGGGTTTTATCCTAGTGATGTAAACATGGCCAGAAATACACTAGTCTTGTTCCCAGCTGCATAAAGCATTGCAAGCGAGGCTAGAGGTGATACACTAACAGAGAACTACACAGAGAACCTGAATATTAGATTCAAATCAGGGTTCTGAATGAATTCGAGTCAAACTACCTTTTGCAGGCGGATTTCTGAGTCAGTAGCTCTGGTGAAACATACTCAGCTGTTCCAACAAAGGAGTTCGCTCTGTCTGCAAAACAAAACAATCATATGAATTATAAGTATGGACAGATTGTTCACATGACACATTTGGTACCTTCACTGAAGATGTCTTGAGTCAATTGTGCTTAAAATGGCACTATTGACTCATACCTATTAAAATTATATTCTGAGTACTGTGTAACCAGCAATTTGCTATAATTTGCTTCCATATCTATGATGTCCACATAGAGACCATTGTGCATGTGGCTATAAATAACAAAAACACTTTTCTGTTAGCCTTTAGAGAGGTATAGATAGATAAGTTAACCACAATACGATAAGGGATAAACAAACCAATGTACTGTACTCTGTCTATCAACAAACTGGAGGAAAATTACACAAAGACAAAGCAATATGTGTTACATTACTTTGTGTACTATCTGATGAGAGTTGTTTTGCAGTTCCAAAGTCTGTTATTTGAATGTGCATGTCCTCATTCAGTAAAATATTCTCTGGTTTGAGGTCCCTGTAAAGAAAAAGCCACACCATTTAAAACCTTCAAATAAAATTAATATCATGACATACAGGGCCTCTATTTTAACAAACCTAATGCAGTGGTAAATCTAAGCGCTGGTGATAGCACTATAGGATCAGGGGTGTGTCAGAAATATTTTTGCCATTTTCACAGCCGGAATTATGACTACAATAGCTGGCGGTGGCGCGAAAGGGCTGGGTTTTGATGAATGAACAAGTTGTAGATGTGACGAGGGCTTGGCCACTCACTGGCCTATCAACGCGTTCCATGGCTTAAATACTGCATGTGTTTGCCTCAAGTTCTGTCGGTTATTGACGGTCTTTGCGTTGTCATCACTTCCAATTCGGCTGGAGGCAAAGTATACAGTGGGGAAAAAAAGTATTTAGTCAGCCACCAATTGTGCAAGTTCTCCCACTTAAAAAGATGAGAGAGGCCTGTAATTTTCATCATAGGTACACGTCAAATATGACAGACAAAATGAGAAAAAAATATCCAGAAAATCACATTGTAGGATTTTTAATGAATTTATTTGCAAATTATGGTGGAAATAAGTATTTGGTCAATAACAAAAGTTTCTCAATACTTTGTTATATACCCTTTGTTGGCAATGACACAGGTCAAACGTTTTCTGTAAGTCTTCACAAGGTTTCCACACACTGTTGCTGGTATTTTGGCCCATTCCTCCATGCAGATCTCCTCTAGAGCAGTGATGTTTTGGGGCTGTCGCTGAGCAACACGGACTTTCAACTCCCTCCAAAGATTTTCTATGGGGTTGAGATCTGGAGACTGGCTAGGCCACTCCAGGACCTTGAAATGCTTCTTACGAAGCCACTCCTTCGTTGCCCGGGCGGTGTGTTTGGGATCATTGTCATGCTGAAAGACCCAGCCACGTTTCATCTTCAATGCCCTTGCTGATGGAAGGAGGTTTTCACTCGAAATCTCACGATACATGGCCCCATTCATTCTTTCCTTTACACGGATCAGTCGTCCTGGGCCCTTTGCAGAAAAACAGCCCCAAAGCATGATGTTTCCACCCCCATGCTTCACAGTAGGTATGGTGTTCTTTGGATGCAACTCAGCATTCTTTGTCCTCCAAACACGACGAGTTGAGTTTTTACCAAAAAGTTATATTTTGGTTTCATCTGACCATATGACATTCTCCCAATCCTCTTCTGGATCATCCAAATGCACTCTAGCAAACTTCAGACGGGCCTGGACATGTACTGGCTTAAGCAGGGGGACACGTCTGGCACTGCAGGATTTGAGTCCCTGGCGGCGTAGTGTGTTACTGATGGTAGGCTTTGTTACTTTGGTCCCAGATCTCTGCAGGTCATTCACTAGGTCCCCCCGTGTGGTTCTGGGATTTTTGCTCACCGTTCTTGTGATCATTTTGACCCCACAGGGTGAGATCTTGCGTGGAGCCCCAGATCGAGGGAGATTATCAGTGGTCTTGTATGTCTTCCATTTCCTAATAATTGCTCCCACAGTTGATTTCTTCAAACCAAGCTGCTTACCTATTGCAGATTCAGTCTTCCCAGCCTGGTGCAGGTCTACAATTCTGTTTCTGGTGTCCTTTGACAGCTCTTTGGTCTTGGCCATAGTGGAGTTTGGAGTGTGACTGTTTGAGGTTGTGGACAGGTGTCTTTTATACTGATAACAAGTTCAAACAGGTGCCATTAATACAGGTAACGAGTGGAGGACAGAGGAGCCTCTTAAAGAAGAAGTTACAGGTCTGTGAGAGCCAGAAATCTTGCTTGTTTGTAGGTGACCAAATACTTATTTTCCACCATAATTTGCAAATAAATTCATAAAAAATCCTACAATGTGATTTTCTGGATTTCTTTTCTCAATTTGTCTGTCATAGTTGACGTGTACCTATGATGAAAATTACAGGCCTCTCTCATCTTTTTAAGTGGGAGAACTTGCACAATTGGTGGCTGACTAAATACTTTTTTCCCCCACTGTATTCTCATCCTTGCCCATTTTGGATTGATACTAAAGTTGATGAAATAGCATAGGCTACAGTAACAAGTTTGCTCAATAGCCTATGTTTGGAGAGTTTGAAGTCAACATTGTTGTAACTGGCTTCAATGAGCCTAGCCTAGCCTAGATGTCTTTATGCGTCAAACTTTTCCTAAATAAAAAAATACTAGGCTCCTGTAAATTGTATTGTATGTGTGAGGCACATTCTCAATAAGCGAAATATAGCTTAGGCCTACCGTTGATACTGCATTATAGGACTGAATAATTTAAATACGTTTGGAGGGGTGCGTCTTTGGCAACCAGATGAGAGGCACTCTTTGGAGATGGATACTTGAACAAGCGAAATGAAGTACGCAGGTAGGCATATGTGTGTATGTTTCAGGATGTGCAGTATATTTACAATTCAAGTGTCTTTACCCATAACATTTGCACGTCTTTACAAAATACTAGGTTCCTGTTGATTGTATCGTTGCCTATGTGCTAGGCAGATTCTCAAAAATGTTTATATGGTATGGAAGTATGTGAATTGTGAATAATGAAAAAGCTGGGGGCAAAAACCTCCAAAATAATTAATCAGCGCAAGCAAGCTGATGTTAGACAGGTAAATTGCCGAACCTGGCATTAGGGCTGGAAAATGCCAGTGCGCTAGTTTTTACATGATGAAATTGCAAACTAACGTGCGTTTGACACTTGCGCCTCCTTAGCGCCAGCTGAAAATAGAGCCCACAATTTCTAAACAAGGAACATTATAAAACTTCCATTAAAAGTTATTCAAAGATATACAAATATCAAATAAATTCATGTTTATGTCAAACTTAATAATACATTGTGAAATTGGGCTTACCTGTGAATTATGCCTTTAGAATGCAAATACTGTAATGCACATACTATTTCAGCAGAGTAGAATCTAGTGCACGTCTCATCGAATGAGCCTATTTTGCGAATGTATTTCAGTAATTCCCCATTTCTTGCATAGCTTATGCCAAAATCTAACAGGAGGCAGTTAAGGATAATGGTACTGTAAGTAAGATCATAAAATAGATGAGACCAGATATTATTATGTAGGAGTCTTGAAGTAGCCCATGTTCTGATTATTTCAAAGGATACACAACCTTTTCACATCTTGAAATGTGAAGTAGAGCTTGACGATAAATGGATGGTCTAAGCTTGACATGATATCCCTCTCTCGCGTCACGCAATGTGCCTTGTTCTCCTTCCGGATGTGCATCTTCTCCAAAATCTTCACTGAAACACAATTCAAATCGATATACTATACCACTCAGGATTTATGACTGAATCAAATTCCAGTTTCCTTACTTCAAAGAGTATTATTGTTTAGGACAAATGCATTTAAGTTATAAGCAGAATCTAGGACAGTCACTTGAACGCCACTTGAGGATCATTAACATCATGCAACAAGAGAAAACATATGTGTCTTACTAGCATATTCCTTCCCTGTGGACTGTTCTCTTGCCAGCACAACCTGAAACAAGTTCGCAATCAACAAATATATATTTTTTAACAATCCATCAACCCATTACCAACAATAGAAAATAAAAAGTAATTCATACATTTAAGTCATTTAGCAGAAGCTCTTATCCAGAGCGACTTACAGTTAGTGAGTGCATACATGTTTTTTTTTTTTTTTTTCCATACTGGCCCCCCGTGGGAATCGAACCCACAACCCTGGCGTTGCAAGCGCCATGCTCTACCAATTGAGCTACATGGGGCCCATATGACTGCAACTGTAATCTGTAAGCCCCACGCACAAAATACAACACCATAGAAAACGTATGAGGACTTACTGTTGAATAGGAGCCTTCTCCTAGAATTCGACCAAATTTGAAGTCCTCTGGCTGCTTTCCAGGCTTTGGGGAGGCTTGAGGACCCTCCATTCTTAGGTGGAGGTACAAACTGGAGTTCAGGTGATTCTTACCATAGAAGGAGGAGGGGAGGAACACAGGATGACGCTGGGCAGAATAGGAATGGCATCATACTGTAAAGAAAGTACGGAGACAGAAAAACAACAGTCACAACACAAAAATACTAAGCTACACCCCACTTTCCCTCCCCCCTCTCTCTCTCACACACAAGAAAACCACCATACAGCGAGTTACCCACAGCTGATAAACTAGCATGCTGCTTCCACACAGGGAGTTTTTATTTATTTATTTTTTAACGCATGACTACAGGTGCTGTTCCAATTCCTTATAATTACCATTTCATTATTCAAGTATGACTCAAAGAGAGAAAGGGTCTTTAATAACTGTTGTTTATCTTATAGAATATTGTCCTGGGACAATCATGAAATTACGGTAGCAAGTTACTTTCATTAATTAATTTTATTAGGCTAAGTGATTGTCAGAGCATAGGGATAGACCTCGACTTAGGCTAAAACAGAAAACACACGGTTTAGAGACACTGGTGAATGAGTCCATTGAGAGAAGCAACCATCAAAACAATAGAAACACAAGCAGCCTGGCGCCCAGCCCTAGCATTTTATTCTATTTGGCACCCCAAGTTCTCTGAGCAAAAAAACTGAATATATACACTACCAGTCAAAAGTTTGGACACACCTACTCATTCCAGGGTTTTTCTTTGTTTTTACCATTTTTTACATTGTAGAATAATAGTGAAGACATCAAAACTATGAAATAACACATATGGAATCATGTAGTAACCAAAAAAGTGTTAAACAAATCAAAATATATTTTATATTTTTCAAATAGCCACCCTTTGCCTTGATGACAGCTTTGCACACTCTTGGCATCCTCTCAACCAGCTTCATGAGATAGTCACCTGGAATGCATTTCAATTAACTGGTGTGCCTTCTTAAAAGTTAATTTGTGGAAATGTCATCCTTCTTAATGCATTTGAGCCAATCAGTTGTGTTGTGACAAGGTAGGGGGGTATACAGAAGATAGCCCTATTTGGTAAAAGACCAAGTCCATATTATGGCAAGAACAGCTCAAATAAGCAAAAAGAAACAACACTCCATCATTACTTTAAGACATGAAGGTCAGGCAATACGGAACATTTTAAGAACTTTGAAAGTTTCTTCTAGTGCAGTCACAAAAACCATCAAGCGCTATGATGAAACTGGCTCTCATGAGGACCGCCACTGCAATGTAAGAGGATAAGTTCATTAGAGTTACCAGCCTCAGAAATTGCAGCCCAAATAAATGCTTCACAGAGTTCAAGTAACAGACACATCTCAACATCAACTGTTCAGAGGAGACTGTGTGAATCAGGCCTTCATGGTCAAATTGCTGCAAAGAAACCAAAACTAAAGGACACCAATAAAAAGAAGAGACTTGCTTGGGCCAAGAAACACAAGCAATGGACATTAGACCGGTTGAAATCTGTCCTTTGGTCTGGAGTCCAAATTTGAGATCTTTGGTTCCAACCGCCGTGGCTTTGTGAGACGCGGTGTGGGTGAATGGATGATCTCTGCATGTGTGGTTCCCACCGTAAAGCATGGAGGAGGAGGTGTTATGGTGTGGAGGTGCTTTGCTTGTGGCACTGTCTGTGATTTATTTAGAAATCAAGGCACACTTAACCAGCATGGCTACCACAGAATTCTGCAGTGATACGCCATCACATCTGGTTTGGGCTTAGTGGGACTATCATTTGTTTTTCAACAGAACAATGACCCAACACACCTCCAGGCTGTGTAAGGGCTACTTTACCAAGAAGGAGAGTGATGGAGTGCTAAATCAGATGACCTGGCCTCCACAATCCTCCGGCCTCAACCCAATTGAGATGGTGAGTGAAGGAAAAGCAGCCAACAAGTGCTCAGCATATGTTGGAACTCCTTCAAGACTGTTGGAAAAGCATTCCAGGTGAAGCTGGTTGAGAGAATGCCAAGAGTCTGCAAAGCTGTCATCAAGGCAAAGGGTGGCTATTTGAAGAATCTCAAATATAATTTTTTTTGGTTACTACATGATTCCATATGTGTTATTTCATAGTTTTGATGTCTTCACTATTATTCTACAATGTAGAAATGAGTAACAAATAAAGAAAAACCCTGGAATGAGTAGGTGTGTCCAAACTTTTGACAGGTACTGTATATATTTAATTGTTGGACATAAAAGACTGTAATAACAACCGCAAATCAGCTCCAAGTGATTTTAATGTTGTCTACAAATGATGACATAACAATAATACATTACTGAACATAAGATCTTTAATCCCACCCCTCAGCCACTCTCAGCCCATCCCACCTATCACCATAGACCACCCTCGTTTGGTTTCCATGTGCCATATATTTTTCAATTGTGCTGTGATGTTTTACATACATTTTGAACCTTTCTAATCGTATAGTATCCACAGATTATGAGCAAAAGATGAAAACCTTTCCTACGAGTATTATTATATTATTTATTTAGACTGGATCAATAAATAAATTGTGCAACAGTTTTTACATGACGACATTGCAAACTAACGTGCGTTTGACAGTTACTAATGTGCGTTTGACACTTGCGCCTCCTTAGCGCCAGCCGAATATACAGCCCACAATTTCTAAACAAGGAACATTATAAAACTTCCATTAAAAGTTATTCAAAGATACAAAAATATAAAATAAATGAATGTCAAACTTAATAATACATTGTGAAATTGGTCTTACCTGTGAATTTACCTTTAGAATGCAAATACTGTAATGCACATACTATTTCAGCAGAGTAGAATCTAGTGCACAAATTATTTGTAATTATGTTCCGGCCCCCTGACCATCCGCTCAAGAAAACAACAAAAAACAGCCTGCGACTGAATCTAGTTGATGATCCCTGGTGTAGGGTACTTTCCACTCCAGACACCTGCCACGGAAGGCAGTGCTCCAACAACACCATGACAAAACTATAAACCACAGAAACCAGAAGGGTATGTCCCTTTGCACATAGAAATGTACAATTTAGAAGAAAACAGCTCTTACTGCAAAAGTTGACTTTTATCAATATATATATTTCGGCTCTATTTACTCTCAGATTCAAAAATGCTAAGTAGCAGCAAAGTACACATCATGCAAAACTACAAATCCCTGCAAGCTCCTGCACAGCATCTCTAGCTGACGCCTTTGCTAACAGGTATTGTGTCAATTTAAAACGTACACAAAACAATTCACAGAATTGTCCATTTAAAGAAATGTAGCCAATTTATTAATTACTACATTTAACTAACATTAGATAGTTAATCCAGAGATTCTTACCTTTGCTTCGATTCGGCAGTCTCGTCCAGATCATCATGGCATTTGTAGTTCTTTATGTTTGCCACATTAGCAGCTAATTAGCGTTTCATTTATTTATTTATTATTATTATTTATTTTTTGATTTTTTTTTTGGGGGGGGGGGGGGGGGGGGGTTAATCCAGGTGAATATATTGATAAAAGTCACCTTGTCCTAGAGAGATCTCCACCGTTATCAAAATATCACACCAGGGTAAGCCTACACAAAACAAAGCACTTATTTTAAGTATTTCTAAAATTCACTATGGGAAAATTGAATGGTGGAAAAACAATTGACCGCTAGGTTTTATGGCTATTATGGCTGTGGTACTCTATGACCCTATAATATTACAGCTCTCAGGAGGACTGTAGCCTTCTGTATGTGTGTGGGTAATTGGCCTACATCAGGGATCATCAACTAGATTCAGTCCTGGGCTGTTTTTTTTTTTCTTGAGCAGATGGTCAGGGGGCTGGAACATAATTACAAATAATTTGTAGACAAAAAATGTACCGCAAGAAGCCCAAACAGATATATTTGACTAAAACATAATCATTTCAAACCTTGCTTACGATCACATACAGTATATCTCGCTATTATGCGTGGGAATACTTTGGAACAGATTTCCAAAATTAAAATCACTTGGAGCTGATTTGCTTATGTATTTTATGGTCAAACATTTTAAAAGTTATTTAAAAATACGTTTTTTTGTTGCTCAGAAAACTTGGGGGGCCAAATAAAATAAAATGTGGCCCTAATTCGGTCAGCAGGCCGCCAGTTGGGAACCCCTGTCCTACATCCTTTGCCAAGAGGTCTGACCTTTATGGCACAGGTCGGTGGTAATACCATAGCAGATAACCAAAACCAACATCATAGCTATGTTAAATGAACCATCCTTCTAGATTCACATTTGTGGATGTTAAAGTAATGTAAAGAGATGGCTGCAGAAGCATAGGCCTAGCCAGATATAGCCGACTAAACTCAACGATTTATTTGAGCAGCGACTAGTGTGGGCAGACTGCAGCTCCGACGTCACATAAAGTTTTTATCAAAAACGACGGATTTCAGCACCCAAATGCGGGCTATTCTTTGGGTGCTGATGTCCCTATAAAAATAATAATAATTGACGTCTGAACTCCAGTCCGCCCACACCAGTCGCTGCTCACCTCCATCATCATTGAGTTTACTCGGCTAGTGCTGCCACAGTTTACTGATCAAATTGGTAGCAGACACTGACAGGCTGTTCATTGAAAAGTGTTGGTCTGTCAATCAATTTAAATTAGACATCTTTGCAATCCAAATTTGAGAAGACAACTGCACACACGGATGTGCTAAGGTAGCAATCTAGCTAGCTAGTAGTACTACTAGCAGGTAGCTGCTGTGAGACCCAACCCCAAACTTGAAAATGAATCTTACCAGCACACGCTAAGCTGCCTAGCTAACGTCAGTAGTATAAGGTCACCATTTCCTGACTTTCCCCATTCCCACAACCAACTGACAGTTAATGCAACACAGGCAGATACTCACAATCTGGCCAGTGGTTGCTTGCTGCCATGGATGGAAGTCCTCAAGCAAGCTAGCTACGTACTGGGTTCGTTTTTCCGAAACGTGACGTCATATCACAACGACACATTTTACTCTCGTTAATTTGTAGCACGCGCGTTTGTTTTGAAATTGTACCAAGAAGGATGAAAGATGAAGCAAGTTGAATACCATTGGTGGGCTATAAATAGATATTGGCGCAATTGCCTCTACTGATAACTATAGCTACTCATCCACTGTTTTGCTAAATAGGAAACAATATATATAAACCATACCAATGTATTATTGTATTTGCAATAGCGAACACGTATGTAATACAAGACAAATTAAAGGACATAGTAATTACAGGATTATTGAGCTACTTAAAAAATATTACAGATAGTAGCAAGTGTTGAGTCGCAGCATCCTCTGGTGGTTAACTCACATACTGAAGGATCAATGGCTCTAGTGGTGCCATCAGTGCAGACAAATTATGAAATGAACTGGTCCAAAAGAGCTATTTAAACTATCACACAATTGATACAGTCATTTTAAAATGTACGTTATTTAAAACAGACAAAACACATTTAATTACAGTATATATACACAATTCTACATCAAAATTATTAATTAGAAACTGCAAATGATCATAAGACAACCTTATGTAATTTAGTCAATTATAAAGACTATGACACCCCTTGCTCAGTACATTTTCACAACTCAAGAGGTAGGCAGTCTGTGTCCTATTGGCATATGATGTAACAATTGGTAACTTCACTCAGTGGCACAGGTTTCCTCCTTACCTGGTCCCTCTATGCAATAACTCTTCAAGGGATGAGTAAAGACCTCTTTGGGCACAACGGTGGGGATAAAACCTTTAGGATACAGTAATCAGTACAGATGCATTCTGGCTCACTAGATACAGGACTATTAGGCAAGCTGCTATCACGGCTGAGTGTTAAGTCCTCACATCCAGAGTCACCCTCGCAGGCGACCGAAGGGTCCCGAGAGAGAGAGGTGACTATATCTCCAAACTGGAGCTCTAGGGGAGAGCAGGGAAGCTGGGTGTAAGGGATGTCCCCTGGACCATTTCCATTTGGACTGTGACTGCAGACCCAGTCCATCACTGAGGGACCAACATAGGGAGTTTGACCTTGTGAAAGAGGATATGGTGTTGTAGTTGAACAGTCCTGGTCCTCTGCTATAGGTTTGGCATCAATAATCAAAGTATCGATGGTCAGGAACTCTTGTGTCTTGTACGTTTGTATCAGATTGCACTCTGACGCAAGCCAGTCCTATAGAGAAAAAATGATTCAGATATGAACTGTAACCCAGGGACCATTTTGAAGATGTTATGAGGACCATAGGGCGGCACACAATTGGCCCAGCGTCGTCCGGGTTTGGCCGGTGTAGGCCGTCATTGTAAATAAGAATTTGTTCTTAACTGACTTGCCTAGTTAAATAAAGGTAAAATATTTGTATTTTTTTAATCAATCTTTGTACATAGGCTGGAAAAAGGGGGCTGGGCTTGGCACATCATAGAAAGCTTTTATCTTCATTCTATGGCACAAATGATTATAAATGATTTGTGTTTGTGTGCTTCCAAATCAGACTTGCTCTCTCATGACACAATTTAAAGTATTTTTATGGGTTTCTGAAGAAGACCAGTTACCTTGTGGTGGGGTTGTAAAATACAAACAACAGAACTCCAGCAATCACACAAACTGGAAATACAAACTGGCTGAGGACAAGGACTATAGTTGGTTCTGCTGAAGGAGAGAAATAGTATATGCATCAATGGCTGTGTTTAGACAGGCAACCCAATTCTGATATTTTTTTCACTAATTGTTCTTTGACCAATCAGATAAACTCTGAAAAATATCTGATGTGAAAAGAACTGATGTGATTGGTCAACAGACCAATTAGTGGAAAAAATATCAGAACTGGGCTGCCTGTCTAAACGCAGCCTAAATGGTTTCTCTATAGCATATTTTGGAACAATAACAAAAAGGAGATAGGTAAGAGTGGTATATGATTTAACTAGTCTGTCTCCAAAGCAGATCTCTCTCCCCTTCCTTTGCATCAGTCCTCAATTGCACTAATGCACTCCACGGACTCCACTTTCCTTTATATTCAGAGGAGTTTGGATCGGATCTCACTTTCAGAACATATGTGGTATCTGGCTCATGTCCAGATCCATCAATTAAAAGAGAGTTGTTTCGAGAGGACACATGGAAAACCTGAGAAAGAAATCCAGAAAACAATTTAGCTAACAACCATTGACTTTAATAAGACATTGAAGCATGACTTTTATTACAATGCACTTTACCTCATCCTTATCACCATGGTATTTGTAGAAGGAGCGTTGGTAATGGAAATCTGTCATGTATGCATGGTGTTCATATCCACTCTGCCAAGTGTAACTGTAGCCCTCTGGAGTCCACTGGACAGCGAGATGACTTGGAGCTGTTGGTTGAACTGATGACATAGAGTTAGTCATTGCACATATTTGTCAGCTATAGAAAAACATATTTTGCACAATCATATTTATTTCATGCAATTTTCCATGCATTGCAAATCAATATAGTCTTCAAAGGGAACTTACTATTTTTGGATGGTTCAAAGTCTGTCAAGTTGTCATAGTTTGATTGGCAGTCAATGTTATAACAAAGATGTACATGGAAACAGTCCATGTTATTAAATGAAGAGCCGTGATACGTTAAATTTTTATCAAAATGTGCCACAAATGTGCAACCATAACTGTCCACCATCTCCACCAGTGGACATTTGAATGTAATCCTGTGGGGGAAAATAATAT
This sequence comes from Coregonus lavaretus, assembly GCF_964263955.1. Classification (NCBI taxonomy): domain Eukaryota; kingdom Metazoa; phylum Chordata; class Actinopteri; order Salmoniformes; family Salmonidae; genus Coregonus; species Coregonus lavaretus. The sequence goes on along the minus strand of NC_140015.1, from coordinate 15,367,179 downwards.
GATTTTTGTGATTCAAATTATATGGGAAATTATTTATCCTCAGCATGTGCACATTATTTATTTTTTAATTTAATGTTGCGTGTTCATCTCTCCACTCCATGCAATGGATAGAACCAGGAGATTCATAACATAAGAATGCATCATCATCACCCATCTTCATCAGACCAGGTGAAATTCAACCAGTAGTGCGTGTAGTTGACACCTGCAGGCTCGTCAGTGATGCTCAAAGTACAGGTAACCTTCTTCATGCCTCTCTGTGACAGAGTTGATTACTATCTAAATGCTCAAATTAACCGATCATAATATTTTAATGAACATACAGTACCAGTCAAAAGTTTGGACACACCTACTCATTCAAGGGTTTTTCTTTATTTTTACTATTTTCTACATTGTAGAATAATAGTGAAGATATCAAGACTTTGAAATAACACATATGGAATCATGTAGTAACCAAAAAAGTGTTAAACAAATCAAAATATATTTTAGATTTGAGATTCTTCAAAGTAGCCACCCTTTGCCTTGATGACAGCTTTGCACACTCTTGGCATTCTCTCAACCACCTTCATGAAGTAGTCACCTGGAATGCATTTCAATTAACAGATGTGCCTTGTTAAAAGTTAATTTGTGGAATTTCTTTCCTTCTTAATGCGTTTGAGCCAATCAGTTGTGTTGTGACATTGTAGGGATGGGATAAAGAAGATAGCCCTATTTGGTAAAAGACCAAGTCCATATTATGGCAAGAACAGCTCAAATAAGCAAAGAGAAATGACAGTCCCATCATGACTTTAAGACATGAAGGTCAGTCAATCCGGAAAGTGTCAAGTGCAGTCGCAAAAACTATGAAGCGCTATGATGAAACTGGCTCTCATGAGGACCGCCACAGGAAAGGAAGACCCAGAGATACCTCTGCTGCAGAGGATAAGTTCATTAGAGTTAACAGCCTCAGAAATTGCAGCCCAAATAAATGATTCACAGAGTTCAAGTAACAGACACATCTCAACATCAACTGTTCAGAGGAGACTGTGTGAATCAGGCCTTCATGGTCGAATTGCTGCAAAGAAACCACTACTAAAGGACACCAATAATAAGAAGAGACTTGCTTGGGCCAAGAAACACGAGCAATGGACATTAGAACGGTGGAAATCTGTCCTTTGGTCTGATGAGTCCAAATTTGAGATTTTTGGTTCCAACCCCCCGTGTCTTTGTGAGACGCAGAGTAGGTGAACAGATGATCTCTGCATGTGTGGTTCCCACCGTGAAGCATGGAGGAGGAGGTGTGATGGTATGGGGGTGCTTTGCTGGTGACGCTGTCTGTGATTTATTTAGAATTCAAGGCACACTTAACCAGCATGGCTACCACAGCATTCTGCAGCGATACGCCATCCCATCTGGTTTGGGCTTAGTGAGACTATCATTTGTTTTTCAACAGGACAATGACCCAACACACCTCCAGGCTGTGTAATGGCTATTTTACAAAGAAGGAGAGTGATGGAGTGCTGCATCAGATGACCTGGCCTCCACAATCAACCGACCTCAACCCAATTGAGATGGTTTGGGATGAGTTGGACCGCAGAGTTAAGGAAAAGCAGCCAACAAGTGCTCATTATATGTGGGAACTCCTTCAAGACTGTTGGAAAAGCATTCCAGGTGAAGCTGGTTGAGAGAATGCCAAGAGTGTGCAAAGCTGTCATCAAGGCAAAGGGTGGCTACTTTGAAGAATATAAAATATAAAATATGTTTTGATTTGTTTAACACTTTTTTGATTACTACATGATTCCATATGTGTTATTTCATAGTTTTGATGTCTTCACTATTATTCTACAATGTAGAAAATAGTAAAAATAAAGAGAAACCCTTGAATGAATAGGTGTGTCCAAACTTTTGACTGGTACTATATGTATAATATTTTCTATTTCACACTACACTCTTGCAATAAAAAAAGGTGATTTGTGTTGGTGTATAAGTCATATTCAAGCATCATGAATAGGATGAACTAAGCTATAGTTTATTATAATATTCCTGAAATTCATATAATAAATTATTTATCATACTCTTCAGTGCAGTCAAATCAATCTCAGTCTCACCCTTCTCAGAGATTGTTAATAAAAACTAAACAGTGGTTTAACTCATTGTGATAACAGTCCAATTGCAATATCCAAATGACAGAATCTGATACCTAGAGTGGCGAGTCAATTTATCAGATGTAGCCTACCGCTGCCAAGCTTTTAGTTTAAAGTCACGCGTAGCTATAATTTCTTATCAGCAAATGAGAATGGCAAAGAGAAATGGTCTATTTAGTTTGCATACATTGACAATACTGCATTAAAGCAGACCTAAATCTGTTTTCTGATGCATTTATGTATCGTATAGAAAAAGGAGACTAATATCTGAATGTTGGAATGCTCCCATAACCTAATAATAATTATTTGACCACTATGGGACTTCATCATGCATATGAGAAGAAATAGTGGGCAATTCTCAGTTGAAACAAAAACAAAGCGGTCACCAGCCTCTGTTTTGGTAAAAGCTGAGGGATGGGCCTGGAGAAATGTAACCACTCATAAATTCATAGACAGCGCTATTGATGCAAGGAATGACCATCCAATAAATACAAATAATAGTTTTAAGCATATTTAGAGGCTATACAGTTTTTGTTTCCACTTACAATGTTTACAAACATTGGAACAAAACAAGCTTATATTTTGGGTTCTGATGGGGTTGAACTAAGCTCATGAGGCTTTTAAAAGTTATATTCTTCATTAATAATGAGTTTATATAATAAATGTATAAGTCAAAAAATTGATGTAGCATCTGCGGATTGTCCCTTTAAAGATTTAACAAGCGATTGAAAATGAATGCAAACTCCACAATGGATCCATTGTCACATACATAAGAAACATTAGATGCACAACTAACATGATATAAAAACAAAACCCTTTCTACATGGAAATTGCATGAGAAATGAAGCCGTATAAAATAATGAATTACATGAAGGCCAAAACTTCACAACTATTGTCAGACAATATTATTGTATTACCATGACAAATAATCTTTATGTTGGGAAGAAATCATTCATACTCCACTTTTTTTTAAAACATGATGACAATATGAACAATATACCTATGCCAGGGAGAGTAAGGCATTTTACAAATATGCTGAAGCACTGTCAGTGACAGAGGAGATGAGGGAGAACTCACATTGTCCTGTTCTGTCCTGAGTTGGTTGGGTCCTCTTGCATAGTGTTACCTGTCATCCACTGTTTGACATATTCAGAAGGGGAACTGCCTACCCCACACAGTAAAGCAGAGTCTATCTGCTCCTCAGAATCAAAGTTAGTGTTCACAGGACTGCTACAGTCAGACTCAACAAAGACTCCACTGTCAATGGTGTCCACACTGTCCAGATCCAGCATCATGGGAGGGTAGCCGTCCTCTGAGACCAATGAAATCTGCTCTGGTTGATTGTTGCGGGCCTGTAGCTGGAGCTGCCACTCCATAGCAGGCAGGCCCGTTGATGCCCGTCTTCCACTCTCCCCACATAACCCTCCTTCCTCTTCTGCCCCAGCACCAAGAGGGCCCTCCACCTCACTGTCCATACCTCCTCTGCTCCCTCCAGTATATTGGGAGAAGCTTCCCCCACCTTGGCTGCACTTGTAGGTCTCCCAAGAACTCCCTGACAAAGCTCCTTCCTCCCCAGACACCATCACAGTATCGATGGAGATGTGTCCAGCGGAGTGACAGGTGCCCTGGTCCCCACTGCTGCTGCTGTCTTCCTCCACGCTCAGCCTGGACAGCCCGAGGATGTCTAGCTGCTTCTCAGTCATCATCTGTGTAGATGGGTTTTTCTCCAAGGGATCCAGCTCACTGAAGATGAAGACAGGTCCAACCCATTTCTGCAAAATATAATGATAAAATGGATGATTAAGTACATTTGAGGTGAAAGGTAGGCCCGCCCTGTCCAGAAACAAACCCTTGCCTCTATAGGATCATTCAGTATGCCATTTACATTACATTACATTTTAGTCATTTAGCAGACGCTCTTATCCAGAGCGACTTACAGTTAGTGAGTGCATACATTTTTCATACTGGCCCCCCGTGGGAAACGAACCCACAACCCTGGCATTGCAAGCGCCATGCTCTACCAACTGAGCTACAGGGGACTTAGCAGACGCTTTTATCCAAAGTGACTTAGTCATACATGCTTACATTTTTCACGTATTGGTGGTCCCGGGAATCGAACCCACTATCCTGGTGTTGCAAGTGCCATGCTCCACCAACTGAGCTACACTTGAATGTAAAAGGTTGAATGAGAGCTTATCTCTGTTATTGGTAGCAGGTCATGGTAACTTCGGTTGTCAATATGAAAATCGATCACAGAAAGAATTACCTTATATATGTTTTATTTATTTTTGTTTACATTTAGTGAACATTTAGAAATGGTTATGCAACTGATGGCAGTTATTTTGCACAACTCTGAACCCTTCTAGAGCAAGATGTTGTCCACAGATATGCATGGTCAAGCTTTTGCATGAGAATACCTTATCTGGGTGAAGAGCAATTCAGCAGAATCCAATCACTGTTTTTCATTTGAAAAGACAGCAGTAAGTGGCCATACTGCACCACTAACAGCTGTCAGAGAGCTAAAGAGAGAGGGCATTTTAAAAACATCTACCTGACTGTGCTTATCATATATTGACAAAATGCTTTCTTTAGCTGTGAGGTCATTTTTATACTATATTACATTTACATTTACGTAATTTAGCAGACGCTCTTATCCAGAGCGACTTACAAATTGGTGCATTCACCTTATAGCCAGTGGGAAAACCACTTTACAATGTTTTTTTTTTTTTTTTTTTGGGGGGGGGGGGGGGGGGTTGCGGGTGGGGTAAGGGGGGTCAGAAGGATTACTTTATCCTATCCCAGGTATTCCTTAAAGAGGTGGGGTTTCAAGTGTCTCCGGAAGGTGGTGAGTGACTCCGCTGTCCTGATCAGGGACTTGCTTTATGTGTGTTCATCACTGACATTGAGCTTATGCTATAAGACAGCATAGTTAGTACAGCTATGTCATGCTCCTCAACTATAACCAAACCCTGTGGACATCCTTATAACTATGATCTTCTCACAGAACATCTGTGCAGTTCAGAAAAATGTATACTGCTGAGTGAAAGGGCAACCTAAAGTACATCCTTTATATAAAAAAAAAGATTTGTTTAGGTTTACATTAGGTTGAGCAGATATACGATCGGATGTGTCTCATGTATTGCAGAGAAGTGAAGATACCAATCTACAGTTATTTTAGTGCTTGCAAGATCAGTGTCTCATATCTGTGGGCTGTTGCAAGAGGATGTTTCACAGGTTCCAGTAACTCTGGTTTATCTTTCATTAGCTTTTTCCTGCCTGCTAAATCTTTTGAAATGATGTGACTGTCATGTGACATGGCCGTAACTACATATGAGGACACCGAAGCGAATTCAGGGGGTAGCCCCGACTGGGACTCAAACCCAGGTCCAGCAACAGCTACATTACCAACTTCCTTCGGGAGAGCATGTCTCCACACCAAATCCCTCACGTGTACACGTCTCTCTGATAGCCACCCTTGCTCTATCCCACTTCTGACACCAATATTGCGAATTTGGTGGGGAGGTTAGCCCCAACGGGTACTCAAACGCAGGTCCAGCGACTGTCAAGCCAACACCTTAACCATTTTATGCAACAAGAGGTCCCGCTAGGTGTTGGGTTAAAGTCGCTACAATATATTTTGTACACAATAAAGAAACTCAATTATGGGTCAACATCTAAATATTGCTCCCAGCATTGATCAAAGCTCAGTTGGTAGAGCATGGCACTTGCAACACCAGGGTTGTGGGTTCGATTCCCACGGGGGGACCAGTACGGAGGAGAAAAAGAAAAAAGTATTAAACGTATGCAGTCACTAATGTAAGTCGCTCTGGACAAGAACGTCTGCTAAATTACGAAAATTTAAAATGAGAACGATCTGTCCGAGTTCACACAGTGGTGTGTTCGTTATGTTCACCTTCGTCCCCCAGATTTGCCTTTTTAGTAGCACATTCACCACTCTCTCAAACGGATAACTCCGCCCTCTAGCGGTACAGGCCGGGGCCTGAGACGTGAATCGAACTACCCGAGATCGGAGTCGGCTCAGTTGAGTAGGCAAAACTAGAGATGCTGCTCGGCTGCTGACAGTGTTTGCGAGATGCCGGACAAAAGGCAATTTTAAAACCGTCCTGCGACTCCTGCGGTGTCTACAAACATCCCTCAAACAAACAAAAACCGACTCTGAGAATGAGAGCACAACTGGTAAATAGTCGCTTCTAGATATGTCAGTCAGTCAGTTGCCTAGCTGCCGGCAGAGACTTATATCGCAGTAACGTTGAAGGGATCAAGCTATTCGGCATCCTTGGGACGTCCCTAAAGCATTATAGTTAAAGTGTAAAATAGTTAAGGTAAGGATTAGGTAAGGTTTATGGTTAGGGTAGGGGTTAGGGTAGGGATGTCCCAAGGACCCCGGATAGCACTAATCAACATTGAAGGGCTCTGGCTAGTTTTACTTAGCCAGCTAGAAGGATGAAGTAAGAAGCTAACGTTAAACGGAGCCTACCTCAGCAGGAGCAAAACATAGGCTACTAAGTTATCATAATAACTTTGCTTTACAGAGAGTATGCTACTGAGATATTGGTGTGGCGCTCAGTGGTGATCAAGGCTGAGGCAGGCTCCAATGCATGCAGGAGGAAGGAGATGAGAGAGAAGTTAGTACAGTGGTTCCCAAACGTGGGGTCTGGGCCCCATATCTGTGCTAATCTTATCAAACAAGTTAGGAACTTTAAAAAATAAGATATATTTCAATATGAACATCTCGACATGGCCTATCATCCATATAGGCCTACATTAAAATGCAAACAATACAGTTACATTTTCAAATGGTGTCCTTTGACAGCTCTTTGGTCTTGGCCATAGTGGAGTTTGGAGTGTGACTGTTTGAGGTTGTGGACAGGTGTCTTTTATACTGATAACAAGTTAAAACAGGTGCCATTAATACAGGTAACGAGTGGAGGACAGAGGAGCCTCTTAAAGAAGAAGTTACAGGTCTGTGAGAGCCAGAAATCTTGCTTGATTGTAGGTGACCAAATACTTATTTTCCATCTTAATTTGCAAATAAATTCATAAAAAATCCTACAATGTGATTTTCTGGATTTTTTTTCCTCATTTTGTCTGTCATAGTTGACGTGTACCTATGATGAAAATTACAGGCCTCTCTCATCTTTTTAAGTGGGAGAACTTGCACAATTGGTGGCTGACTAAATACTTTTTTCCCCCACTGTATGTAGTACTTCAAAGTATTTTTACTTAAGTACTTTACACCACTGTCTGTGCGCTCCATTTGGATGTGTGTTTGTGCGGAGCTTGATTAGTAATGCCTAGGAATACAAATGTGAACACTATCCACTGAGTGCACAAAACATTTGGAACACCTGCTCTTTCCATGACATAGACTGACCAGGTGAATCCAGGTGAAAGCTATGATCCCTTATTGATGTCACCTGTTAAAACCCACTTCAACCAGTGTAGATCAAAGGGAGGAGACAGGTTAAAGAAAGATTTTTAAGCATCAAGACAATTGAGACATGGATTGTGAATGTGTGCCATTCAGAGGGTGAATGGGCAAGACAAAAAATGTAAGTGCCTTTGAACGGAGTATGGTAGTAGGTTCCAGGCGCACCGGTTGGAGTATGTCAAGAACTGCAACGCTGCTGGGTTTTTCACAGTCAACAGTTTCCCATGTGTATCAAGAATGGTCCACCACTCAAAGGACATCCAGCCAATTTGACACAACTCTGGGAAGCATTGGAGTCAACATGGGCCAGCATCCCTGTGGAATGCTTTCGACACCTTGTAGTCCATGTCCCGACAAATTGAGGCTGTTCTGAGGGCAAAAGACGGTGCAACTCAATATTAGGAAGGTGTTCCTGATGTTTTGTAAACTCAGTGTATGTAATTTGAGGAAATTTTAGTATGTGAAGAGTTGATGATTTAATGATTTTATCATTACAACTGACTGAACAATCGCTGATGCTATGTGTCAGTGAGAATCATTTCTCATATTTCCCCCCTTTCAGGGGTATAATATTACAGTTGTATTGCTAATAGGCTATGTGTTTGTAGATCGATTGAGGTGAATGAACCTACAGCAGCCAAGGTGATAATAGCTGGGGTCATTTTTGCTTATTTTTGCTGTTTTCCGAATAACATTTTAACGTTTTTTAATTGTATAGAAATGCAGTAAATAAGCTTCAACTTAAAAAAAAAATGTGGGACTTCACTATAACTCAATCCTAGTTACGGCCCTGGACATGGACACTTCTTGGAGTCTTTTTCTGAGATTTTTCTAAAGAGAATTTCAAAGGACAGCTTGCATGATTGTGGTTTAGCTACTGGAGTTCTGCCTATAACCTCATGCCAGACTCTCTGCAGCCACATAGGAAGTAAAAGACTTCAGTGCTCTTTTTAAATACTTGCATTTTCACAATCTTATATGAAAAGATGATCTACATCTATCCATAATGATTTATCATCATCTATTTGTTTTGTGTAATGTGTGTGCATGTGTGTGTGTGTGTGCAATAGTTCTTCTCTGGATGATATGAAAAGGGATCTTTTGGACTGATATTTGGACTGATCTCAGTCCAAGTCCATATTGTGCCCCACCAAAGCCCAGCCCAGTACAAATTGATAATGGAATTCTGAATAGGCACTTGTGTTTGTTTTGACACCATAGGTTGTTCACTGACTTCAGACACAAAATATATGTCTCTCTCTAAACATATTCTTTCAATGTTGCCGTATCTCAAATGATTGTTTTTATGCAAGGCTTTAATTTCCCCATGGACATCACTTAACCCTACTGGATGTTGATGTAACTGCAGTTGAGAAACCAGCAGGGGCCTCATTTATCAATGGTGCATATGCACAAAAAAAGACTATTGCGTATGACACAAGGGAATTAAAATAATGGTAGGCTAATAAAAGCTTAAAAACATAGCCTAGTGATAAAATAGATGCATTTGCAGCTGGCAAGGAGATAGCATAGCAGCATGTAGACTGTTTCTTTGACTTTTATTATATGGGCCTGAATCATAATCATATTTGGTGGTGGGATGGAGACATGTTAGCTGGGTGGGGTAGGGGGAATGGGATGGGAGGGTGGGGTGGGGGTGGTTTTTGGAGGCCCACTTCTTTTTCGTTTTATTTTCCTTTACATTCTGATTATTATTACTTCAACTCTAATATGATAAAAAAATATTTTTTTCTTTCTGAGCCCACAGGTACAACACAAATATATACGTGTGAAATAATGAATGGAAAACATGATATGAACAGAATATAAAATTATATGAATTTGAATTTGTACCTGTAGCCCCCCCAAAAGACAACAAATAAAGAAAAGTGGTTCTGAAGTACAAGTGTAGACCTGGTTTGTATGAATGTTAAGGCTTGGGCACTGGGGTAGACCTGTTCTATATGAGTGTGCCCATGGATTTACTTGGTTTATATGGGTAATGGGGTGTAGGGATACACAAGGCTCATAAAGGCAATGGGTCTGGATGGATGTCTATTTGCCTATTCAAATACTGTCTGGCAGGAAGTTTGTGGTAGGAAAAAAAGTGAGTGGGGTTGGGGCACATGTGTTATACCACTGTATTATGCGTTTATCTATGACATTATTTGGGGAATACAGGCCTAGGCAAAGTGGGGAACTGGGCTGAGATAAGCAAGGAACAGGGATGAGGTATTTTGGCAAAGGAACTGGGGTCTATGGGTAAGAAATAGGGCTTATAGGGCTAGGATACAGGTGTATCAGGACTTGATTGTATCAATATTAGCGTATGGGCATGTGGGTCTTAAGGTAAGGGCATTGGGGTAACGGTTGGGGTGTGTGGATAATTGGGTTTAGGTGTGTGTGGGGTTAGTGGGTTGAGGTACATAGATATTGGGGCTGAGGAATAGGGGTTAATGTCTGTTAATTTTATTATAGGCATAGCACTGTATGTTCCCAATAAACATACTTTTTCACATACAGTGCCTTCAGAAAGTCTTCATACCCCTTGACTTATTCCACATTTTGTTGTTACAGCCTGAATTCAAAATGTATTACATAAATGTTTTACTCACCTGTCTACACACAATGCCTCATAATGACAAAGTGAAAACAAGTTTTTATAATTTTTTGATAAACAAAATAAAAATGAAATACATAAATATCTAATTTACATAAGTATTCACACTCCTGAGTCAATACTGTAATTTCTGCCAAAGGCACTTCTATCATCAGGGGCCTCATTTTGTCACGGTTTCGGCCGAGGCGGCTCCTCCTCCTTGTTCGGGCAGGTTTCGCCGGTCGTCGTCTCCGGAGATCTAGCTGCCACCGCTCTATGTTTCTTGTTTGATTGGTTTTGTCTGTTAGTCACACCTGTTTTGTGTTATGTCTCATTTAGCACCCTATTTAGTTTCCTTGTTGTTAGTTTAGTGTTGTGTGTAATTGTTCGTGTCGTGTTGTTGCGCTACCCGTGTCGGTACGCTATTTTCATAGCTTCCTCCTTGTGTTTAGGAGAGTATTTACGCACCTGTGTGTGCGCTCGCTTATTACGCCTGAGTGCGTCCTTTTGCCTCCGGGCTGTTTGGATTTAATTTTTGTGTGCTCTAGTAAAGTCTTGTTGGACTTATCCTCTGCTTCCTGCGCCTGATTCTACACCACACCAATCCACAGCATCGTGACAGAATTACACACCTCGACATGGAATCAGCAGGAGCACCCGTCGACATCATGGAGGAGCATCTCCTTGGTCAAGAGCACCGAATCAACCGGATCGGGCACGCCTTGGAGGGCGTCATGGACACCCTTCGTCGATGGGAAACCAGCGGGGTTCCCACAGCCCCACCTATCGCACCATCACCACCGGACAGCCAGCCCGTCCATCGATCGGAACCCAGTGGGATTCGGCTCTCGCTCCCGAGGGCGTACGACGGCACCGCTGCCGGGTGTCAGGGGTTCCTCTTACAAGTGGAGCTCTACCTTGCCACCATACACCCGGCGCCCTCGGGATACGAGAGCGTTTCCGCCCTCATCTCCTGTCTCACCGGCAAGGCGTTGGAGTGGGCCAACGCCGAATGGAGGGGAATAGATGCCGCCACAGTCACCTATGCGGAGTTCTCCCGCCGCTTCCGTGCTGTCTTCGACCATCCACCAGAGGGGAAAGCGGCGGGGGAACGTCTATTCCACCTCCGACAGGGGATGAGGAGCGCTCAAGAGTTTGCGCTGGAGTTCCGGACTCTAGCGGCTGATGCTGGGTGGAATGAGAGGGCCCTCATAGACCACTTCAGATGTAGCCTTCGGGAGGACGTCCGCAGGGAGTTAGCATGCAGGGACACTACACTAACATTTGACCAGCTGGTGGACATGGCCATTCGACTGGACACCCTGCTTGCGACCCGCGGACGTCCCAGGTGGGGGCCTCCCATTCCACCCTCCAGCGCCTCCGAGCAGAGTCCGATGGAGCTTGGAGGTGCTGGCGCTAGAGGGAGAAGAGGTAGGAGCTCGAGGGGGGCAGTCTCCTGCACCAAGTGTGGCCGCGGAGGGCACACCGCGGCTAGGTGCTGGGGAGGGTCCCCTGGTGAGGGAGATGGCAGGTCATACAGTGGGGAGTCCTCCCAGGTGAGTAGGCGCCCTACTTACCCAGAGCTTTCTGTCGTACACATTACATTACCTGTTTGTTTCCCACAGGTTGCACCTCGTTCCCAGCATAAGGCGCTAGTCGATTCAGGCGCAGCTGGGAATTTTGTAGATCGGAAATTCTGTGTTAAGTTAGGGATTCCCCTCCTTCCAGTCGAAAAACCCTTTCCTGTACATGCCTTAGATAGTCGTCCGTTAGGATCTGGGTTGATTGGGGAGGTCACAGCGCCACTTAGGATGATGACGCAGGGGGGTCATGAGGAGACGATTCAACTCTATCTGATCGACTCTCCTGCGTATCCGGTGGTACTGGGGCTTCCCTGGTTGATTACCCATGATCCTACTATTTTGTGGCGAGAGAAGGCTCTTAAAGGGTGGTCTGCTCAGTGTGAGGGGTTATGTCTGGGTGTTTCCATAGGGGCGACCTCGGTGGAGAGTCCGAACCAGATGCCAGCACTGCACATTCCTCCTGAGTATGAGGATTTGGCGCTCGTGTTTAGTAAGACCAGAGCGGCACGGTTGCCACCTCATAGACAGGGGGATTGTGCGATAGACCTCCAGACAGGAGCCGCGCTTCCGCGGAGCCATGTGTATCCTTTGTCACAGGAGGAGAAAAGGGCAATGGAAACTTACATTGCCGAGTCTCTGAGACAGGGATACATACGGTCCTCCACTTCTCCCGCGTCCTCGAGCTTCTTTTTTGTGAAGAAAACGGATGGAGGTTTGCGTCCGTGTATTGATTACCGCGGTCTCAATCAGGTGACTGTGAAATATAGTTATCCACTCCCGCTGATTGGGACCATGACGGAGTCATTACACGGGGCACGGTTCTTCACAAAATTGGACCTCAGGAGCGCATATAACTTGGTGCGCATTAGGGAGGGCGATGAGTGGAAGACAGCATTTAGTACTACCTCCGGCCATTACGAGTATCTCGTCATGCCATATGGGTTAATGAATGCTCCATCAGTCTTCCAATCGTTTGTAGATGAAATTTTCCGGGACATGCAGGCGCAGGGAGTAGTGGTGTACATAGATGATATTCTTGTGTACAGTTCTACTCGGGCCGAGCATGTAGCCCTGGTGCGCAGGGTATTGAGGAGACTGTTGGAGCATGACCTGTATGTCAAAGCTGAGAAATGTCTGTTCTTTCAGGAGTCAGTTTCCTTTTTGGGTTACCAGTTGTCTGCGTCAGGGGTGAGAATGGAGGTGGACCGAGTGTCCGCCGTGCGTAATTGGCAAACCCCAACTACGGTTAAAGAGGTGCAGCGGTTCTTGGGTTTTGCGAATTACTACCGGAGGTTTATCCGGGGTTTTGGACAGGTGGCAGCTCCCATAACGTCTCTTCTGAAGGGGGGTCCGGTGCGCTTGCAGTGGTCGGCTGAGGCGGACAGGGCCTTTGGGAGACTGAAGGACCTGTTTACCTCGGCTCCGGTGTTGGCGCACCCGGATCCCACTTTACCCTTCCAAGTTGAGGTGGACGCGTCTGAGGCCGGTATCGGGGCAGTTCTTTCTCAACGATCCGGTACACCACCTAAGCTCCGCCCCTGTGCTTTTTATTCTAAGAAGCTCAGTCCGGCGGAGCGGAATTATGACGTAGGGGACAGGGAGCTGTTAGCCGTAGTACAGGCCCTAAAGGTGTGGAGGCATTGGCTTGAGGGGGCTCAGCACCCTTTCCTCATTCTGACCGACCATCGTAACCTGGAATACATTCGGGCAGCTAGGAGACTGAATCCTCGCCAGGCTCGATGGACTATGTTTCTCGCCCGGTTTGTGTTCAAGATCACTTACATCCCTGGGTCCCAGAACGGGAAGGCAGATGCTCTGTCCCGTCGGTATGACACGGAGGAGAGGTGCGTGGAGTCCATTCCCATACTACCGGAGTCTTGTCTGGTGGCACCGGTGGTGTGGGAGGTCGATACGGAGATCGAGCGGGCGTTACGCACCGACCCTAGTCCTCCACAGTGTCCGGTGGGTCGGGCGTACGTCCCGCTCGAGGTCCGGGATCGGCTGATTTATTGGGCTCACACGTCCCCCTCCTCTGGACATCCAGGTATTGGCCGGACAGTGCACTGCCTTAGTACGAAGTACTGGTGGCCAACGTTAGCCAGGGATGTGAGGGTTTATGTCTCCTCCTGCTCAGTGTGTGCCTAGTGTAAGGCGCCCAGACACTTGCCCAGGGGTAAATTACAGCCCCTGCCCGTTCCACAACGACCCTGGTCTCACCTCTCGGTGGATTTTGTTACCGATCTTCCCTCCTCACAGGGGAATACCACCATCCTGGTCGTTGTGGATCGGTTCTCGAAGGCCTGTCGTCTCCTTCCCATGCCGGGTCTTCCTACTGCCCTACAGACCGCTGAGGCTCTATTTACTCACGTCTTCCGGCATTACGGGGTGCCCGAGGATATAGTGTCCGATCGAGGCCCCCAGTTTACCTCCAGAGTCTGGAGAGCATTTATGGAACGTTTGGGGGTCTCGGTGAGCCTTACCTCGGGTTACCACCCGGAGAGTAATGGGCAGGTCGAACGAGTCAACCAGGATGTGGGTAGGTTTCTGAGGTCATATTGTCAGGGCCGGCCGGAGGAGTGGGCGAGATATGTGCCCTGGGCCGAGATGGCACAGAACTCTCTCCGCCACTCCTCCACGAGACTAACCCCTTTCCAGTGTGTGTTAGGGTACCAGCCGGTTCTGGCACCGTGGCATGAGAGCCAGATCGAGGCCCCCGCTGTGGATGAGTGGGTGCGGCGCTCGGAGGAGACGTGGAACGCTGCACACGTCCATCTGCAGCGTGCCATACGTCGACAGAAGACGAGCGCCGACCTACACCGCAGTGAGGGGCCAGTGTACGCACCTGGAGATCGAGTCTGGCTCTCAACCAGAGACCTGCCCCTCCGCCTGCCCTGCCGGAAGCTGGGTCGGCGGTTTGTGGGGCCTTTTAAAGTCCTGAGGAGATTGAACGAGGTGTGTTACAGGTTAGAACTACCTATTGATTACAAGAATATTAACCCCTCGTTCCATGTGTCTCTCCTCAGGCCGGTGGTAGCTGGTCCACTCCAGGACTTTGAGATTGAGGAGACTCCTCCGCCCCCGTTGGACATCGAGGGGGCTCCGGCGTACACTGTTCGGACCATCCTGGATTCGAGACGCCGGATGGGGGGGTCTCCAATATCTCGTGGAGTGGGAGGGGTACGGTCCGGAGGAGCGGTGCTGGGTGCCGAGGAGGGACATTCTGGATCCGTCCCTGATGACCGAATTCCATCGTGGTCATCCTACGCGCCCTGCTCCGCGTCCTCCTGGTCGTCCCCGAGGCCGGAGGCGGCTCGCGGCTGGAGCCGCGCGTCAAGGGGGGGGTACTGTCACGGTTTCGGCCGAGGCGGCTCCTCCTCCTTGTTCGGGCAGGTTTCGCCGGTCGTCGTCTCCGGAGTTCTAGCTGCCACCGCTCTATGTTTCTTGTTTGATTGGTTTTGTCTGTTAGTCACACCTGTTTTGTGTTATGTCTCATTTAGCACCCTATTTAGTTTCCTTGGTGTTAGTTTAGTGTTGTGTGTAATTGTTCGTGTCGTGTTGTTGCGCTACCCGTGTCGGTACGCTATTTTCATAGCTTCCTCCTTGTGTTTAGGAGAGTATTTACGCACCTGTGTGTGCGCTCGCTTATTACGCCTGAGTGCGTCCTTTTGCCTCCGGGCTGTTTGGATTTAATTTTTGTGTGCTCTAGTAAAGTCTTGTTGGACTTATCCTCTGCTTCCTGCGCCTGATTCTACACCACACCAATCCACAGCATCGTGACACATTTATCAACTGTGCGTACATTATCAACTGTGCGATTACAGCTGTGAGTCTTTCTGGGTAAGTCTCTAAGAGCTTTCCACACCTGGATTGTGCAACATTTGGCCAGTATTATTAAAAAAATTATTTAAGCTCTGTCAAATTGGTTTTTGATAATTACTAGACAACCATTTTCAGGTCTTGCCATAGATGTTCAAGTAGATTTAAGTCAAAACTGTAACTCGGCCACTCGGGAACATTCACTATCTTCTTGGTAAGCAACTCCCGTGTAGATTTGGCCTTGTGTTTTAGGTTATTGTCCTGCTGAACAGTGAATTAATCTCCCAGTGTCTGGTGGAAAGCAGACTGAACCAGGTTTTTCTCTAAGATTTTGCATTTGCTTAGCTCCCTTTCAGTTGATTTTTTATCCTGAAACACTCCCCAGTCCTTAACGATTACAAGCATACCCATAACATGATGCAGCCACCACTATGCTTGAAAATATGAAGAGTGGTACTCAGTAATGTGTTGTATTGGATTTGCCCCAAACATAACACTTTGTATTAAGGCCAAAAGTAAATTGCTTTGCCACATTTTTGCAGTATTAATTTAGTGCCTTGTTGCAAACAGGATGCATGTTTTGGAATGTTTGTATTCTGTACAGGCGTCCTTCTTTTAACTCTGTCAATTAGGTAAGTATTGTGGAGTGTACAATGTTCTTGATCCATCCTCAGTTTTGTCCTATCACAGCCATTAAACTCTGTAACGGTTTTAACGTCACCATTGGCCTCATGATGAAATCCCTGAAAGGTATCCTTCCTCTCCGGCAACTGAGTTAGGAAGGATGCCTGTATCTTTGTAGTGACTGGGTGTATTGATACACCATCCAAAGTGTAATTAATAACTTCATCATGCTCAGAGGGATATTTAAATTCAGCCATCTACCAATAGGTGCCCTTTGTGAGGCATTGGAAAACCTCCCTGGTCTTTGTGGTTATATCTGTGTTTGAAATTCACTGCTCGACTGAGGGACCTTAGAGATAATTGTTTGTATGTGTGGGGTACAGAGATTAGGTAGTCAATTGAAAATCATTGAGTCCATGCAACTTATTATGTGACTTGTTAAGCACATTTTTACTCCTGAACTTATTTAGGCTTGCCATAATTAAGAGGTTGAATACTTATTGACTCAAGACATTTCAGCTTTTCATTTTGAATTAATTTGTTAAAAACATAATTCCACTTTGATATTATGGGGTATTGTGTGTAGGCCAGTGACAAGAACAATCTCAATTTAATCAATTTTAAAATCTGGCTGTCACACAACATAATGTGGAAAAAGTCAAGGGTTGTGAATACTTTCTGAAGGCACTGTACTTTTCCCAATACAATAATAATAAAAAAGCAATATGGATTACACTAAGGGTTACTAATGGCATAAGATTTGCATAGTGGCATGTCTGGGATATTTTTTGGAACAGATGGGTTAAAACATTCTGCACACACCTCTACAGAAATGTGCTCAAATTTGCTATTGCGCTTTCTTGTAGAAACGGACATGGCCTAGTTCCAACATTTCCAAACCATACAGAAAATTATGGTATTTTTGTTACCATAAAAAGTGAATGGAGGGCGTTTTCCAGGTGGGATTGTAGCGCTCGTTCCCGAGTTCACAAATATAGTATGGCTCTGATTTATATATTTTGTTGCATACACAAATCCTAGGACCTCCAGATATGCAATAATTTAATAAGAAATGTAGGTAGAGTTGATAAATGAGGCCCCTGGTGATAAAGGGTAATGCTTTACACTTTAGACCTAGGTGGCAGAGGCTGTTGATCTTGCAATGTTTTTTATCAACACATTTGTTTCCTTCATCAGGATATAATTATAGTCAGGGGTGAAAGTAAGCCGGTATGGTCCAGTACAGAGTACCAGCAAAATAAATCGTGGCAGTACGCAACACCGGTAAAACATTAGCCCATCACAATAATTTAAACAAAGATGGCACAATAATTTACCGCCTGTCAGTCGCAATAGAAATGAGCGAATTTAGGCTACTTAAAAACGTGCGGTATAGGTCTACGCTCCAAAATGCTGTTAGGTTAGGTGTGAACAATGACATTTTGCCAAGGCAGAGATGACTGGCGGAGACCGAGACGCGAGTGGGTAGCAAGATGCATCAGGCTACAAGAGTAGACATATTATGATAATCACAGAATGTCATTGCACTTTTTGGTGTTTTGTAGCCTAATAGACATCTCTTTCCATTCTTCAAATGGCGGGTGCACAGTGAACTGTTTGGATGCTGGGATGATTTTTGTGGACAAACGTGCGCAGGTAGCCTTTTTGAAGAAATTGGCTACAGATCTTCATGCGAATATTAAAAAATCCCCATAAAACAAATATGCGCATTTTCCCATAGATGTGTTTCCATCAAATTGACTTGTTGCAGATAAAAGGCTGTGTATGATGATGTAGTGCACATAAAAATACATTTTGCGTTTAGATTCCCATGTACCCAATAAAAAATACAAGTTAAATGGGTTTCCATCGCATTTTCAACTCATGGTTTTCTAACAAAATAATTTCCGTGATAAATTGTGGTAGGTAGCCTAGCGGTTAAGAGCGTTGGGGCAGTAACCGAAAGGTCGCTGGTTCGAATCCCCAAATCGACTACATGAAAAATCGGTCATGTACATTTGTGCAACGCACTTAACCCTAATTGCTCCTGTATATCACTCTGGATAAGAGTGTCTAGTAAATATAGAGTGCGCTCTAGCCCAGGGGTTCCTAAACTTTTTCACTCAGGCCCCCCCTGATATTTGCACAGAAAAGCGTTTCCACCGACATTACTCGCATAATTCATTTTACCGACACAAAAAGATTTCACCTTGTCTAGCATATTTTGTTTAGTCGACATTTGGAAAGTTTACCATTTCCATCAAGCCTGTCATTACATTTTTATCTGACATACTTTACTCGCATAAAAGGTTGGAGGGAAACCTGGTTAATCAGATGAAGACATAATGCCTGGTTGTATTCATGCCACATCAAAAGGCAATACATTTTTACAGTTAAAAATTATATGTTTTTACTATTCACTAAGCATAGTGGATATGACCCCTTCATAAGAGTGTCATTTGTTTTGTAAATAATAAATAAAAAAGACAAATCTAAAAACCTGTCTGACTTTCTGGAATATTTATAAAATAATCCTGTAAGCAGAAAATATTTAAATATAACCCTAGCAAACATCTGAGTTTAGATTTCTACCTGTGGTATTTTCCATTGGGGGGTGATCATCATCTCAACTTCTACTGAGCATCTACCCACATATGAATTGAAAAACAAGCCCTTGAAGCTCCTGCAGACTGAGTCATTCTAATGCCCCCCTCATATGTGTAGTCATTGTGGGATTTGATAATTGGAAAGTCTCATTGTTGGCCATGCTGAAGTTCCCCCTATAGGCAACACCTGCTGGAGGGGTTTAGAACAAGTCCCGCATACACAATTAGTTATTTTTGTTTTGCCTGTATTTTTTACCTTAAAATCCCCTCCATATGTGTGGTAGAGAGGCTTGAAAAAGTCCTCTGGGCTTGGGGAATAGTTCATCAAGTGTAGCCTCTTCGGCCACAATCTGCAGGGAAGAGATGTAGAGGCAAAGTGACAAACAGGGAAAGTTGTTTTCACAAAGGAAATTATATGTGAATGTAATGTATGTGAAAGTGACATAAGCAGAACTATTCAGGTCTTCACAAATACTCTTTCACTTTTCATTTCTTGGAGGATGGAATTTTTCTCTATGCAGGTGTTATAATGTGTTTTAAAGGGTAAGTGGTGTAATTGAGAGTGTATGACACCTCCACCGTGCTATCGTTGGTTAGGTTTGGTGTAATAATAATGTCGAAGCAGCTCTGACTTCCTGTGTCTTCTAACCCCTATATCTACATGATGTATCTGCAAGTAAAGAGCATCAGCTGTGGTGTCTGTGTATGTGGGAGGTTATGTCAGGAAATTGTAGTGTATTCACGCTTTCTGTAAAAACACCAAGAGGCTGAACATTTCTAGCCTGTTCACAGATCAATTTGTGCTTTAGCCAACTGTTGTGTTTGTTCAAGGCATCTGACGAAAGTCAGAGAAGTTGGATATAGCACATATGATGGTGACCAGGCTAGAACATTTAATTTATTGGCAGACCTGAAGAAATTGAGGTTACAAGTTGGTGTCTGATCAAAAATGCTTATCTGTATAAAAACAATGTTCAATAGCAAACATTTACTGTTGCCTGAATGATCATAAATAAGGCATACTCACATTTTAAAGAGGTAGCACAGGCAGCACAGGATCAAACAGGGGACAATGGTCAGTAAAACGGGCCACTGCCACCAAAACTTATCATCCCCTTCTGTAAATATACACATAGTGTATAGAAAGAGATAAACATTTTATACATTACTATAACCTGAAAAATAAAGTCCCATTCCAATATATCCAGGAAGATCATGTAACGCAGATCAGTGAAATCTAAACTTGCTGCATTGATGTACCTGTAGTCCTCCATTCTACGGTGGAGCTCCATTCGCTCCAGGGACCTTGGTAGTTGGACACAGGGTTCACTGAGGCCTGGACATTTGCCACATACTCAGTTCCTGGTTGCAGTATAAGGTTGTTTAGCACTTGGTACCTCCGGTCCTCTCTTACAGGGTAATAGACTGGATCCTGTAGGTCAAAAGAAAAACTCATATTTAACAGTTTGAGGGAACTGGTCTTTCACATACTGTAACATTTTATTGGAAACATGTAACATAGCAAATATATTTAGTTTACCTTTAAATAATGTTTTGTTCTAATCCGCACCCTGTACATGAACAGTTTATCAAGGTAAGTGTTTTCATCCATCTGCCAAGTGATGTTGTAGCTGTCAATGTTCTCTGTTACTTGCACATTGACAGGATGCTGCGGCTTCACTATGGAAGAAAAGGCAGAGAAGCTTGGGTTGGAACCATTATATGAAAAAGGCATGGATTCAAGTGCACACAGCTCAATCATTTGTACCATATTAGCTTTCAAATGCGGGTGATACATAAGAACCCAGGACACACAGTCCCCACCACACAATAATCCTCATTGTAAAGACTGTTCAACACTGTCATTTCAAAGCTGTGCAAAGT
This sequence comes from Coregonus lavaretus, assembly GCF_964263955.1. Classification (NCBI taxonomy): domain Eukaryota; kingdom Metazoa; phylum Chordata; class Actinopteri; order Salmoniformes; family Salmonidae; genus Coregonus; species Coregonus lavaretus. The sequence continues at coordinate 15,346,495 of NC_140015.1, read as the reverse complement.
TCAAACTGTTGATAAAAATGTGTCATAGCAGAATAGGTCTTAAGACACCATACTCAATCCAGTAAGCGGTTGATAAGATTATGTTACTGCTAATGATAAACACTTCTTATTCATGTCATATCTTGTCATTGAATCAGAGGCGATGTTCAGGGGAAAGTACCAACCATCCTAAGACATAGGCCTACTCCACTTACCTAATTGATACAATTTCCAGTCAGTTGAGTCATCGGTTTTCATTTTGTCTTCTTTTCCTGTGTGCTTTACTCTTGCAGTGCAAGTAGTGTCAGAGCCTATGTATATGCCAAAACCTTCTGGTTGTATTATGCACCATCTTTGTGAGGGTGTTATTTCACAGCTAGCATTCACTTGCCCGTCAAAATCTCTGAAAAGAGAGAAGAGTGATTATAATATTAAAATACAGCTTTTGTGAGAAAACAAAAAACAAATATGAAAAGGTTTATGTAACATTCAGATGTTTTTCTTAAAATGACATGTTTAAACTTTACAGTTTTACTAAACGTGATCTCTTAAACCTATCGGAGCAAGGCCAGAAACACAGCAGTGACAGAGAACAGTGTGTACCTGCACTCTGCCTCAAGGAGAATGGGAGATGAGGGCACTGTGCCTGAGCAGGAGCAGTTCAGGGATGTCTTGTAGTCTGTGGTGCAGGTGACATTGCAGAAACATGCAACTGTGAATGCAGGGGAAAAGGATGATGTGGTCAGTGTGATGCCAGTGCCATGGTGCCCAGACTCATAGTCTATATAAGGCTCTGCTGGTACCCTGATGTGGTAAAACATTTCCTTCTAATATAACAAACTATCTAGATATGTGTTTGAGAAAATACATCACTTGAAAATCAATACAATATATAGCACAAATAATAGATGAGAAAAAGTGTAACTTGCCGTATTGAATCAGGTAACACAACACCAGTGAGGTGATTAGCAGTTGCTTCACAGCCATGAGGGCAACAATGGACAGTAGTCTGTTCTGCTCAATAACTGATATCACCAATGGCACCTGAAAGCCTGAAAAACAAGAGATCACATTTGTCCTTGTGTTGGAGTTCATTGCTTGAAGTAAAGTAACCATTACTAGAAGTGTATGAAACAAATATATAGTATTGTATTGGAGTCGAGAAGAAGGAGCAAGTTTAATTTAAGACTATCACTTTCATATCAAGCAAAGGTTAAGTCCATAAATGGAAGCAACAAATGCGTTTACAAAAACACCAAACCCCACACAAAGAAATCTAATGATAGACAACGCTAACAATAGAATAAGGATATTGTACTTCAATGTTATTCATGTTATTCAGAAAAATACTATTCAGATAGTATTCTTACCTTATTGGTTCTGACAGATTCTGCTAACCATGCCACATGGCATCATTGTTTGATTATTTCTAAAGCCAAATGAATTCATTCATTTGTGTCACAGACTGAGTGATGAAGTTCAGGTCACAATGACATATCTGACATATTGAAAGTCGTCATCTGCTGCAGTGTCACTGAGGATGTGGTTGTTTTGTGGCTACCCTATGAGCATTGTACGAGGTCCCTCCCAACCCTACTTCTGTCTTTCCATCTGTGAGAACAAAGTTTGAGACATGCACTATATATATAAAAGTATGTGGACACCCCTTCAAATGAGTGGATTTGGCTATTTCAGCCACACCCGTTGCTAACAGGTGTATCAAATTTAGCGCACAGACATGCAATCTCTATAAACAAACATTGGCAGTAGAATGGCCCGTACTGAAGAGCTCAGTGACTTTCAACGTGGCACCGTCATAGGATGCCACCTTTCCAACAAGTCAGTTGGAATTTTTTTAAGAAGGTCATACCAAGGATCAATTTGCTATTTGAGATAGAACTTTACGACCCCTTGAAGTATATAAAAAAATACATAAAAAACATATCTGATGAAACATTTTTGTTTCACTACTATTAGCCCATATATTGAATAACAGATCCCCCCCCCCAAAAAAATAATAAAAAAATAATAATAATAATAATAACAGATTCACTACATGGAACAACAGATAGTCCCCCCAAAAAAATCTAAAGGAAGTTTGTTCTGAAGTGTCTGTCCTATATCTGAGAGATATAAGACAGATCAGGAAACATTATTATAATTTAACCCCTTATTTTTGGCACTAAACAGTCTCCATATATACTTCCAGACCTTCAGACGAGTCTTGTGAGGCCTAGAGAAAAACAACCGACATGTACGTGAGAGTGAGAGTCTCACCTATCCACAGAGGGGTCATATTAGTGTGTAGCCCAAACTGTTCGGACGCTACAAGTTGGCAGATTGGCTGTACCGACTTCAGACGAGTCCCACGCTTGTGGGGGTCGTAGAGCAAATCGGAGAACACTATCGTGTTCGTGAGAGAGGGGTCATAACAGTTTTATAGCCAAACCGTTCGGACGCTACAGACGATTTTGTGAAAAGACCGATTTTCGGGATGTCTCATGGTCTGACAAACACTGCTCTAGCTCTGTCACCTTTTACCGCAGATGCAGAAGTGCGACATCAGCTGATGCAGTGGATTGAGATGCATCCAATGCAAAAACAGATATCTCTAGCTTAAACTGACAGATTTTTATGGGGATGTTTTTATTATGCTAATTAGATTTCTGCAGGGCGCGGACATCGACTCTAGTGGGTTAAAGGTCAAATAAAACAGCATTATTGACACTGCTCTAGAATGTGGCTATTGAAACAATTTCAGATTGATAAATCGATATTTCAATTCAATTGCATCATCTTAATCTTATTTTCACATTGTGATCAAATTACACCTGAAGCCTTACAGTGCTCAATTTTCTCAATTTTCCTCAACTCCTCTAGGGTTTATACTGACAGGCTTCCCAATGATTATTTATTAGTAATGTATTACAGGCTGTGGCCTATGTGTTCCACATTACAGGCCACAGCATGGGTTCAAATCCACCCCCTGGCCCTTTGACTCATCCTCCCACTTAGCCTTCGCGTTCCTATGCTTCAGTATTCCTTGGACAACATAGTCATATACACTACATGGTATGACCAAAAGTATGTGAACACCTGCTCGTCGAACATTTCATTCCAAAATCATGGGCATTAATATGGAGTTGGTCCCCCCCTTTGCTGCTATATAACATCCTCCACTCTTCTGGGAAGGCTTTCCACTAGATGTTGGAACATTGCTGCGGAGACTTGCTTCCATTCAGCCACAAGAGCATTAGTGAGGTCGGGCACTGATGTTGGCCGATTAGGCCAGGCTCGCAGTTGGCGTTCCAATTCATCCCAATGGTGTTCGATGGGGTTGAGGTCAGGGCTCTGTCAGACCAGTCAAGTTCTTCCACACCGATCTCGAGAAATCATTTCTGTATGGACCTCGCTTTGTGCACGGGGGCATTGTCATGCTGAAACAGGAAAGGGCCTTCCCCAAACTGTTGCCACAAAGTCGGAAGCACAGAATCGTCTAGAATGTCATTGTATGCTGTAGCGTTAAGATTTCCTTCACTGGAACCATGAAAAACAGCCCCAGACCATTAGAAGAAGGCAGTGGAAGGTAGGCCCCTAAATGGCAGGTAATCCAAAAAAGAAGACGAGTAGGCAGCCAGTACATTGCAATAAACTTTAGTGAACTATTAACAGTATATATTTACAAAATAATACATATGGGAGGGTCAGCATAGGATATCAGGATGCACAACTACAACGCGTTTTGACTACTAGAATCTTCCTCAGGCAGCGTTCTGAAATTATTTGATGTTGTATTATTCCAACCTCATACTGTGGAAATATTTATAAAACCTTTTGACTGCAGTGGGCCTTTCCAACCATGGGTCTGCTGCAGGTGCCTGACAAATCACTTCCTCTCTACTTCCCCTCATGTCAAAACAAAAGTCCTGCATGTGCGCCATTTGTGCGCAAGCAAGCGATATCTTGTGGGGACTTTTATTTTGACAGAGAGGAAGAAGGTCTGCAGACCCACGTTTCGAAAGTCAGTTTATTAATTAATGGGTCCTTCCACCAATTTGGTGCCTTTTGAGAAAAAACTGTTTATTTCACCAAATGTTTACACTCTCAGCTTCATAAAGTTTTAACATGTTCAACTTCATAAAAAACACGTTTTCCCATCTCAAGAGGTACAAAATAAAGAAAGTATGTGTATATTAATATAAAGTGATAGGGATGACCATAACAGGGTTGATGATTTCTTCTTAAATCAGCCACAAATCCACTTGTGACAGGGGGGATTGAAGCTTGTTGTGTGAAACAGGGAGTGGCAATTGAACGCAAGCTTCACAAAGACAAATGCATAGTTAAAAAATGTCTAGCCTGTCTGTCTATGGGTAACAGGGTTGAGGTGTTATGCTCGACCCGTTCATTTTACCAGAAAATTGCCAAAAAGAGTAGAAACAGCTCACCTGCTTTTGCTCTATGATTTGACTATTAGATGTTCAATGTTGCTTTTGAAAAAATATTTTAAAAACGAGTTCAGTTCACATAACAGGGTTGACCATAAAATTAGGACAGACGTAAATGAATCACTAATCACTAAATAAATAATAATCTTCAGAAATGACTTTGTCAAAGCAACAAAATAATTTCGGCTTTACTTTAACTTTTACTTAGCTATACTTTCTTTGTTCCCATTTCGGAAGGGACAGGTGTCTTATAGACATATTTGTCCAGTTGTAGGTGGAACTCCGATAACAAGGACATATTCAGAAAGATATTAAATCCACTTTTTGTACCGAGTTAGAAATGGCATCTTGTGTGTGTGTACAGTTGAAGTTGGAAGTTTACATACACTTAGGTTGGAGTCATTAAAACTCGTTTTTCAACCACTCCACAAATTTCTTGTTAACAAACTATAGTTTTGGCAAGTCGGTTTGGACATCTACTTTGTCCATGACACAAGTAATCTTTCCAACAATTGTTTACAGACAGATTATTTCACTTATAATTCACTGTATCACAATTCCAGTGGGTCAGAAGTTTACATACACTAAGTTGACTGTGCCTTTAAACAGCTTGGAAAATTCCAGAAAATGATGTCATGGCTTTAGAAGCTTCTGATAGGCTAATTGACATCATTTGAGTCAATTGGAGCTGTACCTGCGGATGTATTTCAAGGCCTACCTTCAAACTCAGTGCCTCTTTGCTTGACATCATGGGAAAATCAAAAGAAATCAGCCAAGACCTCAGAAAAAGAATTGTAGACCTCCACAAGTCTGGTTCATCCTTGGGAGCAATTTCCAAATGCCTGAAGGTACCACGTTAATCTGTACAAACAATAATACGCAAGTATAAACACCATGGGACCACGCAGCTGTCATACCACTCAGGAAGGAGACGCGTTCTGTCTATTAGAGATGAACGTACTTTGGTGCGAAAAGTGCAAATCAATCCCAGAATAACAGCAAAGGACCTTGTGATGCTGGAGGAAACAGGTACAAAAGTATCTATATCCACAGTAAAATAAGTCCTATATCGACATAACCTGAAAGGCTGCTCAGCAAGGAAGAAGCCACTGCTCCAAAACCGCCATAAAAAAAGCCAGACTATGGTTTGCAACTGCACATGGGGACAAAGATCGTACTTTTTAGAGAAATGTCCTCTGGTCTGATGAAACAAAAATAGAACTGTTTGGCCATAATGACCATCGTTATGTTTGGAGGAAAAAGCGGGTCACTTGCAAGCCGAAGAACACCATCCCAACCGTGAAGCACGGGGGTGGCAGCATCATGCTGTGGGGGTGCTTTGCTGCAGGAGGGACTGGTGCACTTCACAAAATAGATGGCATCATGAGGAAGGAAAATTATGTGGATATATTGAAGCAACATCTCAAGACATCAGTCAAGAAGTTAAATCTTGGTCGCAAATGGGTCTTCCAAATGGACAATGACCCCAAGCATACATCCAAAGTTGTGGCAAAATGGCTTAAGGACAACAAAGTCAAGGTATTGGAGTGGCAAGGAGGCCTACAAACCTGACTCAGTTACACCAGCTCTGTCAGGAGGAATGGGCCAAAAGCCACCCAACTTATTGTGGGAAGCTTGTGGAAGGCTACCCGAAACGTTTGACCCAAGTTAAACAATTTAAAGGCAATGCTCCCAAATACTAATTGACCCAATGGGAATGTGATGAAATAAATAAAAGCTGAAATAAATCATTCTCTCTACTATTATTCTGACATTTCACATTCTTAAAATAAAGTGGTGATCCTAAATGTCAGGAATTGTGAAAAATTGAGTTTAAATGTATTTGGCTAAGGTATATGTAAACTTCCGACTTCTACTGTAAATCTTTGTTTGTGTTGTTTGGCTCACACTGTGGCTGCAGCGCTTAGAAATGACTAGTTCCTGCAAAGATGCTGGGAAATGCAAGATATGGCTATCACAAGCTAAAATAATTAGCTAACGATGATAGTCATTTCATTTGATATCAGCTACCTCTTCCCATCTTTCCTGTCTTTCCAAAACAGTAGGCTACTACTGTATATCTTTAATAAAGCTCAATAAATGCGAAAGGAGTGGCAGTCCCACTACTTTAAAAAAAGATGTAGACTATAGGCTGGATAATGTTTTATGTATGAGCCGGTCGCCAGGGGACACGAGTGTATCACCGGTTGGGCATATTATAATATGTTTGGATGCCAGAAGACAAATGACAACAGGAATAATAGCGCCATCTGGCGGACATTTGGGCTGAGGCTGGAGCAGGAGGCTGAAAGGGATAACGTGCAAACATTTTGGTTTTAGGGCCTGCTATCAAAATAATGGTAGGAGTTGATTTACAGAAGGTCTTACAAAACAAACAAACAAACAATGAAAAAAAATAATCTCTGCAATAAAAAATCAATCTGATATCAATCCAAAATCTGAATCTGGCCTAGAAAATAGACTATGTGCACTGTGAAGACATTTAACATTTAACATTTAAGTCATTTAGCAGACGCTCTTATCCAGAGCGACTTATAAATTGGTGCATTCAACTTAGGATAGCCAGTGGGACACCAGACTATTCCAGGTATTCCTTAAAGAGGTAGGGTTTCAAGTGTCTCCGAAAGGTGGTCAGTGACTCTGCTGTCCTGGCGTCGTGGGGGAGCTTGTTCCACCATTGTGGTGCCCAAGCAGCGAATAGCTTTGACTGGGCTGAGCGGGAACTGTGCTTCCGTAGAGGTAGGGGAGCTAGCAGGCCAGAGGTGGATGAACGTAGTGCCCTCGTTTGGGTGTAGGGTCTGATCAGAGCCTAAAGGTAAGCAGGTGCCGTTCCCCTCACAGCTCTGTAGGCAAGCACCATGGTTTTGTAGTAGATGCGAGCTTCAACTGGAAGCCAGTGGAGTGTGCGGAGGAGCGGGGTGACATGAGAGAACTTGGGAAGGTTGAACACCAGATGGGCTGCAGTGTTCTGGATAAGTTGTAGGGGTTTAATGGCACAGGCAGGGAGCCCAGCCAACAGCGAGTTGCAGTAATCCAGACGGGAGATGACAAGTGCCTGGATTAGGACTTGTGCCACTTTCTGTGTAAGGTAGGGTCGTACTCTGCGAATGTTGTAGAGCATGAACGTGCAGGATCGGGTCACCGCTTTGATGTTAGCGGAGAACGACAGGGTGTTGTCCAGGGTCACGCCAAGGTTCTTTGCACTCTGGGAGGAGGACACAATGGAGTTGTCAACCGTGATGGCGAGATCATGGAGCGGGCAGTCCTTCCCTGGGAGGAAGAGCAGCTCTGTCTTGCCGAGGTTCAGCTTGAGGTGGTGATCCGACATCCACACTGATATGTCTGCCAGACATGCAGAGATGCGATTCACCACCTGGTTATCAGAAGGGGGAAAGGAGAAAATTAATTGTGTGTCGTCTGCGTAGCAATGATAGGAGAGACCATGTGAGAATATGACAGAGCCAAGTGACTTGGTGTATAGAGAGAATAGGAGAGGGCCTAGAACTGAGCCCTGGGGGACACCAGTGGCGAGAGCACGTGGTGCGGAGACAGATTCTCGCCACGCCACCTGGAAGGAGCGACCTGTCAGGTAAGACGCAATCCAAGAGTGAGCAGCGCCGGCGATGCCCAACTTGGAGAGGGTGAAGAGGAGGATCTGATGGTTCACAGTATCAAAGGCAGCAGATAGGTCTAGAAGGATAAGAGCAGAGGAGAGAGAGTTAGCTTTAGCAGTGCGGAGAGCCTCCGTGACACAGAGAAGAGCAGTCTCAGTTGAATGACCAGTCTTGAAACCTGACTGGTTTGGATCAAGAAGGTCATTCTGAGAGAGATAGCAGGAGAGTTGGCTAGAGACGGCACGCTCAAGAGTTTTGGAGAGAAAAGAAAGAAGCGATACTGGTCTGTAGTTGTTGACAGCGGTCAAGGATGAGTTGATGAGCGAGGTGAGGTAAGGGAGAAGGTCTCCGGAAATGGTCTGGAGAAAAGAGGAGGGGATAGGGTCAAGCGGGCAGGTTGTTGGGCGGCCGGCCATCACAAGTCGCAAGATTTCATCTGGAGAGAGAGGGGAGAAAGAAGTCAAAACATAGGGTAGTTCAGTGTGAGCAGGACCAGCGGTGTCATTTGACTTAATAAATGAGGATCGGATGTCGTCAACCTTCTTTTCAAAATGGTTGACGACGTCATCCACAGAGAGGGAGGAGGGAGGGGGAGTAGGAGGAGGATTCAGCAGGGAGGAGAAGGTGGCAAAGAGCTTCCTAGGGTTAGAGGCAGAGGCTTGAAATGTAGAGTGGTAGAAAGTGGCTTTAGCAGCAGAAACAGAGGAAGAAAATATAGAGAGGAGGAAGTGAAAAGATGACAGGTCCGCAGGGAGTCTAGTTTTCCTCCATTTCCGCTCGGCTGCCCGGAGACCTGTTCTGTGAGCTCGCAATGAGTTGTCAAGCCACGGAGCTGGAGGGGAGGACCGAGCTGGCCGGGAGGATAGGGGACAAAATACGAAATACAGCCTACCCACGTGGACGCTCTCCCCATCAGGGCTTCCCGAAGTCAAACATGAACACTGGCAAAGCCAGATAGAAATACATGTACCTCAGTGGAGGCTCCTCAGAGGAGGAAGTGGAGGACCATCCTCAGTGAATTTTATAAAATGTAAAATAGTGAAACTTAAAAAAGTTATCCTTTTTAGATAAAACTTTACTAAATATATTCACGTCACCAAATAATTGATTAAAACACACTGTTTTGAAATTAAGGTAGCCTCAACACTACTCTCTGGGGTAGCACCATGGTGTAGCCGGAGGACAGATAGTTTCCGTCCTCCTCTTGGTACATTGACTTCAATACAAAACCTAGGAGGCTCATGGTTCTCACCCCCTTCCATAGACTTACACAGTAATTATGACAACTTCCGGATGATGTCCTCAACCTATCAGAGCTCTTGCAGAATGAATTGACATGTTGCCACCAAATCAAAGGATCAGAGAATTAATCTAGTACTGAAATCATAAGCTACAGCTAACTAGCACTGCAGTGCATAAAATGTGGTGAGTAGTTGACTCAAAGAGAGAGAAAGACACTAGTTTAACAGTTTTTAACAAATACATTTCTTAAAAAATGAAGGAGAAGCAAGAGAGGGAGAGAGAGAGCTAGCTATATTTCATAGTATTTTTTTTTCACTTTCACTTAAAGATGCACTAAAAGGAAATCGCTCAGTGTAGAGAATAATTGTACCATCTAAACCGCTGTGAAATATATTTTTCATAACCCCCAAATATTGAATTTTCAGCTATTTGAAGCTGGTGTACAAAACCGAAAGTAAAAGACGCAAAAATGAAACATAAAAACGGGAAGCATAGAAATAGCGCACATAGAACAGATCTACCGCTTCTTAGACTTGCTTTCAATGATAATGACAGATCTATAATACACATTTTTATGTGAATTTGGTCAGGTTGCCCAAGAAGTTACATATTGCAGCTAGCTAGCGAATGCAGCTAGCTAGTTTAGCCTACTCAAACACCCGGCTCAAATAGAGAGGGATGCTATGTTAACTAGCTGGCTATGGCTATCCAACACTGGAACTCTTCCAAGTCAAGCCATTTATTGCCACCGGGGCCTGCCGGTGTAACTGCTAAACTGCTTGCTGTACACTGTACTGTGTGTAACGGTTAGCAGTTATGGTATGAAGGTTTGGCTTGGAAAGGTTTTTTCGCCTGGTCACAGAATAGTGCGTAGATGCGAGAAGGAATTATACAATGTGCAAAGAGATCATGCTGATGTGGCTGCTATGAAAGTGAACTGTGTTTGGGGGTGAACAGGGGTGTATTCTTTCAGCCGATTATGTTAAAACATTTCTTAAACGGAAGCAAACGGAACGAAACGGGAAGAAACATTCCTGAATTTGTCCAACAGAAACTCTTGTTTGCAACTCTTTGGACTAGTGAATTCACCTTAGATCAGCTAGATGCAGGCAAGCGTGTGCACGGCAGTATTGAATGTGTCACTGTCTGTTACCTTGATTACAACAACAACAAAAAATCTCGACCTGTGGACCTACATTGTAAACTTTCATTCATAGGCTAGGTTGTAGCAACCTCATTTTTTAGTGATCCAATTGACATTTTAGTCATTTAGCAGACGCTCTTATCCAGAGCGACTTACAATTAGTGAGTGCATACATTTTTCATACTGGCCCCCCGTGGGACCATGATGGGTATAGGGAAAATTTGAGTATAGTGTATTAAGTAGCCTAAATCTATCAATGTTAAACTGAGCTGGGTGAATGGAATATGAATGACAGTCATCCAATATGCTGTAATAGAAAAAGGCCATGCTAATAAATAAATAAATAAATCGTCCTCCCTAATCTTAAACGGCACTGACCACCACTGATGTACCTTGAGGCACCCCCTGGGCAACCAACCTGGTCTCAGAGCATTTCATATTATTCTGAATGTAAATCCGGAACACTCCATTTATACTGAACAAAAAAATAAACACAATTCAACAATTTCAACAATTTTACTGAGTTACAGTTCATATAAGGAAATCAGTCAATTGAAATACATTCATTAGGCCCTAACCTATGGATTTCACATGACTTGGCAGGGGCTCAGCCATGGGTGGTCCTGTGAGGTGATAGGCCCACCCACTTGGGAGCCAGGCCCACCCACTGGGTAGCCAGGCCCAGCCAATCAGAATGAGTTTTTCCCCACAAAGGGCTTTATTACAGATAGAAATACTCCTCAGTTTCATCAGCTGTCCGGGTGGCTGGTCTCAGACGATCCTGCAGCAGTGGCGGCTCCTGAACAAATTCTCAGGGAGGGCAATTTTTCTGATGATTTAGGTGACCTACACACATTTTTAAAAAGATATGTCCAGCAACAACATGAAGACAGGGGCAGCATATAAGTCAATACCAGAAGCATTTATTGACTGATCTCAAAAGTGTTGGCTTACAAAAGCAAAATAAGTTATCACAGTAAAAATAATCAAGGGTGTTCTTTCACATTCCTCAACACTGCATAAACAATATGCATTTCCATAAACAAATGAAATATCAGCTGAAAATACAGCATCTTGGTATTTGTTCAGATTGCAGGATCAACAAGAGCTTTTACCACATTTTTTGATATCTGTTTAATCTTACCTTATGGCCTGCACTTGCTTGTGAAGCTGTCGAGGGCACGTTTGATAGAGACAGCATCGATGTCCTTCTTCTGTAGCTTCTGGTACAGAATGTCGACGTGGGGCATGATTTTGTGAAAAAGCCGCAGGAAAAAAATTAAATCTTCATCATGTAGTATCCTCACGTAGCCAGCTGCCTCTCTCAAGGTGTGCTGGTCAAATGAACCCAATGAACCCGTCCGGATGGCTTCAAAACATTATATGAGGTCGTCTCGATTCTCGTAGACAGTGTTCACGACTCTGCTGTTGCTAACCTCATCGTTGTGGCGGCGGACAGCTAGCCTGTATCCCTCATCCAGTTGAGTGGCAATATTCACTCTCCCAAAAGCAGACAATCTCAAACAGCTATATGTGGGTCTTTGACAGCTAATTTTTCTTAATCTTTTCTGAAAGATGGTGCATGTCGGTTACACCAGTCGCTGTCCAAGCGGTGCTGTCTGCTGTGCCGCCTTCAGGGTGGAAGAGTAAGCAGGGGTAGCAAAAAACTGCATTAGCTACATCGCAGCCTGCTAGCCAGGTTTTCCGTTCATACCAATTTTTGGAAAATCCTCGGGTGTAGGACTTCCCCCCTTTAGTAGACACCTGTTGAATTATTAAATTTGGTCTGGGGGGTCCTAATTGTTTCGTTGCCAATTTATCTTCATTTGTTCGCCGACAAAAAGGAACTTCTTTCAAAAGACACAATCGAGTTGGACTGAAGCCTAGCCATTTTGATAGTAGTAGTGAATTGAATGAGGCTGCTACCTGGTCTTTTCTTAGTTACGTTCATTCGTGGTTACGTTATGTATGACGAAAGCGCGTAAGTGCAAGCCCACAGACACCCATAGAGAATGTATTGAAAGCTTTGAAATGTGACAAAACTAGATTTTACATGGGAGTCTATGACAGACTTCTGGGCGATTTTCAACCTGACTGAAATCGCCCAAAAAACGGGCGGGGCCATTTGAAGCACGACTTTAGCCTGATTTGACATTTAGTGGCTGGCAGATCAGACGTGAACACTGATAACTGCTGTTGCCGTGATATAATTTTTTATAAATTTATAAAAAAAAAATATTTTTTTTTATTTAATTTTTTTTTAAATAATTGATTAGAAAAAAAATCCCTTCCTTTTCCCGTTTGGCAGTGCGTCGCCCATATCGCCCTATTGAACAAGCCGTCCCTGTCCTGCAGGTGAAGAAGCCGGATGTGGAGGTCCTGGGCTGGCATATATACATGTGGTCTGTGGTTGTGAGGCCGGATGGACGTACTGCCAAATTCTCTAAAATGTCATTGGAGCCGGCTTGTGTTGTGTACCAAAACTTCACATTTTGGAGTGGCCTTTTATTGTCCCCAGCACAAGGTGCGCCTGTGTAATGATCATATTGTTTAATCAGCTTCTTGATATACCACACCTGTCAGGTGGATGTATTATCTTGGCAAAGGAGAAATGCTCACTAACAGGGATGTAAACAAATTTGTGCAAAATAAACATTTTTGACATATAAGCTTTTTGTCCATATGGAAATATTTTATTTATATATTTTATTTCAGCTCATGAAACATGGGACCAACACTTAACATGTTGCGGTTATATTTTCGTTCAGTATAGTAGATATGTTACATTTGGTATGGTATGGTATGTATTAATTTGTGGATGTCCCATCACCCATTTCATATGATATGTTTCGAATTACAATAGGTTAAAGGGTTAAGCTTAGGGTTAGGGGAAGAGTTAGCTAAAAAGGGTTAAAGTTTGGGGAAGGATTAGCTAACATGCAAAGTAGTTGCAAAGAAGCTAAAAAGTAGTAAGTAGTTGAAAAGTTGCTAATTAGCTATAATGCTAAAGTTGTCTGTGATGAGATTGGAACTCGCGTTACACACCCACCCATCCACCCCGACCAACCACCCTACTTTCGTTTTTGCCTTAAATAACCATCTGTCTTATGTAACCATACCAAATGTAAAATATCATTCTAATTTGAGAACCAAGATTTACATTTACTATGTTACATCTAGTCTATGAGACCAGGCTGGGGAAGTTGAGACTATGTAGGCCTACTACATCAGAGCAGTTCTCCCCCCAATGGAAAATACCACGGGTTAAAATCTAAATTCAGATGTTTGCTAGGGTTATATTTAAATATTTTCCGCTTAGACGAGTAATTTTGAAATATTCCAGAAAGTCAGACAGGTTTGGGTAACCACTTATCTTTTTAGATGTATCTTTTTAATTTATTATTTAAAAAATTTAAACTTATGAAGGGGGCATATCCACTATGCTTAGTGAATAGTAAAAACAGGTGATTTTTAACTGTAAACATGTACTGCTTTTTAATGTGGCATGAACACAACCAGTCATTATGTTTTCATCTGATTGTCAAACAAATTATTTTTAAAAGTAGGCTACCTGCGCACGTTCGTCCACTAAAATAATCCCAGCATCCAAACAGTTCACTGTGCACCCGCCATTTGAAGAATGGAAAGAGACATATGTTAAAAACACCAAAAAGTGTATGACAATTTGGTGATTGTCATAATAGGTCTACTCTTGTAGCCTAAATTGATTGATGCGTCTTGCTGCCCACGCGTCTCGGCCAGTCATCTCTGCCTTGGCAAAATGTCAGTATTAACTTCGAACCACACCGCATAATGCGTATAGCACACGTTTTTAAAGTCCATTCGCTCATTTCTATTGCGCCCGACAGACGGTAATGATAAATTATGGTGTAATAGCCTACAGTTTTCATGCCATCTTTGTTTAAATTATTGTGATGGGCTCATGCTTTACCGGTATGGCCTACTGCCACTATTTATTTTGCTGGTATTCTTTACCGGGCAACACCATAACCTCAACAAGCAGGGATAAATATGAACAATTAACTGGTTAAAACATCCTTTATTAGCTGAAAGCTAAAATAAACGTTGAAGCAGACTATCATACCATCACATAATATTCACAGTCCTTTCTCAATCAAACCAGTGTACATTTTCAATCTCATCCAACAAAATAATAGACCAAATGACAGAACTTGGAGGGCAAAGGGGTGCAAAGTTCTCGAGTATCGGCGAGTATTCTTGTACACTAGTTTTTATTTTTTTTATTTCACCTTTATTTAACCAGGTAAACCAGTTGAGAACAAGTTCTCATTTACAACTGCGACCTGGCCAAGATAAAGCAAAGCAGTGATGCGTAGTGATGCGTGGTTGACTCATAACCCGCAGTCTCTGCAGGGTTGATTTAGTGTCATTAAATTGTGTGGATGAAGGTCTTGTTGAAACAGTACATAAAAAACATCCATACATGTATAATTATTGTGCAATTTATATCTATAGGCCACATTGAGGTTTTCATTTGATTATTTTTTTGTCTCTCTGACATTAGTGTGTAAGCTTTAGTGCAGGGGTGTCAAACTAATTCCATGGAGGGCCTAGTCTCTGCAGGTTTTAGATTTGTCCTTTCTATTAAGCCCTATAGAAAACCAGGTGTGGGGAGTTCCTTACTAATTAGCGACCTTAATCAAGTACAAGGGAGGAGCAAAAACTCATAGACACTTGGCCCTCTGTGGAATGAGTTTGATGCCTGTGCTTTAGGGCCTAACTTTAGTCCTACATGCACGAAATAGCTTACACACCAATCGCAAAACGCGTTTGGGAACGGGCAGAAAAGGTTAATGTTGATCCACTGAGGCAAAAAGGACAATGTCTGAGTTTAATATGATTAAAGAAAAGCTGCGAAATTGGGAGTTTAAAATAAATAGAAGAGAGGGACAGAAAAGTAATGTTTGGGAAAGATTTGGTGAATTGGTAAAAGAGGATGATTGTGATGCTCTATACAAATTCAACAGTCACAAGACAGGGACTTCAAATAGACCTATGGCACCTCAAGGGAACTGTAGCCTACTGTTCAGATGGGTTAAATGGAAACTGGAATCTGGATACTGACTAGGTCTATAACCTCTCACATAGTCTTATTAGTAGTAACTCCTGCAGAATTAAGCATTTATTGCAGTAAAATAATACACCAAATGTACATTTTGAGAACAGGAGTGGAGAAATATTATTTATTTCTTTAAGCATCTTTAGAGAATGCAATGCACAGTTAGGGACCATCTGTAGAGGTGCTATCTTTATCAGCATCATAAAAGCTGATAGTATTTCAGCTAGGCTACAAAAAATATGCATCCAAGCCAAACTGAAATCTTACTAGAAACATTTTGGGTCCTTTTCACAGCTTTCTATTTCCTTACAACCGATCAAACTGATGTCATTTTGAAATTTTGCACAGAAAATCTTTCTATTTTTGGGGGGGGAGGGGCTTTTTCTCCCCTGTCCCTGAATGTCTTTGCTCCGCAAAAGAATCAGAGATAACAGAGAACTTTACCGATGTCAACTAGATTGAAGCATTCATTCTATAATTTATTACGTTTCTGGTGAGGAAGGGTTTATTTAGTCTTCTAGGGCAACATATAATGACAGAAGAGAAGCTGCATGTATCTAATTACAGACAAGTTGACTAACAAATAGTCTACCAAAATGTCTGAAATTATAAGCAGAAACATATCTAAATTAGGCAAAAAAAATTCCTGCACCCCCTGTCAAAGGCCGTGTCTAGACTTGACAGTTCATGCAGCTTTAGGATTCTGATCAGAGTTCTGATCATGGAATTCCGAACGCATTGTGTGTATACACCTACATTTAAATGTGTCTACTGTGTCCACAAGGTGTCCAGATTCCCTTTTCCCGCGCTATATTCAAATACCAGTATGCATTCTACAAACGGTTGAATGGGCAAAATATGATAATAACACAACAACTGATGTCAGTAGCTAACTACTGTAACTAACTAGTCATTTAACCTCTGTAGCTAGCCAGCAAGCTAACAAGCAATGCTAAAGGGATTGCAAACGGGTTAGCATAACTCTAGTCAAAAAAATAAATTTTGTTTTTCTAAATATTAGCTAGCTGGCTAGCATTTATGAGGCCAGCAAAGGCGTTCCTCCCACGCTAGGAACGTATTTCCTCTAACATTATAATAAAAAAGTGCCTCTCTGTCCCAAAACACAAGCTTTCTGGAGATTTGTGGGAGGAGTGCTAATGACGTCGCCCACTGTATGCGCTTTCGGTAGCCTGATTGTGTCCAGACTGAGGAGATATCCGTACACAATGCATCCCTGACCACCTCCTGAAGTGGTCAGCCAGATCTGAACACAATCAGACTGTAGTGTATTAGGATTATGTCTTTGTTAATGTTTTTCATGTGGGACTGAACGGATGTTTATTTTAGTTCAAAAGTAGCCATTTGTAGGGTGACGCCCCAGGGGAGACAGGTGATTGGACAGCAGAGGGAGCAACCCATATTTTTGCATTCCTTATAAGTATGGGCTAGACAAAGAGGGGGTTAGAAACAGACAGATTATTTTGGGACACTGTTTCTCCAGACACTGCAGGTCTGTAAAACTCATGCTGAAAGCGTGTGATATGAATAAAACTTATGATCAAAGGTTCAGTATGAGCGGACTCCTTTGTTTATCAGCAAAAATTGCCAGCATCGACGCGATACCACAAGACCACAAAGCAACTTTTGTGTGTCTAGACCCATCTTTCAATGCGATCTTCGTATTCTGATAGCAGAAGTCGCATGTAAGTGTCATGTGTAGACACGACCAAAAAATCATTCCGCCATCTCTGAGGGTGTTTTCACATATGGTCCGCTTTAAAATAACCGATCTATTTAAAGCAAAATAACTCTGTTCTCTTTGAATTCACACTGCCCTTGCATTTGAATTAGGATTCAACTATTTTGCCAGGTCACTTCACCTATTTTGTGGTCTGAGTCCTCTTTGCATTCATTGCTATGTTTAGAAAAGAACCAAGATCTTTTTCCAACATTCACTCAATGCACTCTGGGTTTTCACAAAGTGCAGGACCAGCCATTCCATCAGAACAAGTATGGGTATCAGGTCAGCGGAGTATAGGCGAGTGGGTGTGTCAAAAGGAGTGGGTGTATGGAAAGCGAATCAGCTAATTGGGCAGATTTGTTGCCACTCAAGACCGTTTTGCGTGGCTGATTGGGCTGCACTACAAGTCGATAGTACGCCGGTGGAGCAGTGCTCTGGCTTTTGTTACCCGCCAACTTGAAGAGCTTCCTACTGGGTATCATGGTCGTGTCGCCGGCGGGAGCTACGTGGACATTTTTTTCTCTCACATTATGTTATTTAAAGTAGGATAGCAGCATACACAAGAAATAACTAATATTGCTAACCATCTAGATGTCACCTTGATACATACATACAGTCTACTACTCAATGGGGAGGGCATGAATGGCAACAACACAGCCACAACACCGGGACACAGTGCCCTTCACTCCCGCTTGACAAGCACTACTGCCGGGCAAAGGCGTGGGAAGTAGCTACCAAGTAGCCAATATCAGGGTGACAGTCACAGTAAGCACACACATACAATGCATGAAGCAACAGTACACCCATCATCAGTACTGACAATGTACAATTACTTGTTGTAAAACTAACAGTGAAATACGACTCAGACTCATCCTCTGGCTTCAAAACAGAAGTCCAAACTCTCGCAGTATGGTATCTCAATGTATGGTAGTTGCGTGGTAAGAAACTGAATAAAAAAAATATACAGCTCAATTAAAACCGTCTAACCACAGAGTTTCTAAATTATACTCTTCTGTCTTTATTCTAACCTATAGCAGAGCGCATTCAACACACCCACTCGCCATATTGGGATGCAGCTACCCCCTTCTCCATTAGAAGGTGTTATCGAACAACTAGATATACCTACTCACATTTTGGAAGCTAATAGATTGCATTTAGTTAAAAGATGAGCCATAATAATTATAATTAGAAGATAATATTAACATGTAAATGTATTGATAACAGAATAATTAACATAATAACTGTAGATTATGCTGTAATTGAAAATTGTACACCCAATGTAGGCTACTGCCCCTTTAATAGCTAGCATTGATTTTGTACCCTATGTTGTGACCAAATATGTTGTCTTTTCACACTATTCAAACCCACAATGGAATAAAACGTTTTTGAAGCTCCCTTAGCCTAAAGATCACATATTGCAAACAAACAATCTAAATGACTTGTCAGTACAAAACTCCACACATATTTTGTAATGTCTGTGCATCCTTCACAATCGCTAATCAATATTCAAAAACAGTACATGTTTTTTCCGCGAACCTGCACATCATCATCTTCTTTCTTTTGTGGCACCAGTGTGAGGGGTTATGGCAGGGGAAACGGTGCTGCAGTAGTCTAGTGCAGGGGTAACTCTTACCCTACGAGGTCCAGAGCCTGCTGGTTTTCTGTTCTACCTGATAATTAATTGCACCCACCAGGTGTCCCATGTCTAAATCAGTCCCTGATTAGAGTGGAACAATGAAAAAATGCTGTGGAACTGGCTTTGAGGTCCCGAGTTGAGTTTGAGGGGAGTGTGTTGTGCGGGAATAATGACAAGCGAACCTGGGAGCTTTGTGTTCACATTGCCCTAAAAAAGGGAACCATACTGTGGAATTCAAGCGAACCGAACTCAGACCACCTCTCGAGATGGTCTCAGTTTTGGTTCGCTTCGGGGGCTCTTTTGAGGCGTCTGAGTTCCATTGGAGTGTTCAAACTGCACAAGAAATTAAGCGAACTGCACTGAGTTCACAAACATTGTCTGAAAGGGACCAAGTGTGAAAACACCCTGACTGTAGCCTACAGCGCATTTTCTGTATTTAAGGGGTTAGGGTCGGGTACAGGTCTCAGATTTTCCCTTTATCACATATAGTCGGGCGGTTGGGGATGGGTTATTAGCAATTGTTGGTGGGTGCGGTAAACAAACAGCTGACCCCCGCACCACTATCACACAAGTCTGTGGGCACGCCTCATAGTACAGATGTGCTCGAGCAGAGATACAAGAAGCGGCAACAGGAACAAGACTAGTCACGAAACGTGGCGATGCCTTCAATTGTGTAGGCAACGCCATGCACATTTACATAGAAAAAACCCTAAACGTCCCATGTCTGTCACAAATGTTGAATACAATTATATCTGAAGTTATCTGTGGTGTTGATCCTATGCATCATTTCCAATCCCCCATATATTTTTGGGAATATATATATATATATATATATATATATATATACAGTACCAATCAAACGTTTGGACACAGCTACTCATTCAAGGGTTTTTCTTTATTTTTGCTATTTTCTACATTGTAGAATAAAAGTGAAGACATCAAAACTATGAAATAACACATGGAATCATGTAGTAACCAAAAAAGTGTTAAACAAATCAAAATATATTTTATATTTGAGATTCTTCAAAGTAGCCACTATTTGCCGTGAAGGCAGCTTTGCGCACTCATCAAGGCAAAAGGTGGCTACTTTGAAGAATCTCAAATATAAAATATATTTTGATTTGTTTAACACTTTTTTTGGTTACTACATGATTCCATGTGTGTTATGTCATAGTTTTGATGTCTTCACTATTATTCTGAAATGTAGAAAATAGTAAAAATAAAGAAAAACCCTGGAATGAGTGTCCAAACTTTTGACTGGGACTGTGTATATATACATATCTTTAGAAAATATATTTTCCTTTATTATTTTCCACTAACCCTACCACCCCTCCCCTATTTTGAGTAAACTAATGAACAACAACACTTAGGCTTCTACTTCCAGGTTATCCTTACTATATACATTTTACGTACACAGTGTGTTTTACATTAGTTATATTGTTATTAGTCCCACCCTTCAACTCCGTTCAACCCCTCCCATCTATCTCTTAACACCATCCATATTGGATTTCTATTTGCCATATGTTTTTCAACTGTGCTGTGATGTTTCACAAAAGTTCTGAACCTTTCTATTCTCATAGTTTCTACAAATTGTAAATTAAAGAAACATTTTTGCTAAAAGTATTATATTATTGATCGATTGACTATGACTTTTCAAATCACCCAGTAGTGTTATCTGCAGAGTTAGCTACAGGTAAATGTTGCAATTCTTCAGCCATTCCTGGACCTGTGACCAAAAACAAGCTACATTTGGACAGTACCAAAATAAATGATCTAATGACTCTGTCTCTTCGCAGCAAAATGTGCAGAGCTGGGAAGGTTGTATCCCACATATACACTGCTCAAAAGAATAAAGGGAACACTAAAATAACACATCCTAGATCTGAATGAATGAAATAATCTTATTAAATACTTTTTTCTTTACATAGTTGAATGTGCTGACAACAAAATCACACAAAAATTATCAATGGAAATCAAATGTATCAACCCATGGAGGTCTGGATTTGGAGTCACCGTCAAAATTAAAGTGGAAAACCACTCTACAGGCTAATCCAACTTTGATGTAATGTCCTTAAAACAAGTCAAAATGAGGCTCAGTAGTGTGTGTGGCCTCCACGTGCCTGTATGACCTCCCTACAACGCCTGGGCATGCTCCTGATGAGGTGGCGGATGGTCTCCTGAGGGATCTCCTCCCAGACCTGGACTAAAGCATCCGCCAACTCCTGGACAGTCTGTGGTGCAACGTGGCGTTGGTGGATGGAGCGAGACATGATGTCCCAGATGTGCTCAATTGGATTCAGGTCTGGGGAATGGGCGGGCCAGTCCATAGCATCAATGCCTTCCTCTTGCAGGAACTGCTGACACACTCCAGCCACATGAGGTCTAGCATTGTCTTACATTAGGAGGAACCCAGGGCCAACCGCACCAGCATATGGTCTCACAAGGGGTCTGAGGATCTCATCTCGGTACCTAATGGCAGTCAGGCTACCTCTGGCGAGCACATGGAGGGCTGTGCGGCCCCCCAAAGAAATGCCACCCCACACCATGACTGACCCACCGCCAAACCGGTCATGCTGAAGGATGTTGCAGGCAGAAGAACGTTCTCCACGGCGTCTCCAGACTCTGTCACATCTGTCACATGTGCTCAGTGTGAACCTGCTTTCATCTGTGAAGAGCACAGGGCGCCAGTGGCGAATTTGCCAATCTTGGTGTTCTCTGGCAAATGCCACCTGGCAAATGCCACCTGTGGACGTCGGGCCCTCATACCACCCTCATGGAGTCTGTTTCTGACTGTTTGAGCAGACACATGCACATTTGTGGCCTGCTGGAGGTCATTTTGCAGGGCTCTGGCAGTGCTCCTCCTGCTCCTCCTTGCACAAAGGCGGAGGTAGCGGTCCTGCTGCTGGGTAGTTTCCCTCCTACGGCCTCCTCCACGTCTCCTGATGTACTGGCCTGTCTCCTGGTAGCGCCTCCATGCTCTGGACACTACGCTGACAGACACAGCAAACCTTCTTGCCACAGCTCGCATTGATGTGCCATCCTGGATGAGCTGCACTACCTGAGCCACTTGTGTGGGTTGTAGACTCTGTCTCATGCTACCACTAGAGTGAAAGCACTGCCAGCATTCAAAAGTGACCAAAACATCAGCCAGGAAGCATAGGAACTGAGAAGTGGTCTGTGGTCACCACCTGCAAAACCTGTCCTTTATTGGGGGTGTCTTGCTAATTGCCTATAATTTCCACCTGTTGTCTATTCCATTTGCACAACAGCATGTGAAATTTATTGTCAATCAGTGTTGCTTCCTAAGTGGACAGTTTGATTTCACAGAAGTGTGATTGACTTGGAGTTACATTGTGTTGTTTAAGTGTTCCCTTTATTTTTTTGAGCAGTGTATATAACATTATATTGGTTTCAAGAATTTTGTATAATAATTTAAATGGAAAAATTTGAAGTTTTAAATCCGGCGTCATTTTGCGTATCAGTTCATAAACCATGTGCCATGGAATCGGTACATTGAAAATCTCTTCCCAACTATTTTGCAATCTATATGGCACAGCTGTACATTTATATAAATAGGCCCTTTTAATTTTGTCTGGCTTGCCATTCCAAATAAAATGGAAATCAATCTTCCAAATCAAGATGTGTTTGCTCATGACCTAAGGCAGTTGCACAACACAGAAGTACAGGCACGTGATGCATGCATACTAAAATTTTACATGGTTTTGCGCATGTGCCAGGTGGCACTCTAAAAAGTTGGGTAAACAATACCCACTGGCCACACACTGACTGAATCAATGTTGTTTCCACATCATTTCAATGAAATTACATGGAACCAATGTGGAATAGATATTGAATTAACATCCGTGCCCAGTGGGATATTTTCCTGTGATGTTTTTGTCTCACGTTTTGAGAACCGCACAGACAACCTGTAGAGTAAGTTCAAAAGCAATTTTATTCAACATTCTGGCTTGTAAGGAACATTTCCAAGATTTTGCAGTGCTTTGTTTCAGACTGTATACCAAAAAGTGTGATTTGGCAAGAACAAGACAAACACAAATTAAGCACTCGAAATCACTGCACAAATTGAAGGATTTCATTTTTTTTTTACTTCATTTGAATCAAAAGATAACTGGGACACTTGCTAGCAATAAGGGAAGGGCCTGTGTGTGTAGCAGTGTGGGCCTGTGTTAAAAATGATCTAGGCCTAAAAGTACGTGTATTGGCGCAAGTGTGTGTACAGGCACCCATGTTGCCGTCACAAAATGATCAAATTAATCATTCTATAAAACCACACTAGGTCATATTAGGCCTACATGTGTGGATTTTTAAATAATCATGTGTCTGTAGCTAAATTAGTCTTTGCCGCTCAAATCTATGGAGCTGTTTCTCATTATGTGCTGTGGGGTGTGGGGGTGCTCATGCAGTCTACATTGCAGTGAAAATAATTAATTATTTTCCAAATCTTTCTTGGTGACTGACTTCCTTTCTCCAAACAGCAGAGTGCAATAGTCACATGGCTGAATTGTATATAATTTTGAAGAGCTGTAGAAAATATGTTTGGCAATAAATGTTGCATTAAGTAATGTGCTTTAACATGTACTGTATAATACAATACAGAGGCACTGAACCCTGGGATAAGATAGAATGAAGGAAATCAATGTAATGATATCATCATACAATGTTTCCCAGTAAAATGCATGGTCTACACCCTTCTTTTACGTAAGGTCTAGGGTCTGCACTCTAGTCTGAGCTACTTGGGAGAGATTTAATTGGATAGATATCCTAATGATGAGAGGTGCTGCTGGGATACACATTATCTAGTCACTGTGTGTGCTGAGGACAGCTTAAAATAGCAGGAAATTAAGCCATACCTGAATGATATGGGCATGTGGTGGCAGTATATGGATGAATCTGTATCTCTAGGATCTATATCTGGGTAGCCTACTTTTACCTTACTTCTAAGTTCCACCAACCCAATAGCTATAGCAAAACAATAGTTAAAGGTCCAAGAAAGATATTCATGAGGAAAGTGACTCATGGCACTATAATTAAAAACCCACATTTATTCACCACATCCTTGCATCTTTAGGTCGGTAGCATTTGTAGGTGTCAAAACCATACTACGTTCAGTGGAAAACAATAAGGGAAATACATGAACCATTAGGCCTACATCATTTTATGCTGTTTGACATTGTGTCTGATGTCTGAAAGTAGACTATACATTACAAAGCTCGCTGTGACTCTCCCTCCCATCTCAATTGTAGAGAAGTCTAAAGGACAATTTGCATTAGGCTAATTTCATGCTGTGCTACATGACAGAAGACATGCTGATTGGTGGGTAGAGGATTAGGAGGCGGGCACAATGAAGACTGAAATTACAATTGGTTTT
Source organism: Coregonus lavaretus (assembly GCF_964263955.1). NCBI lineage: Eukaryota > Metazoa > Chordata > Actinopteri > Salmoniformes > Salmonidae > Coregonus > Coregonus lavaretus. The sequence continues at coordinate 15,322,180 of NC_140015.1, read as the reverse complement.
ATGTTGGTGACCTTGACTACTGATTCCCTCATCAGACTGATTCTCTTTCCTCTGACACCAAGCTAAAAAATATATTGTTTTACTATGTCTGTGTGTTTTGCGTTTTAGTAGATCATGGAGCCAAATTTAGTATTTTGATAGGTTACATAAAATTCAATAAAGCTAAATCCATCACTGTATGATGAGGCCATGCAGCCAAGATGTGGCAGTCAAGGATTGATTCCACCATCCTATTTGTTGTACATGTTGTATGTTGTGGTGCATTAAAATACCAGTAGATCAATTTGATGTCTGACTGGATGAATGTGGGAACTGAAACATACCTCCTCTCAGATTTCATTAACCCCATTATCATAGGGCCCCACCCTGTACTATAGGAGACCCAACCCACTCATACTTGCAACCAAAACAAATACATTTTAAGAAGCAATTATTTATGTCAATCTTACAATCATATTTTTTGGACTGTCCTTAGATCAGGAAGTATTTCCTTAGTTGTCAACTGCATGATTATGGATAGGCCTACCTTTGGAAAAAATCATTGATTTTATTATTCAATAATGCACATTTTGATACTTTGATACAAAACGTTTGGTTTATGGAGAGAGAAAAAAAGGCACAGTGGAACCCCTCCCTCCCCCAGTTGTATTTTGGCGTTGACTCTGTTACGTCAGCTGTTTCTCTGCGGTCCTGCAGTGTCCGTGGTTTTTTTGCTGATAGTGTGAAAAACCGACTCCGTTGCAATGGAAAGTCGGATTTAGGAGAATACTTCAGTTTGGAAAGCATAGGACATTTTACAATCCCACTCAAGTTAATCAAGGACACGGAATTCAACGTCTCTTGGCTTGGTAGCTACATTTATATTTTCGGATGGGATGAGGACACTTCTGCGCAAGGGACTCATTTATGCAGTGGCTAGCATATCTGGCTAGCTAATGTGCAAATGCTAACTATAAAAACAATCAGCTAGCTACAAGAAACGACTTGCAAGAACGTCAGCGGATAAGTTGACTTGTTTAGCATATAAAAATGCATCGACAACTTATTGTGATTAGTGTATTTTACTAAATCGAATCACTTAAAATGGATAAATGTATGGCTTGCAAGCTAGCTAGCTAGCCAATCTAGCTAGCTGATTCGCTAACTAGCTAGCTATGGATTGTTGCTGTTGTGTTAGCTGACACGCTAACGTTAGTTATGCAATTAGATCAACATAACAATTGTCTTTGGAAATGTGTTGACACGTATTTAATTGTAGTCAATGCTAGACCCCTAGCATGGGAAATATATCCCAGCAAGCTAGTTTATGGGTGGAGATGTAACTTGACATCCCAATCCCAGTTGAGATGTAGCACGAGACAGCTGAAAGTAATTCTAGTTAGCTAGCTAACTCAGCTCGTTCCGCACAGGAAAGATTGTATTTTGACATTGATTGCATGACGGGGTGCCCAACAAGCCAGACAATCATGTCTAGTAAAGCCACGACTAAAGAGAAGAAATCTGGTAGCTTCAGCAAGAAACTCTTCAGACGAGGCTCTGTGCGCTCTGTGGGTAGTTTTATGGGCAGAGTCCTCAGGACCCTGTCAACCTTGTCCCATTTTGGATCAGATGGGCATGCTATTGAAGGTGACAAAGACGATGGGGGTTTCACATTATTCAAAACTGGAGGCAAAGATTCAACAGCTTTGGATGATAGTGACCGTTTCCTCGGAGAGAAGGTCCCTGGAGTGTCTGGTCTCAAAAACCATGGTAACACTTGTTTCATGAATGCCATCCTCCAGTGCCTGAGTAACACTGAACTCTTTGCTGAGTATTTGGCACTGGAACAATACCGGGGAGTCGAGGAAACGGACGAGGAGAAGGAGAAACCGAAGACAAACGGTGTGCATTTGGGGAGGAAGGGCCCTCAGGACAGAGGCGAGGTGACGGAGCAGCTGTCTGGACTGGTCCGGGCCCTGTGGACATTTGAATACACCCCACAGCACAGCAGGGAGTTCAAAGTAAGTTGGTAAAATGCATCATAAAGCAAAACTGCGTGTCTCACAGGACTGCATTTGGTCCTCAGATTCAGCCTATACTACAGATCTTTGAAACAGCCTAATGGTCAAATACATTTAGGCTATATCATACTTATTTCAGTGTTGCTTGTGCTTTTTGTTACAGAACGCTGTCTCAAAGAGCGCTTTGCAGTATAGAGGCAATGCTCAGCATGATGCCCAGGAGTTTCTGCTCTGGCTTCTGGACAGGGTACATGAGGACCTCAACAACCATCCCAACAACAGGCCTTCCATTAAGGTAAACTTTTGTTTGTACATCATAGAGTTAGGGGCTACTAATGCAACTTCAGGAACGGTGGTAGTGGCCAGGTTAGCACAGCGAGACAGTTAGTGATGTGACCTTGAGCCAGCAGTGAATGGAGCTGTACCTGAGGTGAGTCAGCAGTCTGAGTGGAGGAGGTGACAGGAGGTGGCTGGCTAATTGTGATGTCCTTTGAAGCCTCACTCAGACATTCCAAACAGAATAACATTGGAGCGAGGGAAAGGGCCTGGCATCCTGCAGGCCAGGGCAGATTTACCGACCTAACCCATTTCTGAACGCTGAGCCCCTTATCAGGCATCAATCTTCCAGCGCACTGGAACAAACAAGTTAGGAGATAGAGCTCACTTCCCTACTTTACAGTGTGATGACTGATTCATCTCCTGTGGGAGAATGAACAGGAAGTGATGGTGTTCTGTGTCCCCTTCCTGGATTTCTCAGTCTTCCCGGTCTGCTGTCACTCACAGCTCCCTGCTCTGTAAAGGCGTCCGCATGCTTCCCATCCGAAACAGTTTGGAACAGTTTGTGCATATATTATGGTGACATTTTGTTATTTTTTATCTTTGGCAAGGATTTTTCTGGAGGCAAGCTGAAGTGGTGAAGTGGGTAGCCGAAGTCTATGCCCCTTCGTCGGTGATTGGTCAACAGTAGGGATTCTTCAATGAAGTGTTTGTTGTCATTCAATCAGAGACCAATCGTTTTCATGCAAATTTTGTTCACTTGAGAAGTAAAATTGTGCGAATAAGGTCTCCTCGGCAAAAACGTCAAAGTTACTGACAGATTTCTTGAGTTATCTTAGATGAATTCTGACAATGTTGAGGAAGTGTATACTGGCTACGGTGTCTCAAGATGGACAAACGATACTATTGCCGCTTTCCCGTTTTTCAAGCAAAGGTATTTTAAGGGAGTATGCGAGCACATTCGTTCGCCTAGCTGAGTTCGACTAGGCGCCAGCAGAACCGAAGCATGAGGAAGGCTTTAGACATGCAGAGTGAGAGACGTGACCTGAATAGACCCCACAGAGCTTTGTTGATTAGTTCGCCATGCCAAATGCCCATACTTCCTTGGGGATAAGTCAGAGGAGCTGCAGCATCACTGGCAGTTTTGTTTGTATTTTGGTCTCTTATCCTTTCGATGTCTTTCAGACTGTGCTTTGGATGCTCATTGACGTAGTGAATAGAATACAGCCTCAATATCCTAAATCGTCTAATATGCAGTGAGAGCTCATCCACTCTGTTTTCTCCTATTAGCCACCAGTGGAAGAGGATGATGGGGATCTAGAGGGGCCTTCTCTTCCGCTCTCTACCGGTTCATTTGTGCAAGAGCTATTTCAGGCCCAGTACAGGTAGGTCTTATATGATGCTTACCGCTGAGGTGTTTTATATTCTCCATTCTGTGTATTCATGACTTCTTCTGAGACAAATGAGTTCCCTTTCTTACCGACAGGTCGTCGCTCACCTGCCCGCATTGCCAAAAACAGAGCAACACCTTTGATCCTTTCCTCTGCATCTCCCTGCCCATCCCCTTACCTCACACAAGGTGAGTACACATCTCTGCTGTGTTCCAGCATTGGGTCTGGTGGCCGGAACAAGACTGTTGAAATGTATATCTTGAGACTACTTGAGACTGCGGTTCATTTCAATTTCCCAGGGATGCGGAAGCAAAGCAAATAAGAAGGAATGTCGTTTGGGGCCAAATATGCCATTTAGGAGACTATCTGCAGACCAAACCAAGCCAGTATTATGGGACTATTCTATTTCTAAAGCCAATTTAAGGGCTACATGCCCAGAAAAAAAGGAAAATAGACGTACTTTTAAATTTGAAATGAAGATGTAGGCCTATCACATTTTAGAAATATGTTGTGTTCTTCTGTCATAATTTTAGTATTTTGAATTTCATTATTTGTGCCTAGCAGTCAAAACCACCTTTATGCTCACTCAGTTGAGGATTCATAATGCTCCTAAACTGAGGTACCTGGGACATGTATGGCCTTTTTGTCCTCATGACACAGTGATGCTATTTTTACGATAGTGTTATACTGTCACATCAAGGAGAGAGCGCCTTGATCGATGCAGATTCTTTTTTAAGCCACTAAATTCATTACTGTCCATGCATAATTAAAGATGGGAAGGATGAGGTGAAATTAGGAGATAGGCAGTGGCAAATTATGTCCCATTAGTCCTCCGGCGAATCTGATTGATGACAGAATAATGGTCCTCCAGACCAAGGTTCAGTGGCTCACTTCTTCTTCTTCCTTCTCCTCCCAGAAACACAATCATGGGACAGATCCTATATAAAAAGTTCAAATGACAGAGAATCTCAGAAATGGCAACCATCTTGAAAATGTGGGTTCTCCTAAATGTGTGGTATCTGAAACTGAACTCCTGAAAAAGCTGCATTGCTGTGCCTGCTGGCTGAGTTCTTAGTGTCAGCTTAGAGTAGCACTGATCCACACAGTCACCAGAGGAATCCTGCTCAGTGCTCTCAGAGTAATTACAAATGAGCTAGTCTCCAGACAGTGATGTAGCAGCATTATTAGAGGAGATGGAAACCTGTCCTCTCCTAAGAGGTTGATTATTGGACGTAATTGTGTTTGATATGGCGACAGTTGAGTTTGTCCATTCTGTTAATTCCTGGCCCATGTCAGTGGTTTTTATCTGGTGTTTTGTAATTATTCCATGCAGAGTGCCAATATTTGATCCCTGTCCTTTCCCATGTTTCCTCTCCTCCCAGGCCTCTGTATGTGACAGTGGTCTACCAGGGGAAGTACTCTCACTGTATGAGGATCGGAGTGGCCGTGCCCCTGAACAGCACCGTGTCCAGACTCCGAGATGCTGTGTCACGTGAGACCAAGATCCCCCTGGACCAGGTGCTGCTTCCTTCCTGCTCTCTAAACCCTAGCAGCCTCAGCTCTGTCTTACTAGGTTACATACACACAGACGTTAACTTGGATGTTTTATTTTATTGTGGTATCTAGCTACTAAGGATTTCAAAGGATTGTTATCTGAAAAGAACAGTAAAGGAGCGCCCTACTTAGACTTACTTTTCCTTTAATGATTAATCCCTGGGTACTAGACTGATTGTGTGCCCATTTCAGTATTAATAGCTGCTTTATAGTGTTGTGGTAAGTAGTATTAGAATAGTGCATCATAGTCTCTTTAATCAGGATGAAGGGATCACTGGAACAGAGCCCATTGTATCCAAGAACAACAGAACTGATGCTTAGGTTTGATGTGGCTGAACCTTTCATACAGTGATGTCATTGGATAACATTAAGCAAAACACTAGTCTTTGTGAAATCCTAGTCTGAATAAGAAAAGTTGATATGATTGAGGGATAGGTCAAGGACTCCAGGAGGAAGGGAGGGGGTTTTCAAGCATAGTGTGTAGCCTTCCATATTTACAGAAGAGGTAGGCCTATACACTGTAGAGAATATTGATGTTTATTTGTGTTCTGTTTTTCATTCACTAAAATGGGCATGGCCTAACTAATGTTTCACCATCTTATCTGAATAAAAGCATTTTAGAGTTGACTAAATGGCAGCAGCTTATTGATTTGTTCTGACTTCCTCTTATCTTTGTTTTAGTTTGTTTTGACGGAGATGTACTACGACGGTTTCCATCGCTCCTTCTGTGATGATGACGACGATCTCGATATCATTCAGGAGAGCGACTCCATCTTTGCCTTTGAGACGCCTGAGACCTTCAGGCTAGAGAACATTCGAACCAAGAGAGGTACCTCTTCACTATTAATCTACTTTTGATATCAAATTATTCAATACGTTTTGGGCATTTCTCAATTTTTTTTTTTGCAGTTTTGGTAGTGTACTTGTCATGCATTTTGTGTAATGTATATTGAAGTATTGACTGAGTATCAATGACCGATTGGGATTTGAAATCCAGGGAGTCTCCTTGCCAACCTGAACCAGAACAACTTAAAGTTTGGGAGTGAGATGAGCAGGACTTCATCTTTCATGCAAGGAGCTGTGAATCCTGCCACTGCAACGCCCAATAAGAACATGGGGGCCGACAAGATGGTCCTGCTGATCTGTAACCGAGCCTGCACCGGCCAGCAAGGGAGGAGGTACTATAGAGATGCACTATTAATAATATTGACTACAATGTTCTAATTGTATTTCTATGGGTACTACAGCCCAGCGTTTTCCACTGTCCTCTGAAACCGTGCAGGTCATATGAGATTTGTTATATTAAGGTATACTTGGAGTCTTAACAGTAGAATATCATTCCCTCTTTTCCAGGTTTGGTCTTCCATTTGTACTGTACATGGATCGCACTGTGACCTGGGATATCCTGCAGAAGGAGATCCTGGAGAAGATGCATCACCTGCTCAGGCCAGGAGTTTACATTCAGGTGGGTGAATGGAAACACAACCCCACATAATTGAGGTAAACTGTCAACTAAAAAAAAATATGATATGGCAAAAGAGTCTGACTTACGAGTGAAGGCTTTCACTAGCAAGCACTGTGGTTTACTGCATTTAACCCCCTCAATCCACTGCATCCGCCAGTGTCGCACTTCCGCATCTGCAGTAAAAGCCGTCAGAGCTAGAGCTGTGTGCGTCAGACCATGAGAGATCCATTAAATCATTCTTCTCACAAAAACTTCTGAACAGTTTGACATATAAATTATTATGACCACTCAATGGAAAGGTAAGACTCCCACAAACTCCGTTTTACTCTACGACCCCTACAACTGTCACAGGATTCGTCTGAAGGTAACCGGTACCGGTTAAAAAAAACTAATGGAAGTATGAAGGTAGTTTTGTGCCTACCCAAAAATATATATACAGTACCAGTCAAAAGTTTAGACACACCTACTCATTCAAGGGTTTTTCTTTATTTTTACTAATTTCTACATTATAGAATAATAGTGAAGACATCAAAACTATGAAATAACACATATGGAATCATGTAGTAACCAAAAAAGTTTTAAACAAATCAAAATATATTTTATATTTGAGATTCTTCAAAGTAGCCACCCTTTGCCTTGATGACAGCTTTGCACACTCTTTGCATTCTCTCAACCACCTTTGCCTGGAATGCTTTCCCAACAGTCTTGAAGGAGTTCCCACATATGCTGAGCATTTGTTGGATGCTTTACCTTCACTCTGCCGTCGACTCATCCCAAACCATCTCAATTGGGTTGAGGTCAGGGGATTGTGGAGGCCAGGTCATCTGATGCAGCACTCCATCACTCTCCTTCTTTGTAAAATAGCCCTTACACAGCCTGGAGGTGTGTTGGGTCATTGTCCTGTTGAAAAACAAATGATAGTCCCACTAAGCCCAAACCAGATGTGATGGCGTATCGCGTCAGAATGCTGTGGTAGCCATGCTGGTTAAGTGTGCCTTGAATTCTAAATAAATCACAGACAGTGTCACCAGCAAAGCACCCCCACACCATAACACCTCCTCCTCCATGCTTTCCGGTGGGAAATACACAACCGGAGATCATCCGTTCACCCACACCACGTCTCACAAAGCCACGGCGGTTGGAACCAAAAATCTGAAATTTGGACTCCAGACCAAAGGACAAATTCCCACCGGTCTAATGTCCATTGCTCGTGTTTCTTGGCCCAAGCAAGTCTCTTCTTCTTATTGGTGTCCTTTAGTAGTGTTTTCTTTGCAGCAATTCGACCATGAAGGCCTGATTCACACAGTCTCCTCTGAACAGTTGATGTTGAGATGTGTATGTTACTTGAACTCTGTGAAGCATTTATTTGGGCTGCAATTTCTGAGGCTGGTAACTCTAATAAACTTATCCTCTGCAGCAGAGGTAACTCTGGGTCTTCCATTCCTGTGGCGGTCCTAATGAGAGCCAGTTCCATCAAGTTCTTGAAATGTTCCGTATTGACTGACCTTCATGTCTTAAAGTAATGATGGACTGTCGTTTCTCTTTGCTTATTTGAGCTGTTCTTGCCATAATATGGACATGCTCTTTTACCAAATAGGGCTATCTTCTGTATACCCCCCCCCCCCTTGTCACAACACAACTGATTGGCTCAAACGCATTAAGAAGGAAAGAAATTCCACAAATTAACTTTTAAGAAGGCACACCTGTTAATTGAAATGCATTCCAGGTGACTACCTCATGAAGGTGGTTGAGATAATGCCAAGAGTGTGCCTTCTGTCATCAAAGCAAAGGGTGGCTATTTGAAGAATCTCAAATATAAACTATATTTTGATTTGTTTAACACATTTTTGTTTACTACATGATTCCATATGTGTTATTTCATTGTTTTGATGTCTTCACTATTATTCTACAATGTAGAAAATATTAAAATAAAGAAAAACCCTTGTAGGAGTAGGTGTGTCCAAACTTTTGACTGATGGTGTATATATTTCCAGCATTTTTTTTATATCTCCTAGATTTAGGACAGACACTTCAAAACCTTGTTTCTTATTATTTATTTCTTGACTGTCCTTTTTGCCATATATGAATGTGTTATTCAATGCGTTTCTATGGGCTTTAGTAGTAAAGGCCAAAATCAATATTTGATAAAATACATGTTTTATATATTTTTTATTATATCTAAAGGGGTCCTAAAATTCAAAATAAAATAGCTAAATTATCCATAGTATGACCATTTTAAAACAATTCCATATGTCAGCTTAGCACCCCCTATCCTCCAACGTCTTAGACTCTAAAGAAATGAACAGTTGATTCCCATGTAATGGCATGTTGGACGTGTAAGTTGCTTCATTGGATAGAATGCAGTTGGTCTGGTTTGAAAAGCACGGCCATGGCAACATGTCTATACGTAGCAGTCAGGAAGTGGGAATAGGGATAGTGAGTAACTAAAGTCCTGGTATTATCTGCAGGTGGGGCCCTTCAGCCTACGAGTGGTTGGTGTGGTTGGCATCACATACCTCCTGCCCCAAGAGGAGCAGCCTCTCTGTCACCCAACAGTGGAAAGGTCAGTCTCCTTGTTATTCCTGGTCCTTTGTAGCTCAGTTGGTAGAGCATGGTGCTTGCAACTCCAGGATAGTGTGTTCGATTCCTGGGACCACCCATACAGATGTGATATCTTAATTTGACCAGTTTCTATATTATGTGGATTATAATTAATGGACATTTTTGAGGGGTTGATACATTTTTTGTTAAACCTCGAATGCAATACATTTGCATTTCCTGTTGCGCAGGAAGATTCTCTGCGACAACAGAGTGATCAAATTAAGATAGCACATCTGTATGTAAAAAATGTATGCACGCATGACAGTAAGTCGCTTTGGATAAAAGTGTCTGCTAAATGGCATATTTTATATTATTCAACTGTAGCTCTCAACCAGGGTCATGTTCAGTAGGGCACATAACAAAACGTTTCTCATCAGAAAAAGGACATCTGTGTTCAGGTAGTATCTCCCCTTTTCAAAAATGTTTTCTTCCTACTGAACACCACCTCCTCACCCCCAATGCACACTGTTGTTTACAGTTCACCGCCTCCTTGTAATCCTCTAACCAGACTTGAATGCCAGATTAGATGCTCTTATGTCACCAGAACCATTAAATAGCGTGCCTTAACATGTTTTGGTGTCTGTTTCTTCACACACACTGCTTGCTCAGCAGGTTTGGATTATAGTTTATATCCCAGTTGCTGATTCAATTGAATAGAATGGAAGTTTGTCACACAGTACACACACTACAAAGCTGGTTAGATATGTGTACAGGAGGCAAAAGGACAGCCACATGGGTAATGTAAATCCAATTCACTTAGATTTGTAGTGTTTTGAAGATGAGAGGAATACAGCTTGTTAGTTGGAATATTTTTAACTTGTCAGGCAGGGTTGTGAAACTGGCTTGTTCTCGTTTTCCCTCATAACATAATCTTTCTTCGGCAGAGCGTACAAGTCCTGTGGACAGGGGGGACCGCCGCACGTCAAGATAGTGGTGGAGTGGGACAAAGAGACCAAGGATTAGTGAGTGAACGCTGCACAACAATATTGCTGGTGCTCTGCATCCCTTTGAAAAATGCCATGTTTCTGGGGTTTTGTGGTGAGATTCATCCTGCAGGGAAATACATGACCATAAATTATCCCCATAAAGCCACTAGGGATGGGGATGGTTGTTAGAATATTTGACTATCCAAATGGAAGTTAGTATTCAATTACTTGCGAGAAGATATTAAAAAAATATATATAGGCTAGGCCTATTTTAATGAAAATACTTTGTCTAAAATGTTATTATCTATGTGACATTGCTACATACAAGGATATACCATGACATTAGACATTTTAATAAAACAACAGTTTTATGAGTTTTTATGAGTGCGCTCCATTAAAAAAAGACGTACCGGTAGCCTACACACTTTTCACGAGTGTAGCTTGTTATTGTCGGTCAGTCAAAGCAGCACTACCATCAAAGGCTCCAAGTGAAGTGGGAGATTTCTAATCAATGCAAAATGGAATTACAATTACGAAATTAAGTTGGCTAAATGTAAGTAAGTAGGCTACAATTGTTTAATATGAATTGAATTGTTGTAGACAAGGAGGTGGGGAGCACAGCAGCCTCAATTAGCCTTTCAAGCTAGCTAGCTAGCTGGCTAACTAACGTAGCTGGGTCATTCCTACTAAGCGGTACATTTTGGATCTCATAACTTTTGGGCAAAATGTATACTGAACAAAAATATAAACGCAACATGTAAATTGTTGGTCCCATGTTTCATTAGCTGAAATAAAAGATTCCAGAAATCTTCCATACGCACAAAAAGCGTATTTACATTTACATCATTTAGCGACTTACAAATTGGTGCATTGAACTTATGATAGCCAGTGGGACAACCACTTTTTTGTATGGGGAGGGGGGGGGGGGGGGGGGGGGGTGTAGAAGGATTACTTTATACTATTCCAGGTATTCCTTAAAGAGGTAGGGTTTCAAGTGTCTCTGGAAGGTGGTCAGTGACTCCGCTGTCCTGGCGTCGTGGCGGAGCTTGTTCCACCATTGGGGTGCCAGAGCAGCAAATAGCTTTGACTGGGCTGAGCGGGAACTGTGCTTCCGTACAGGTAGGGGAGCTAGCAGGCCAGAGGTGGATGAACGTAGTGCTCTCGTTTGGGTGTAGGGTCTGATCAGAGCCTGAAGGTAAGGAGGTGCCGTTCCCCTGACAGCTCCGTAGGCAAGCACCATGGTCTTGTAGTAGATGCGAGCCTCAACTGGAAGCCAGTGGAGTGTGCGGAGGAGCGGGGTGACATGAGAGAACTTGGGAAGGTCGAATACCAGACGGTCTGCAGCGTTCTGGATAAGTTGTAGGGGTTTAATGGCACAGGCAGGGAGCCCAGCCAACACCAGTGGTGAGAGCACGTGGTGCGGAGACAGATTCTCGCCACGCCACCTGGTAGGAGCGACCTGTCCGGTAGGACGCAATCCAAGAGTGAGCAGCGCCGGAGATGCCCAACTCGGAGAGGGTGGAGAGGAGGATCTGATGGTTCACAGTATCAAAGGCAGCAGATAGGTCTAGAAGGATAAGAGCAGAGGGGAGAGAGTTAGCTTTAGCAGTGCGGAGAGCCTCCGTTACACAGAGAAGAGCAGTCTCATTTGAATGACCAGTCTTGAAACCTGACTGGTTTGGATCAAGAAGGTCATTCTGAGAGAGATAGCAGGAGAGTTGGCTAGAGACGGCACGCTCAAGAGTTTTGGAGAGAAAAGAAAGAAGGGATACTGGTCTGTAGTTGTTGACATCGGAGGGATCGAGTGTAGGTTTTTTGAGGAGGGGTGCAACTCTCGCTCTCTTGAAGACGGAAGGGACATGGCCAGCGGTCAAGGATGAGTTGATGAGCGTGGTGAGGTAAGGGAGAAGGTCTCTGGAAATGGTCTGGAGAAGAGAGGAGGGGATAGGGTCAAACGGGCAGGTTGTTGGGCGGCCGGCCGTCACAAGTCGCAAGATTTCATCTGGAGAGAGAGGGGAGAAAGAAGTCAAAGCATAGGGTAGGGCAGTGTGAGCAAGACCAGCGGTGTCATTTGACTTAATAAATGAGGATTGGATGTCATCAACCTTCTTTTCAAAATGGTTGACGAAGTCATCCACAGAGAGGGAGGGGGAGGAGGAGGAGGAGGATTCAGCAGGGAGGAGAAGGTGGCAAAGAGCTTCCTAGGGTTAGAGGCAGAGGCTTGAAATTTAGAGTGGTAGAAAGTGGCTTTAGCAGCGGAAACAGAGGAAGAGAATGTAGAGAGCAGGGAGTGAAAAGATGACAGGTCCGCAGGGAGTCTAGTTTTCCTCCATTTCCGCTCGGCTGCCCGGAGCCCTCTTCTGTGAGCTCGCAATGAGTCGTCAAGCCACGGTGCAGGAGGGGAGGACCGAGCCGGCCGGGAGGATAGGGGACATAGAGAGTCAAAAGATGCAGAAAGGGAGGAGAGGAGGGTTGAGGAGGCAGAATCAGGAGATCGGAGGGAGAAGGATTTAGCAGAGGGAAGAGATGAAAGGATGGAAGAGGAGAGAGTAGCGGGAGAGAGAGGGCGAAGGTTGCGACGGCACATTACCATCTGAGTAGGGGCAGAGTGAGTAGTGTTGGAGGAGAGCGAGAGAGAAAAGGATACGAAGTAGTGGTCGGAGACTTGGAGGGGAGTTGCAGTGAGATTAGTAGAAGAACAGCATCTAGTAAAGATGAGGTCAAGCGTATTGCCTGCCTTGTGAGTAGGGGGGGACGGTGAGAGGGTGAGGTCAAAAGAGGAAAGGAGTGGAAAGAAGGAAGCAGAGAGAAATGAGTCAAAGGCAGACGTAGGGAGGTTAGTCACCCAGAACTGTGAGGGGTGAGCCATCCTCAGGAAAGGAACTTTTCAAGGCGTCAAGCTCATTGATGAACTCTTCAAGGGATCCTGGAGGGCGATAAATGATAAGGATGTTAAGCTTGAATGGGCTAGTGACTGTGACAGCATGGAATTCAAATGAGGAGATGGACAGATGGGTCAGGGGGAAAGAGAGAATGTCCAATTGGGAGAGATGAGGATTCCTGTGCCACCGCCGCGCTGACCAGATGCTCTCCAGAACACATGGTCAGACGAGGAAAGAGCAGTAGGAGTAGCAGTGTTTTCTGTGGTAATCCATGTTTCCGTCAGCGCCAAGAAGTCGAGGGACTGGAGGGTAGCATAGGCTGAGATTAACTCTGCCTTGTTGGCCGCAGAACGGCAGTTCCAGAGGCTGCCAGAGACCTGGAACTGCACTAATTTGTTTACATCCCTGTTAGTGAGCATTTCTCCTTTGCCAAGATAATCCATCTACCTGACAGGTGTGGCATATCAAAAAGATGATTAAACAGCACAATCATTACACAGGTGCACCTTGTGCTGGGGAAAATAAAAGGCCACTCTAAAATGTGCAGTTTAGTTTTGAGGGAGTGTGCAATTGACATACTGACTGCAGGAATGTCCACCAGAGCTGTTGCCAGAGAGTTTAATGTTCAGTTCTCCGCTATAAGATGCATCCAATGTCATTTTAGAGAATTTGGCAGTACGTCCAACCGGCCTCACAACCGCAGACCACAGGTAACCACGCCAGCCCAGGACCTCCACATCCGGCTTCTTCACCTGCGGGATCGTCTGAGACCAGCCACCCAGACAGCTGATGAAACTAAGGATTATTTCTGTCTGTAATAAAGCCCTTTTGTGGGGGAAAAACTAATTCTGATTGGCTGGACCTGGCTCCCAAGTGGGTGGGCCTAATGCACCCCTGCCCAGTCATGTCAAATTATAGATTAGGGCCTATTGAATTAATTTAAATTGACTTAAATTGATTTCCTTATATGAACTGTAACTCAGTAAAATAGTTGAGGCTGGTGCCTTGCTGAACTCGGCTTGGAAAACCGAACGAGTGTGCTTGAGAGAGAGAGGAAAAGTACTGTTTGTCCATTTTGAGAGACCGTAGTCAGAATTAATCGAAGATAACTCAAGAAATCTGTCATTAATTTTGACGTTTTTGCAGAGAAGTTCATAGTCGTGCAATTTTAAATTTAACGAAGATGTTTGATGCAGTATTTATTTCTCAATTTAAAAAATTGCATGAAAACGAGCTGTCTCTCATTGAATGACAACAAAGGCTTTATTGAAGAATCGCTACTGCTGACCAATCACAGACGAAGGGGCGTAGACTTTGGCTACCGACTTCGGCTTGCCTCAGAAAAAGTGTGCCCGAACAGCCACATTTATTTTTACCGAACTCCAAAACGAACAGAAACTTCACATAATGCCGTCATAAAGATGCACAAACTCTTACGAACTGTTTCGGCTGGGAAGCATGCGAATGTCTTTAGAAATTTGGAGACATGATAACATAAAGGAATGAAATCCTTAAGTATTTGCCTACCTAAGCAATCTCCACTTATTGGGAATTGTCAGATTTAGTATTGTGTGTTAGGAAAGGAGGCAGTGTGTTGTTGAGTGATTCATTGGCTGACTGTGACTCCCCTCCCCTTCCATGCAGTCTGTTTGGGCTCACTGAGGAAGAGTACATCCCTGATGCTGAGAGTGTGTATCTGCACAGAGAGCATCACCATCAGCCCCAGGCCTGCACCCTCGCTCAGTGCCTCCAGCTCTACACCAAAGAGGAGCAGGTAACACTGGAGTACACACACACACACACACACACACACACACACTGTGTTGGTATCACAAGGCCACACACAATGGCCGTCGATGCATTTGTATGCTGTCGTATGTATTTAAACAAGAAAAGAGACTTGAAAAAAGGAACATTCTCTTCTTACCAGAGGGTTGGTTTATTATTCAACAGCTGAATATCCAATAGCCTTTCATTTGGTTCAAATGCTGAGGTTGCTGGATATTCTGCCCCTAATGCTATGTTTGAAGTATAGCATTTTTATAACGGCTTCTCTCTGTCTGGAAGGACGCCAGATAGACTCTGAATATACACTGTGGTTAGCCGAGGCTGGAGGTGGTCAGTTTAAGAACAGGCTCTGGTCACAAAAAATGAGGTTGCTGTGAAAACATGGAGTAGAGCAGTCAGGAACTCCCTCTATGAGTAAGACTGATTTAAAAGCACTGCGGTGGGGAGCTTTTCCTTGATGGCTGCGTGTGTGTGCCGTCTCTGTTCCAGCTGGCCCCGGATGATGCCTGGCGCTGCCCCCACTGCAAGCAGCTGCAGCAGGGCCGCATCAAGCTCAGCCTGTGGACCCTGCCTGACGTCCTCATACTGCACCTCAAGAGGTTCAGACAGGTACTGCAGCACCTATGAATTGAATGAATTGGTCATTTAGCAGACGCTCTTATCCAGAGCGACTTACAGGAGCAATTAGGGTTAAGTGCCTTGCTCAAGGGCACATCGACAGGTTTTTCACCTAGTCGGCTCGGGGATTAGAACCAGCGACCTTTCGGTTACTGGCACAACGCTCTTAACCACTAAGCTACATAGCATTCAGCACCCCCTTCAATTCCCACACTGAGAATTGTGTCCAAACATTCCTGTTATGTTTTAGTAATGGTAGTTTCTCATGCTTTTGGTGGCCCGACTGGTTCTTATTCTTGGTTTGCCTTCAGTCACTGTCACTTAGTCTTACCCAGTGACCTATCTCCTGCCTGTCTAAGAGGCAGGTGTAGCGACAGTTCAGTTGACTGGGTACTGATGTGTTTGCTGCTGTGTCCTGAAGGAGGCTGACAGGAGGGTGAAGATGCAGAACATGGTGCGGTTCCCTCTGCTAGGCATGGACATGGCTCCTCACATGGTGAAGAGGTCCCAGAGCAGCTGGAGCCTGCCCTCCCACTGGTCACCATGGAGACGACCGTACGGCCTGGGGCGTAACCCTGACGACTACCTGTACGACCTGTACGCCGTCTGCAATCACCACGGAAACATGCATGGAGGCCACTACACAGGTAAGACTGGGGGTTTAGCAGTAGGGTGGTAGTAGTCACTGACTGTGGAGGTAGATGGATAGGAAAATAACACTACAGTCTGACAGTTTCTTCACCATCACCCTAAATATCTTGTTCTTCTAACCCCCAGCTTACTGTAAGAACTCTGTTGACGGCCAGTGGTACTGCTTTGACGACAGTGAGGTCCAGCCCATCGCTGACGATGATTTGTGTCAGCAGACGGCCTACATCTTGTTCTACCAGAGGAGGAACACCATCCCCTCCTGGTCCGCCAACAGCTCCGTAGCAGGTCAGTGGTTGCTTCTTGGAGTGTGGGATTTTCCTGACACTAGTGTTTAGTTAAGATGGTGTATTACGTTGTTCGATAGGAGAAATGTCATTAAGTGACATTGAAACTGTCTGTCCAGTCTTAGTTGGACTGTAGCATCAACAACTTGGAGTGAGTTTGGTTATCTGTGAGAGACCTGAGGGTGTTGATTGTTGTGTCTATCTGTGCCAGGCTCCACCAGCTCATCTCTGTGTGACCACTGGGTGAATCGTCTCCAAGGCAGCAGGCCGGCCAGCCTGGCTTCCGGGGCCTCCTCCAGACGCACCTCTCTGGCTTCCCTGGGCGAGTCGGTGGAGTTCACCACAGGGGACCACTGCGAAGATGACGGTGAGATACAATGGGATTCTCTGTCTTATTTCTCCTTCTTCAGCTCTTTTCCCCTCCTCTAGCTAGTTATTTCTGACCTTACACAATCTGTTACCATGCCCACTTGAGAAAAAGGGGCATTAAATTATCATTTCATTGAGTCTAGTGCGTTAGTGTAAATTCATTTATTTTAATCTATTTAGGTGGTTTTTCGACCCGTCCCTTTGTTCGGAGCATCCAGCGTCAGAGCTCGTCTTCCAGGTCATCCATCGCCAGTCCTCTAGCCTTCAGTGAGAACGGCATGAAGCCCTCCTGGTCCCTCTCTGCCAAGCTCCAGATGAGGTCCAACTCCCCCTCACGCTTCTCCCTGGACTCACGCTCCTCTCCCCCCTTGGAGAGGATAGGAGAGAGGGGAGAGGCGTGTGATGACAAGGTATCCACGTCTTGCTTCGGTAGCTACAGCAGGCACGAGTGCTACCCTGGCGGCAGGGCCCCCTTGGCCATGATGGAGGGGAACAGCACCGATCAGGACCATGACAGGAGGATCCTAGACGAGGTCTACTGCAGGGCACCCACGCCAGCCGATAAGAAGAGCTCCAAGAGTGACCCGACTGACAACAACAACCAGATAACAGCCCTGGACCAAAATGCACAAGCCACCCCGTCGAAGGAGCAGAAACGCAAGAGCAGCACCGCCGGATCTGCCCCGAAGTTAGAGAGCGTCGGGTCCAAAAAGAGTTCCATCAAGTCTGAGCCAGAGAAAAGCTCCAAGAAGCGCCAGTGTTCGTCCTCCAACCCCAAATCCTCTACATCCCAAATGTCTTCCAGCCCTGTGGTGAAGGGCCCCAAGGTGACCAACTCTAAAGACAAGACCACTAGCAGCGGCAGCGCTACGCCCACCAGGACCCCATCCAAAAAGAAAGAGTCTTTGTCTTCCAAGGGTCCCGACTCGGCAGCTGGAACCCCTCAGCGCAAGCAGCGCATCTCCACGCCGCAGTCCTCCGCCTCCCCTTCCCCCACCGTAAAGAAGAGTTCCTCTGGCCTTGAGAAGACCTCCTCTGGTCGGAAGAAGCTGCTGGAGAGGAGCTGCAGTCGGGACTCGGGGTTGGTAAGCCCTCTGGTTGATAGACCACGCTGGGGCAGCAACGCTGCAGCCCGGACCCCCAGCAAGACCGCTGTGGAGGGGGTCCGTCCAGAGAGGAGGTTTTTGCGGAGTTCCATCAGCAGCTCCTCTGTCACCAGCCTGCGCTCCCCCAGCGTCTCCTCCAGGGACCCTAGGCGCAGCAGCAAGTCAGAGGACAAGGGTCTGTCGTTCTTCAAGAACGCCCTGCGCCAGAGAGAGTCTCGCCGGTCGGCCGATCTGGGTAAGACCAGCATCCTGGCCAAGAAGGCCTCTGAGAGGACAGCCAGGCTGAGCGGTCAGGAGGGGGATGGGTCAGCCAATGCCTCACTGCAGGCCTCCCCAGAGCATCATGTGAACGAGGTTGTCACTGAGGTAAAGGAGTCCTCCAAGCCCTCCACCCCAGTCAGACGCTCTCTGTTACCTGTTATAGGCAAATCCAAGTCTTCCACTTCTGAATCCAGTCTTAATTCTCCCCCCAATGGGAAAAAGCCTCTTGAGAAGCAGGCATCCTCCAGAAAGCTTTCTACCAGCATGCAATCTTCTGCACGCCCAACACAGAAGCCTCAATGACATTATATATCGATAGCAGTCTCATTATTTTATGTATGCAGCTATTTTTTTCCCGTGTGCCTAAGATATAAATATATATAGATTTAGAGAGTATATGTATATATACTTGTATTTTTCTTTTCATAAGCAAGATGTAAATGATCAAAAGCGCCTTTCTATCCTGTCATGGAACCAAATCATTGCCTTCGGCAAAGTATGGTATTAGTCTACTACTGTACACAAAACTGAATAGGAATGTTTTAAGATAGCACTTTGTAAATACAGTATGGAATATTTTTCCCCAGGACAACGCTATACAGTAACTTGGTTAACAAAAAATCTATTAGTCATTTTTTATGTATTACTTTCACATGGTTTAAAAAAAGTCACGTGAAACTAGAGTAACGGGTCTAGGACTTGATATTTAAGGTTGTAAAGGGACGCTAGTCTTAAGATATTTTGTGGAGTAGTCTAAAATGTTACTCCATTTCTACACCTGGTGCTGTTCAAAGGGCAATACTGGCACTGTTTGATATATTTAAAATGCTGAGATTCTGAAATATAAAAAACTATCTATGTCAGGGGTCGGCAACAGGCGTCCCGTGGCCCGAAACCGGCCCGCAAGTTAAAAATATATATATTTTTTGGGGGGGCTACCCAAAGATTTTAGTATAAACAAATATATTAATTTTGGGGGATTTTAGTTTTTGGTCAAAGGCTGTAAAATCACCAGGAATTCAGCAAAACATTTCTTTAATGTAGAAAATCTATTCCCAAGTATTCTCTTGAGAAAAAAAAAGAGATGTAATCAAGGTATGTAATGATTTTTATTTTCAAATACAATTTGTTTTTGGGCTTAGTTGTGGTAATTTTGCAGTGTACAAATTATTATAATTTTGTTCCGGCCCCCTGACCATCCGCGGCTGAATCTAGTTGCCTACCCCTGATCTATGTGTTCACAGTTACCAATCCTGGTAGCACCTCTCAACCTGTGGTACCTCATGAGAAATTAACATTTCTGCCATGTATGTAATAGCAGCCATAGGCAGCTGTATAGTACTGATAAAACCCATAATCGCTCATTTAAGTTGAACATTGGTACATTTGTGCTGTTTGCTTTTGAATGGACTTGATCTGAAGACAGGACAATCTAAATAATGCACACTGCACTGAACGTTTTGCTATTCTTTGCTGTTTACTTGTAGCATACCTACATAACTGTAAAACAGGCCCTGCATGGGATTTTCTCCTTAGTTGAATGATAGTTTGACAAGTCATTTAAGCCAGATCTATTGCTACCCCAATATCTGCAAAGCTTTTCTCCCTCTAGCTTTGACCTGTTACTGAACTCTCCCTGTGTCTTGCTGTAACTCATTTGGTAATCTACCATGCCCTTAAGTGCAATAGTTCTCAACTGTTCATCCAATAGTTCTCAGTCTTACCTTCTATGGTAAATATGATAACTTTAATTATGATTCAAAATACCAGGGTAAAATGTTTTGGTGGTCTGGTTGTAACATATTGAAATCTTCAGATACCCATCTACTGAAACGGCATTTAACACATTTTGTAATATTTCATATTTTGCTTGCTGCCAATGTAAGAGACCCAGTTTCTCCAGGGTCTTGAGATTTGATATCTCTAACCTACTGCACCAAGTGTAATATTAAACTCCACTGCAGACATTTTGCTGCCTGTAGTTACAGTCTATCTGAAAGTGAAACCCCCACTGTTACATATTAACTACAGCCATATGTATGGCTGTTCGGTCAAAGCAGGAATGATTCTGTAATGGAAGCTGTAAGGGTTCAGCAACAGTCTGACAACCTGTCACTTGTTATTGTTGCCCCTGGCTACGCTGTCATTAAGTGAGCTGCTGCTGCAAACACTGTTGAAATGGTGGGGTTTTGAACCAATAGCAGCGCTAGTTCACTGAATTACGTTGCCTTGACCTGAGGGGTATACTACAAAGCAGAATCAGTGAGTTAGCCAGCTAACTTTGATAAGCAACCAGAAAGAACTAGTGAATTTATTGTTCATTAAAAAAGTTAAACTTTGGTATCTTTTTGTTTGTTCAATCAATTAGACCATACCCATTTCAAGCGTAACTTTTTATTTTGTAGAAAGATATCAGAATATTTATGCAAGTTAGCTGGCTAACTCCTTGATCCTGCTTTGTAGTGTACCCTTCGGAAGGCTGGTGTTGTCTCCCAGAGTTAATGTCTTGGCCTAAGCTCTAGTTTATCATGATCTTGAGTCTCACTGATGACCCCGGGTTCCAAACCTGTTCGGTTACGTTCTGCTATTGCCATGTTACGAATACATTTAACCACATCTCTCACAGCTTTCACAAAATGGTCATTACAAATATTGCCAACGTTTAGGTGATGAAAAGTTTGAGTTATTTTATGGCCCATCATTTTTGAATATATATTTTATTAGTGAAATCCGCTTTCACAGAGAAATCAGCAGCCTGCAACAATATTATCATTTTCGGCTTTTAGGTAGATGGTTGTGCCACTGTGTTGTCAATCGATGGAAAATACAATTTCAACACTGTGGAAAGCAGTATTGCATGATAACACTAATGCATGCATGTCCTTATCTATGCAATAGATTGTTGCTATGTGAACCAGAGAGTAAATGTACAATATATCCTATCTTCCAAATGCCAGCAATGGAGAGCATGGTTAGTGACTTCCATTGCTTTAATTGTACACTTATGTTTTAGGGTTTTCATGACACTTTTATTGTTACATGCGAGAATGTTAACACATTGCGAAACGGATGTAACCCAAAATCTTTAAGATGCCGAACATTATGTATTTGTCTTTGTTTTGTTGTTTTTTAACTTAAGTTTACACAATTTATTTAGTCTTATGATTGTTTTAAGGGATTGTCTCTGCCTTTTTACATTCATGTTCATTGTGTCAATATATGTTAGTTGTTTTCCACTATTTTGGAGTACATGTGTTCACAGGGTGCTCTCTTTTTAAAGAGCAAGTTATCAGTCTTCCCCTTGCCCTCTTGTTCACCAGCAAGGACTTCATTATTAACACTACAGAAACTACACACTGACTCCATCTGTAGCTCAGTCATCTCATGTGTTGCCTGTGCACTCTGCTCTCATTTCACTTTTCTATGAACTGGTTGACTATTCGATTTAGGTATGAAAGGCTTGTCAGTTAATGGATGAATGTCATTACTAAGCAATGGGAGTGTTTTCCATTTTTTAAAGAACATATTTGGTCTCGTTGTAGTTGCCATAAAGATACTCGTTGTGGCATAGACTACTAGAGTATATATGTGTCAACGGCAGGGCTCTCCAACCCTGTTCCTGGAGAGCTACCCTCATGTAGGTTTCCGCTTCAACCCCAGTTGTAACTAACCTGATTCAGCTTATCAACCAGCTAATTATTAGAATCAGGTGCGCTAGATTAGGGTTGGAGGGAAAACCTACAGGATGGTAGCTCTCCAGGAACAGGGTTGGAGAGCCCTGGTCCAGGACATCTGACATATTTAGTGGTAGCTAATTAGATAGCCGTAGGTTGGTCTTTATACTATGTCATTAATCAGTCATATGGAATTTCCTTTATTCTTCTCTTGTTGATTGACACACTGGACTTTAGATACGGACTACCTAATAGTACCAGGCAGCAGCCCACGTACTCTACAATACTATCTGTACAGTAGTCTTCTGGAAGTAGTTCAAAAGGAGTCCAGGAAAATATTTGACAATGAAATAAGTTTGGGAAAGTGCATGAGACTGCGTCAAACCTTTTATGTTAATTTATTTGTATGTTTTGTTTATGACGTATATGCACTTTTAATATGCATTTGTTCATATTTTTTTATTTTTTTAAGAATGCATTTCTTTGAAAGATACATTTGTATGCATTATGTTGGTTTACCAATGCAAGAACAAAATGTAATATAAAAATATGTAAAGCAATATGCTATATTGTACATGGTCCCTTTTAATACACATCTTTTACATATCTCCAGTATTATGAAATACTGTTGTCCACTGTGACCCACTAGAGGGAGCTTGTTTCCTGTGAATGTTTTTGCTTTGCACGGTAAAGCCAGTTGATTTGACATCAATTGTCCAGCTGAATATCCTAAACGGGTAGAATTTGTTGATATAATTCTACTGACTGTCAAATGTAATTAGCCTGCTACATATTGTGGGATTATTTACATAGTGATGTTTTTTTCTCATTGTGAGGGTATAACGGGTTCATTCCTCCACCCCTGAACCCAACTTACATTGCGTTAGGACAAATCAAATGCATGTACTGCAATTCATTTTAAAGTGCTGATTCCATTAAGTCAGAAAACCCTGAGCCTTTACATTTCCACCCAGATCGGCAGGATTGTCCACACCCCTCCTGCAGCAATCCAGATCCTATGCATTTTGTTACTCAGGACCCAACAGTCAACATTGCCAGCATGAACTGCATTTGATGGTGTTTTTTGCTTTATACATTTTTTTAAATACAGTGGGGGAAAAAAGTATTTAGTCAGCCACCAATTGTGCAAGTTCTCCCACTTAAAAAGATGAGAGAGGCCTGTAATTCTCATCATAGGTACACGTCAACTATGACAGACAAATTGAGAAAAAAAAATCCTGAAAATCACATTGTAGGATTTTTAATGAATTTATTTGCAAATTATGGTGGAAAATAAGTATTTGGTCACCTACAAACAAGCAAGATTTCTGGCTCTCACAGACCTGTAACAACTTCTTTAAGAGGCTCCTCTGTCCTCCACTCGTTACCTGTATTAATGGCACCTGTTTGAACTTGTTATCAGTATAAAAGACACCTGTCCACAACCTCAAACAGTCACACTCCAAACTCCACTATGGCCAAGACCAAAGAGCTGTCAAAGGACACCAGAAACAAAATAGTAGACCTGCACCAGGCAGGGAAGACTGAATCTGCAATAGGTAAGCAGCTTGGTTTGAAGAAATCAACTGTGGGAGCAATTATTAGGAAATGGAAGACATACAAGACCACTGATAATCTCCCTCGATCTGGGGCTCCACGCAAGATCTCACCCCGTGGGGTCAAAATGATCACAAGAATGGTGAGCAAAAATCCCAGAACCACATGGGGGGACCTAGTGAATGACCTGCAGAGAGCTGGGACCAAAGTAACAAGCCAACCATCAGTAACACACTACGCCGCCAGGGACTCAAATCCTGCAGTGCCAGACGTGTCCCCCTGCTTAAGCCAGTACATGTCCAGGCCTGTCTGAAGTTTGCTAGAGTGCATTTGGATGATCCAGAAGAGGATTGGGAGAATGTCATATGGTCAGATGAAACCAAAATAGAACTTTTTGGTAAAAACTGAACTCGTCGTGTTTGGAGGACAAAGAATGCTGAGTTGCATCCAAAGAACACCATACCTACTGTGAAGCATGGGGGTGGAAACATCATGCTTTGGGGCAGTTTTTCTGCAAAGGGACCAGGACGACTGATCCGTGTAAAGGAAAGAATGAATGGGGCCATGTATCGTGAGATTTTGAGTGAAAACCTCCTTCCATCAGCAAGGGCATTGAAGATGAAACGTGGCTGGGTCTTTCAGCATGACAATGATCCCAAACACACCGCCCGGGCAACGAAGGAGTGGCTTCTTAAGAAGCATTTCAAGGTCCTGGAGTGGCCTAGCCAGTCTCCAGATCTCAACCCCATAGACAATCTTTGGAGGGAGTTGAAAGTCTGTGTTGCCCAGCGACAGCCTCAAAACATCACTGCTCTAGAGGAGATCTGCATGGAGGAATGGGCCAAAATACCAGCAACAGTGTGTGAAAACCTTGTGAAGACTTACAGAAAACGTTTGACCTGTGTCATTGCCAACAAAGGGTATATAACAAAGTATTGAGAAACTTTTGTTATTGACCAAATACTTATTTTCCACCATAATTTGCAAATAAATTCATAAAAAATCCTACAATGTGCTTTTCTGGATTTTTTTTCTCATTTTGTCTGTCATAGTTGACGTGTACCTATGATGAAAATTACAGGCCTCTCTCATCTTTTTAAGTGGGAGAACTTGCACAATTGGTGGCTGACTAAATACTTTTTTCCCCCACTGTACATATCTGCTACATATCTTCCATCGTCCCCCTTCCATTATAGATTATGTTGGTGTTGGGTGGTGGTGTATGGACATGGTGAGTGTGTGTGAGATCACAAATCAATGCCTCATCCTCTTCCAGATGAAGATGGGGCTATGTACCTGGTCTGGAGCAGCTATTTCTGAAGCTTATTATCGCAAGCAGCGAACAGGGAAGTGTCAGGGGTTGAGGGTTGTGGAAATGTGTTTTGCATGTCTTATCAATTTGCACATTGCAGAAAATGGTGCACCGCTTTCATCTCATCGTACATTAACACTTGTGGGTTTTAGCAGAACGATAACATGTTTTGAGATTGGAAACATTGGGAGGCATCGTAGACCGTTCCTCCATACAGAATCTTTCCAGATCCTTGATATCCATCGTCCGTGCTTATGGTATGCCCTCTTTAATTCAAACCACAGGTTTTCAATGGGGTTTATGTCCGTAGACTGAGATGGCCATTGCAAAATGTTGATTTTGTGGTCAATAATTAACCATTTATTTGTGGATTTTTGATATGTGCTTGGGGTTATTGTCTTGCTGGAAGATCTAAATTGTACTTGCGGCCAAATTTCAGCCTCCTGGCAGAGGCATCCAGGTTTTTGGCTAAAATGTCCTGGTACTGGGTAAAGTTCATGATGCCGTTGACCTTAACAAGGGCCCCAGGTCAGTGGAAGCAAAATAGCCTCATAACATCAAAGATCCACCACCATATTTTACAGTAGGCATGGGGTACTTTTCTGCATATGCATCTTTCTTTAGATGCAAAACCTATATGGTTTGTGTGGCTAAATACCTATTTTCACGTCATCCAACAAATCTAAACGCCTGAGGGGTATACTGCGAATGAAACTAGATCTACTCATGCTTTTATAAAGCTAGCCAGCTTCAGTTAGCTTCACATTCCAGCTCAGGCTTCAACCGTACTACGACGGTGGATATTGCTCGTACGCCTGCCGCTAACTCTAGCAGGCTTGTAACTGCGCGTGCATGTCGCACGTGGCTGGTCAAAGACAACTTTTAATTGAGACAATGCTGAAACCATCAAACCATGGGAGAGTCAGTGCCACATTTTCATTTTTGCCAAAATCAACATGGAAGATAACTTACAGTATCTTGCAAATGCAGCAGGCTATGATGTGAAATAGGCTAGAAGTTTATTTTATTACGTATTGTTAATGCTGTGTTTGGTGTGCTTATCAATGCACACAATACGTTTATTTCCCGCTCCTATTTGGGTAGTTCAGTAACATTTCAATGAAGAATCTACAAACCCTAGCTCTAACTCTTACCCTAACCTTAACGCTTACCAAAACCCATATTATAACCTTAGCATGCAGTTGCTTAACAACAGATAGTTTGTTGATAGTATGATCATCTGTAGAGCACGTACAGATGGACTATCCAAATGAAGTGTGAACAATAATTTTTGTCATAGAAAAGTTTTACTGTGCATGATCTTTCAAATGTATCTTGTCATTACTAAATGTGTAATGTGATAGGTATTTTAATATGACACTATTTTTTTAACAAAACACTTAATATAATATTGAACCGGTCGTCTTCATCAAATGAAGGAGATGGTGAGTGAGGGAATCTGATTTCATTGGTGTACAACTCACGGCTCAGTCATCTCATTCAGGGGAAGTGGAGTTAGCTAGCCTGCCCCGGAGCAGGTTACATCTGAAGTATTCATTGCCATAGAAATGGTTGGCTAAAAGGTGAGCCACTTTCGTATGACCGGTTATCCTGAGTTGAACTCAGAGTTGACCAAAGTTACCTTGTTAACTCCTCAAACCTGATTCGTAGTATACCCCTCTGGAGTTAGCTAAAAGGCATTGGCACTTGGATTGGAACCGGTGCTATGGTCAGATGACATGAAAATAGAGCTCATTGGCCACGCACACCAATGGTGGGTTTTTACATCGAAAGAAATATGCATATTCAGAAAAGAATCCCATACCTACTGTAAAAAATGGTGGTGGATCTTTGGTGTTATGTAGGCCGGCCCCTTCTTCTTCTCTCACCAGCTCTGCTCACTGAGACTTCTCCCTACAGGGCAGTCAGATGCCAGCCCTCGCTACCTTTCAGCCAGTATAAACCTGTAGTTAATGATGACAGCCCACCGTGGCCAGAGCTTCTGTTGAAGTAATCTGCAGACCATTAGGGCTGAGCCTAGCAGGTCAGATGATCAGTCAACCTCCTCCCACCACCCCGCTGTGTTCCTCTCCTCTGTCTGGCAGCTCTACATACACCTGGAACACAAAACCACGGCCCTTTCATGTACTGGGAGTACCTGTAGAGATATTACACAATTTCCCCCCACAACACATCCACCACCGCCTCCATTGTCAGGCAGTCCAGGTTGTGAGGATGCATTTAAACTGATGTCAGTGTCTGAGATTCCAGCTGTAGGCATGTGAGAGAATCAGGATGGATGTTCTTTAACGGTGACGCCAGGGGATAAAAATAGAAGTGGGAATTGAAATGTTGTGTGAACATGGCCCACTCTGTGAACAAGGCCCACTCCCACCAGTGCAAGACCCCATCTAAATAAAAGCCCAGTAATCTAATCTAATCACTGTGCTGACAAAAAAATGTTTCTGTCATGCTGGGTTTTTTTTATCCAAGGGCAGACGAACGTTGAAACTCAGAAAAATGAGTTGAATATTGATCAATGGAGGCCCTCCCCAGTGTGCTTGTTGCCCTCTAGCTGAGATTGCTGGAAGAGAAATGGCACACTAGTTTCATTAGCATTTTGCAATAAACAATGTGTGGGTTGCCAAAACCATGCCAGAGTAAAGCCAGATGAGTATAAGAAGAGCCCTTCCTGGTTGTCTTTGCATAGGCAGATCTCCCTGCATTTCTGTACGCCAGGTCATACCATGCCATAAAAAGGGATTTGTGGCTTGGCAGAGCTCCAGAAGGCAAGCCATTTAAAATGTCCCCACACTTAGCAGAGGATGCCATTTACTCACATTCTCCGTGCTTTGAAGCAGAGTGGAACCGACGTTCTCCTCTTCGCACTCAATAATATCAGTCTCCCACAGTAAAGGGCGAGTTACTTTAGTAATTCACATGTGTTTTTATCTCCTTTGTCCCCTCTTGACTCTGCCCTAGAGAGTGCGGGGAACTTTGTAAGAAAATCGATAGTAATTGATTCTTGAGGGCTGGAGTAGCAGGTTGGAATTCATGGTAAGAGCTCTGGGAAGACATAGACAGAGAGGCAGTAGTGAAGGAGTGCAGAAACCTGGGCTTAATATGCATGTGGTAGCTCAGCTAAAGGTCAGCAACATGAACCTGTCTGTAGCTACAGATTATTAAAGAGGGTCACCGCACCGGGCGCACAGTTACTAAGGGCCCAGAGATGAGCCAAGTTAGAAATAAAAAGTAAACATTTTCTTCTACCATCCTGGCTCGTCTTTTGTGATGTAGGGTGGTCATAGCTGGTCTGAAGTACAGTAAAACATTGTAAAGCAGATTATCTATATAGATTATCTACTGTAGGGAATATAGTTTTGAACAAAGATTTATGATTTTAGGAAGCATGTGCCACCCTGGGTACAATCTATTTTGTACGCTCTGGTCATTTCTCTCTAAAGGATACTGTTTGGTTTCCTCCCTCATCTCCACTATCTACAATAGTGCTTGTCATTACTAGTTAGTCCACATCAATCTGTCACATCAATGTCAGGGTATTCTCTCTGTCTCCTCTTGTACTTTCTCACACTACTTGTTTGTTAGCCTCTCTTCTCCAACACTAGTCAATCAGCCCTTCACATGCTGACATTCAGAGCAAGATAGCTATAGACACTGGCCAATGAAAATGTCACCATGGAGAGAGAGGGACTGTTTGATTTCATTTGGAAGATTTCTCTGCTGTGAAGGGGTCCAGCGGGTCACGGCTGACAGCTCCCAGATTGATGGCTGACATCCTCCTCCCTGCTTGCTGTTCCCAGTGGTGGTGTGGAACCCCTGGCTGAAGGCCATGTGATATCCCTAATCATGACCACTGAATGTCACTCAGCAGGGTGAGGCCCTCATCTAAACCTCCAACCATCTACTCAGGGGTAGACTTAACATAGTAAATGAAAATCCGGGATGCTCAAATTAGCATAATATGTTACTTATGGTATGAATTAATTTGTGGATGTCCATCATCCATTTTGTATGATATGTTACGAATTACAATTCACAGGATATATTACGAATTACAATTCTTATGACATGTTACGAATTGCAATTCTTATGATATGTTACGAATTGCAATTCTTATGATATGTTACGAATTACAATTTATTGTGGCTAAGGCTAACTTTAGCTAGGTGGCTAACGTTAGCTAGGTTAGGGTTACATTTAGGGTTAAGGTTAGGGTTAAGGTTAGGGTTAGGAGTTAGGTTAAAGTGTTCAGGCTAGGGGAAGGGTTAGCTAACATACTAAGTAGTTGAAAATTAGCTAAAAAGTAGTAAGTAATTGCAAAGTTGCAAATTAGCTAAATTTGTCCATGATGCAATTTGAGCATGCAACCTTTTGATTGCTAGACATTCACATTATACGCCCACCCAACCACCCTCCTTTTGTTTTTGCCTTAAGTAACCTTCTGTCTTATTTAACCATACCAAACGTAACATATTATACTAATTTGAGAGTCCCGGATTCTCGTTTACTATGTTATGTCTAATCTATGAGACCAGTCTGCAACTTCATGGGCACCCTCTCAGAATCTCTATACCACCTGAAAAAGAGCTACCACACTAGCAAAAACAACATGTAATACCTGTGACAGAAAAATGCTTTCCCTATGTTTTCTTTGTTCATTTTGATAATGCCCTGGTATAATTTCCTTCAAGTCTATCTGGTGTTATCTGAAGAAACAAATACACAAAGATTAACCCAGCGTAGAGACAAAGACAGACTGTTTGTTACTGATTGTTATCTTTACCATCCAAACCATGGACTGATTTTAATATAGATGTGATGGCACATGAACAGGCCAAATAGCAATGCCACGGTGTTCTACTTCAAGGGATTTGTTTTCCTGGAGATAACGCGCTCACCAAATAAAATAATTTGTTCACACACAATCGGTTCCCCACAATTATAGAATGATCTTTGGAGTAATGTGCAATAATCCCAAATGTCACTTCAATTTACATTTCTCAAAGAGTAAGGTTACATTTCAGCCTGTACATATCTTATATATTCAAATGTAATGAACCGTGTGTATGCATTAATTATGTGTAAAAAATCAAATCAAATGTTATTTGTCACATACAGGTGAATACAACAGGTGTAGACTAGCCTACCTGGGAATGCTTACTTATGACCTCTTTCCCAACAATGCCAAGTTAAAAAGTACAAAAATGAACAAATTAAAAATAGAAAACAGTAACTCAATAAATAACAAGGAGTACCGGTAATATGTACATGTAGGTAGGGGTAAAAGTGACTTGGCAATCAGGATAGATATTCCTGTATTAAATGTAACCCTTTAACCTAACTCCTAACATTAACTCTAACCATTAACCCCTAGCCTAGCTAATGTTAGCCAGCTAGCTAATGTTAGCATTAGTGACCTAGCCACCTAGCTAAAGTTAGCCACTACAAATTGGAATATAGTAACATATCATACGTTTGCAAATTTGTAACATATCATACGAAATGGATGATGGACATCCACAAATGAATACATACCATACGAAACGTAACATATCATACTAAATGGAGTGTCTCGGATTTAGATACAGAATAACACAAAATGTTCTGAGACTAGGTTAGTAATACACTGACAAAATACAAAGGCTCACCTCACCTACTCTCCTGCACACAGGTCTGCTGTATGGTGATCAATCAGGGAGATCTGTCTGGATACCTACCAGGCCTCCCCAGTCTAGTGGAGCAACCAAGTGGTGTGGTAGATAACACTTCAGAGGTTCTTTCTGGTCTCCACTACCACCACCAACAACAACACCAACTAAGACAATCATACACAGTGAGTATTTTGTATTGGTTCTGCTGCTGGTTACACGCAAAGTGTGATTAATGTTCCTTGTTTCACTTCCTGCTGTGTTGGTAGTGAGCATGCTGCTTGTGCTGCTGAGCGATCAGCCAGGTATGATAACCCTCTAACACAGCTCAGCGGATGCAGATCTCCACAGATGAGATACACAATAGGTTTTCAATTGCTCAGACATCAGGTTTCAACAGCTTTGACAGCTGTGTGAGATGCTCTCACTCACGGCGGTAAGAATTACCTGGACCTGCCAATCAGACTAGGCGAGGTCAGCGCCTCTGTGTGAGATTTGTTTATGACAACAGAGTTCATGTTCTGACAAGAACATAACAGCACACCCAATGATGCTGTTGGCTTGGCAACTTTCCCACTCTGTCACATCGTTTGAGGCATTTTTTGCCCATTATCTTACCGGGAACCTGTATGAGGATGTTTTTTCTTTGTAAATATGCAGGCAAGTCTGTCTTTGAGATTCACAACAAATGCACTGTCTTGATGCATTAATATTGCATTGTAAACAAATCAACATTTAGCACCTACCAAAATAGTAGTGTTTCACTGAAAGGTTAGTATGCAAGGCAAGGATAGAGAAAGAGAACACTCCTTATCTACAGTATGAAAGGATAGCACTATATGTACCCTGACAACCATTGTCACTGCACTGCAAATATAGATTGAGGCTAATAAAAAATTAACAGAAAGAAACAGCCATTGTTTTGATCTACCAATGGCAAATAAATGATGTCATTTCTAAGTTCTCTGGTTGTGGTCTCAAGGCTCATACCTCTACCCTCCTTCTCCATTGTTGTTCCAGAGGAATGGAAAACCATATTTTAGAATAACTGCTGTGCCGTATTGCCTCCATTAATCCTTTTTTTATCATGATACATTGCTGTAGGAGTGCAGCAGCTAATACAAATATGAAGCCAGATGTCCTCCTCATAAACTGTTCCACCATTATTTATTTATAAATTAATATTCTCCGACTGTGCTAATATTTCTCAGGGCTTAGGAGAATGAGCTAATGTATTTGTAATTATTTGTCTCGGTTGCTTTATTATTACGTGTCAAATGAATAAAGGTGTTACTAAATCATATTTTTTGTTCTGTCTTTCCCATTCCCCCATGACTACTGTAATTGGAGAATTCCCCCCTAAATGTGAGCAGCAGAATTCCACACTGGCTAGAGTAGAGGTGTCAACCTCATTATGCCCGGGGGGGGGGGGGCGTATTCGGTCTTCAACGAGGTTTGAATTTCCGCACTGAAAATTGGTTATATTTCCTCTCCGTCAAAATCTGCCAAATAATTCCTCTATCCATCGTTTTTGGAATTTCTGATGCTCCCTGACTGTCTAGCTTTCATTTCGGTGATTAGGCAATAGCGAACTGGAGACAGTCAAGAAACTGTATGAATGTAGGTCCATTATCATTACTACACAGTTTCGATTTGGTTGGTCCCCCCCCCCCTAAAAAAAATATTCATATATATTTTTTAACTCAATCCACCCACGGACCGGATTGGACCCCGGATGTTTGACACCCCTGGGCTAGATTGTTAAATCTTTGGAGGCACAGTGACCCTGAATAAAGTGATTCCATTTCCCATTACCTGGAGCTGTTACATTATTGAATTCTGCACACGTTATGTTTTTCTAAATGTGGTTCAAAGTTGGATTCTCAAGGTGTTCTTATTAAGATTTAGTACTATGAATACCTCAAAGGAGATAGAGAACACACCATCATAAGATCACTGTTTGCTAAAATCGTGACAATGAGAATAGGAGCTGGTAAGACAGCAGAAACAGATCTGGGAGTCAATGTTGTTAATTATCCAATACAAAATAAATTCAACTATCAAAATGGCCAGGGGCCTATGCAAGATGGCCGCAAAAATCAGCTGGCAGGTCAGGCGGGCATAAGGTAACCAAGATGGGCAACACACACCATGCACACACCAAACAATTCACCTGAAGACATTTCTTGGTCTTTGACTAAAAGTGAGTTCTTATTTGCTTATTTTTATATACTTTGTTCACTGTTTTATTTGATTTCTTTCATAGTCTACTTATTTATCAGATTATCTGTTTCAACCTTACTTTTGATGTTTTGCTGCTCTATTGTTAGCCTATGCTATTAGCATTTAGCATATAGCTCATATTCTATCTGCTACCAACAGGTTTTGTTGTTAACCTATGTCAAGCCACAGGGCAACTGAAGCCAACTGCTTTTATGTTTGTTAATTATGATAAAAAAGTATGTGGATTTCCCTTTACTGGAACTAATGACCATTATTCCTCCTCCACCAAACTTTACAATTGGTACTATGCATTGGGGCAGGTAGCGTTCTCCAGGCATCCGCCAAACCCAGATTCGTCAGTCAGACTGCCAGATGGTGAAGCGTGATTCATCACTCCAGAGAACGCGTTTCCACTGCTCCAGAGTCCAATGGCAGCGAGCTTTACACCACTCCAGCCAACGCTTGGCATTGCGCATGGTGATCTTAGGCTTGTGTGCGGCTGCTTGGCCATGGAAACCCATTTCATGAAGTTCCCGACGAACAGTTATTGTGCTGACGTTGCTTCCAGAGGCAGTTTGGAACTCGGTAGTGAGTGTTGCAACTGAGGACAGACTATTTTTATGCGCTACGCACTTCAGCACTCGGCGGTCCAGTTCTTTGAGCTTGTGTAGCCTACCACTTCGCGGCTAAGCCGCTGTTGCTCCTAGACGTTTCCACTTCACAATAACAGCACTTACAGTTGACAGCTCTAGCAGGGCAGAAATTTGACGAACTGACTTGTGGGAAAGGTGGCATCCTATGACGATGCCACGTTGAAAGTCACTGAGCTCTTTAGTAAGGCCTTTCTACTGCCAATATTTGTCTATGGCTGTGTGCTCGATTTTATACACCTGTCAGCAATGGGTGTGGCTGAAATAGCCAAATCCACTAATTTGAACAGGTGTCCACATACTTTTGTATATATATAGTGTAACTGCCACCTGTTTCTTTCTGCCCACAGAACTGTACTAGGTCACTGAATCCTGTTGTTACCTGAATCTAGTCTGGGCCAGATGATGTTGATGTTGACATGGGAAGATAGAGCTCTCTGTCAGAGGTGGAGGATGTTGATAGTAAGAAGATGTTCAGTTTGTCATCCAGCCTCCTTAAACGGAGACACTCAAAATGCAAATGCACAATGTTCTCCTTGTTAATGACCCAGTCGTAAACACTAACCCCTCACACATTTGCATCTTAAACATAACCTGCAGCAGCCTTGGCCAGTAAATTGGTACTTCAATACATTTGTCAGTAAGAGGCATTTTCATATTAGTTTTATGAAGATGCAGCTGCTGGCTCGCTGCAGCACAACAAGGAGGAACAAGAGGAAGTGACCCGCAGGAAGTTGTGATAAATCCGAACATATTAACACTGTCAAAGTAACCTCTCACTGAAATCAAATCAAAGTTTGTTGGTCGCGCACATAGATTTGCAGATGTTTTCGTAGATGCAGTGAAATGCTTATGTTTCTAGCTCCAACAGTGCAGTAATATCTAGCAATACAATAACAATACACACATAACCCAACAAGTTTAAACATATCAGAAATATCAGAACTAGCAATATCAGAACAAGCAATGTCAGAGTCCGGAGTATAAATATATAGACAGTACCAGTCAAAAGTTTGGACACACCTACTCATTCAATGGTTTTTCTTTATTTTTTCTATTTTTTCCATTGTAGAATAATAGTGAAGACATGAAAACTATGAAATAACATATATGGAATCATGTAGTAACCATACAAGTGTTAAACAAATCAAAATATGACAGCTTTGCACACTCTTGGCATTCTCTCAACCAGCTTCACCTGGAATGCTTTTCCAACAGTCTTGAAGGAGTTCCCACATATGCTGAGCACTTGTTGGCTGCTAATATTGAGTTGCACCCTCAGAACAGCCTCAATTTATCAGGGCATGTACTCTACAAGGTGTCGAAAGCGCTCCACAGGGATGCTGGCCAATGTTGACTCCAATGCTTCCCACAGTTGTATCAAGTTGGCTGGTAGTGGATCTCTACTCCGAATACCTCATTCCAGCTCATTCCACAGATCCTCAATTGGATTGAGATCTGGTGACTGGGCAGGCCACTGCAGTAAGCTGAATTCAATGTCATGTTCATGGAACCATTCCTGGACAATCATAGCCTTGGCATGGTGCATTATACTGCTGAAAAAAATATATTCGCAGATGGATACACTGCTGCCATGAAGGGATGCACCTGGTTGGCAATGACGTTCAGATATCCTGTGGCATTCAAATGTTGCTCCACTTTTATCAAGGGGCCCAATGTGTGCCATGAAAACACACCCCACACCATCACACCACCACCACCACCAGCCTGCAATGTTGACATGCGGTTTGATGGATGCATGTACTCATGTGGTTTTATCTATCCCCTAGACCTCCCATCATCGTGAAACAGCAGGAACCAGGATTCATCAGATCAGGCAATGTTTTTCCAATGTGTCCAGTGTTTTCGTGTCCAGTGTTTTCGTTCCTTAGCCCACTGCAACCGCAGTTTCTTGTTTTTTGCTGAAAGAAGTGGAACTCTGTAAGGTCGTCGGCTGCCATACCCCATTCGTGTCAAGGTACGACAAGTTGTGCAGTCTTTTATGGGTCTTTGGACACCAATGTTGTACTGGACTGTCAGTTGACTAACTGTAGCCCGTCTGTTGCTCTTCACAGTTCGTGTCAGCCTCCTTTGTCCTCTTTCATCAATGACCTGTTTTCGACTGCTGGCTGCAGTTGGCTGGATGTCCTTTGGGTAATGACGTTTCTTGATACACCCGGGAAACTGTTGAGCGTGAAAAACCCAGCAGCGTTGCAGTTCTTGACACACTCAAACCGGTGCTCCTGGCATCTACTACCATACCCCTTTCAAAGGTACTAAAATATTTTGTCTTGCCCATTCAACCTCTGAATGGCACACATACACAATCCATGTCTCATTTGTCTCAAGACTTAAAAATCCAGGTGTCAAACTCATTCCACGGAGGACTGAGTGTCTGCGGGTATTTGCTCCTCCCTTGTACTTGATTGATAAATTAAGATCACTAATTAGTAAGGAACTCCCCACACCTGGTTTTCTAGGGCTTAATTGAAAGGAAAAAATAAAAACCTGCAGACACTAGGCCCTCCATGGAATGAGTTTGACACCCCTGGTGTATATAAATGGTGTGTATAGATCAGTGGTTCTCAAACCTCTCCTCTGGGACCCCCAGACGTTTCACAATTTTGTTGTAGCCCTGAATTATCTCACTTGATTCAACTAGTCAAGGGCTTGATGATTAGTTGACCAGTTGAATCAGGTGTACTAGCGCTGGAATATATCAAATACATGGAATGACTGGGGGTCCCTGAGGAGAGGTTTGAGAACCACTGGTATAGACTGTATGGACAGTACAGTATATGAATTGAAAATGTGTGTACAGCAGTAGTTATATAGGATGAGCCATGACTAGAATACAGTATATTCATTAAATGTGGGTAAAAAAGTATGTAAACATTGTTAAAGTGACCAGTGTTCAATGTCTCTATATATGGGGCAGAGGTCTCTAAGGTGCAGGGCAGAGTGCCGAGCGTTAGCCGGCTAGGGATAGTGTCACTAGCCGGGCGGAGTACCGTGCGGTGTCTGGCTAGTGATGACTGTTGAACAGTCTGACAGAATGCTCTCTATGGTGCATCTGTAGAGGTTCATGACGGTCTTATGAGCCATGATTAATTTCTTCAGCCTTTTGAGGGTGAAGAGGCACTGTTGCTTCAGGTCCTTGGTGATCTGCATGCCAAGGAACCTGAGGCTTTTGACCCTCTCCACTGAGAGGCTCTCAGTCTGATTCAAGGAAAAAATAACACTTTTAATTGGTGTGTTTGCCTTTCATCCGGGAATTACCTTTTTTAATTGTATACTGTTATATTCAGACTGTGGACATTAGGTTCTGTTTGCAAGGCTAGGCTGTAAAATGAGAAGGTAAAGCAAGGGTATTTAATCTTAGATTTTAAAACAAGGTTCAGGTTTGTTTTGATATTATTGTGTCTTGTCCATTTGCAGTAGCTGTTACCACTGTCATGATATTGTTTCTAGCCTTGGTTGCTCGTACCATAACTCCAAGATCAGCAAGGAAGTCATGTTTTCTCTTCACCTAGATGATGGCCTTGTGGCATGTCCATGACAAGGTAAATATCCCTCCTCCCCTCCAACCTTCCCTCACTAATTAACAGTGAGAGGACGCCCTATCACTAACCCCAGACTCTGCTCTTCTCCTTTAGCTAACACGAATGAGAATAATAATAAGGCCAGCCAGCAGAATGAATAATAGATCATCTCATATACAGTGGGGAGAACAAGTATTTGATACACTGCCAATTTTGCAGGTTTTGCTACTTACAAAGCATGTAGAGGTCTGTAATTTTTATCATCGGCACACTTCAACTGTGAGAGACGGAATCTAAAACAAAAATCCAGAAAATCACATTGTATGGTTTTTAAGTAATTAATTTGCATTTTATTGCATGACATAAGTATTTGATCACCTACCAACCAGTAAGAATTCCGACTCTCACAGACCTGTTAGTTTTTCTTTAAGAAGCCCTCCTGTTCTCCACTCATTACCTGTATTAACTGCACCTGTTTGAACTCGTTACCTGTATAAAAGACACCTGTCCACACACTCAATCAAACAGACTCCAACCTCTCCACAATGGCCAAGACCAGAGAGCTGTGTAAGGACATCAGGGATAAAATTGTAGACCTGCACAAGGCTGGGATGGGCTACAGGACAATAGGCAAGCAGCTTGGTGAGAAGGTAACAACTGTTGGTGCAATTATTAGAAAATGGAAGAAGTTCAAGATGACGGTCAATCACCCTTGGTCTGGAGCTCCATGCAAGATCTCACCTCGTGGGGCATCAATGATCATGAGGAAGGTGAGGGATCAGCCCAGAACTACATGGCAGGACCTGGTCAATGACCTGAAGAGAGCTGGGACCACAGTCTCAAAGAAAACCATTAATAACACACTACCCCGAAACCTGAAGGATCTGGAGAAGGTCTGTATGGAGGAGTGGGCCAAAATCCCTGCTGCAGTGTGTGCAAACCTGGTCAAGACCTACAGGAAACGTATGATCTCTGTAATTGCAAACAAAGGTTTCTGTACCAAATATTAAGTTCTGCTTTTCTGATGTATCAAATACTTATGTCATGCAATAAAATGCAAATGAATTACTTAAAAATCATACAATGTGATTTTCTGGATTTTTGTTTTAGATTCCGTCTCTCACAGTTGAAGTGTACCTATGATAAAAATTACAGACCTCTACATGCTTGGTAAGTAGGAAAACCTGCAAAATCGGCAGTGTATCAAATACTTGTTCTCCCCACTGTATACTCAGAGGAATAATGTGAGGGCTTTATTACGAGGTCCATTTCTGTGGGCATTTCCCTCTGATCTAATAGGGTGTAATGAAGGGACACACTACTGTAAGACAAGGAGTTATCCAACAATTCCTCCCTAATTATTCCCACCCCAATGCCCTAATCATGGTGCAGTAGTGTAGTATGTCCTGTATGTATCAAGCTTCCTCCTTCATTCTCCTCCCAATTCCCCAGCTGGCCTCCCCAGATGGCTTTCCTCGGTTGATATGCACCGCCCTTTGCTTTTTAATGTTACCAATTAAAGTGCAAATATAGCGCCAACTTCCTCTTTGCGATAATTAGAAATGCTTGAGACATTCCAGAAGATGCGGCAGGTAGCTTAGTGGGTAAGAGCGGCAGGTAGCTTAGTGGGTAAGAGCGTTGTGCCAGTAACCGAAAGGTCGCTGGTTCTAATCCCCGAGCCGACTAGGTGAAAAATCTGTCGATGTGCCCTTGAGCAAGGCACTTAACCCTAATTGCTTCTGTAAGTCGCTCTGGATAAGAGCGTCTGCTAAATGACTAAAATGTAAATGTAAAAAGATGCCATGGATACATGGCTCATAACGGCTCTCAGCAATCAAACGGTGTGTGATATAATGGGTTGTTAGGCCAGGGATGGGCAACTCCAGTCCTCGGGGGCCAGAGTGGTGTCACACTCTTTCCCAATCCCAAGCTGATTAAACTACACTGAACAAAAATATAAATTCAACATGTAAAGTGTTGGTCCCATGTTTCATCAGCTGAAATAAAAGATCCCATAGATTTTCCATATGCACAAAAAGCTTATTTATCTGAAATTTTGTGCACAAATTTTGTGCACAAATTTGTTTACATCCCTGTTAGAGAGCATTTCTCCTTTGCCAAGATAATCCATCCACCTGACAGGTGTGGCATATCAAGAAGCTGATTAAACAGCATGATCATTACACAGGTGCACCTTGTGCTGGGGACAATAAAAAAAGATCATGATTAGTTGATTATTGGAGTCAGGTTTGTTAACCTGGGCTGGAACAAAAATGTGATACCAATCAAGCCCCCGGAAACTGGAGTTGCCCATCCCTGATTTAGGCTATGGTTTATGTGTGTATTTCACACTATGTAGAGGTAAAAATCGGAGTATAATGATTGTATGGATGTCAACCCCAACACATGTTCATGTCATCGTTACCAATCAACTGCCTTATAGTTAAAAAACGAATTTGATTACCACCACCGATTTCTGTACGCTAGCTATGCTATCCCGCTAATACGAACGGGAGTTAGCATTTAGCAGTCACCTCCTCTGAACTTCTACATGTTATGCAACGGAAAAAAATACAAATATATCCACATCGGTCTTAAGTTCCACTTTGTGGGCCTCTTACAATACATAAATCATTAAGGATTTGACGAATATCCACTTTGTTAGATCAGATTTGTTGAATGTGCCCATTCTGGACATTCCATTGACTCCTTTATCACATCTATGTATGTGTAGTCCTCCAGAGGAAGAGAACATTTTCACCAGCAGATATGTCATAAAATGAGATTTACCTACCTTGACTTTGAGACAAGCCGTTGATATCTACCTTTCTAATTATGTGTGTGAAGAAAATAAACAAACTAATGAATAAAATCAGCCCATATCACCGATATGTAAACTTGAAAACCCTATAGCTACCCAGAACGATTTTAAACTTCTTCTTTTCATGTATTTTTAATTGGTAGTAGAAAAAATAGAGACAATTTACAGCAATTTAGCAGGGCTGGAATCCAGCAGACTCCTCCTCAGGCTCCTCTTTTATTTTCATAGAGGATCCCAGAGACAGTAATGAATCATAGTTAAGACCATACTGCAGTGTAAGCTCCCAGTTTATTAAACAGTCAGCAGCTCATTGCTTTTGATCCTACCGAGTGTCATTGAAATAGATTACGGCTGACATGCTGATGTTTTCCCAACCTATCCATCCTTCTCCTTTCTTTTCCCACCACCAGCTGTCAAACTTCATATTGCGGTTACAGGAGACCATGAGAGACACACACACACACACACACACACACACACACACACAAACGTGCCCTAGAGCAGGGCTTTGGAGTGTGTGTGGTGACCTTGACTTGTGATCTCCCCTGTGTGTTGTGGCTGAAGGGAGGAATTTAATCACCTAATACTCTTGTCTCTTAGACAGGTTCACTCTGACATTCAGGGGAAGGACGAGGGATATGCTGTAGGAGGAGGTTTTTATAAGTAATAAGCAGCGATTGGTACCACAATTATTTTCCAATTGTTTAGTTCTGAACAGAACCACTATTTTTTTCATTCCGTTACACTGTTTCCTACCAGCAAAATAAAGTTCTGAACTGGTTCGAACAAAAAAAAGTAACAGTTTCTATCGTTCCTTTCTGTTCCTTTTTTAACCTGTGAAATCAACTGTTTTTTACATTTAGCTCATCATTAAATTACTTCACCAATCAGTGCGGACAGAGCAGGCAAGCTAGTTGTTTACATGCATGATGGACAGACAAGTGTAGCCTATGGCGCAAGACGCGACTGACATATAGTAGGCCTATAGTATTCTTAACTAGAATTGAAAAAGTTAATCCATTCTTCTCTAGCTAATTAAAAATCTCTCTCCCTATCTTCTGAATCACGATTGTAAAGCCAGTACAGTAGCATATGCTTCGGAGGGGGGAGGGGCAGATAGCCTAAACATGCACATACACTGACAAACATTTTCAGCTTGCAGGCAGACACTGGAATAAGTTTCTGAGTGACAGAGTGAGGGCTTTGCATAGGTACTTTGTTGCATTTTTTTGTGGGACAGGAAAAAATGGCTAGAGCGTTAACCGGTTCCCATGCTTTTAAAATAACGGTTTTGTTCCGGAAAAGTATGGATCCCTTTCGTTCCATGTTCCGTCTCTGTTAATTGGCAGGTAGCCTAGCTGTTAAGAGTGTTGGGTCAGTAACCAAAAGGTTGCTGGTTTGAATCCCTGAGCTGGCAACGTGGGAAAATCTGCTGTTTTGCCCTTGAGCAAGGCAGTTAACCCCCAACAATAACTGGTCCCTGGGTGCTGATGACGTGGACATCGATTAAAGCAGCCACACGCACCTCTCTGATTCAGAGGGGTTGGGTTAAACGAGGAAGTCATATTTCGGTTGAATGCATTCAGTTGTGCAACACATTAAGTGACTAACTATGTATTTTTTTTGCAACTTATTAATTATACTGCAACGCAACCTCCAGATATTACACTGGCAAAACAAGTTGGCTCATGCAAGAATGTAATTTGCCACCCATGTATTTACCCAGCCACTTGTTAACGCGGATCTATTGAGATAACATTTCTACATTTTACATTTTTAGTCATTTAGCAGACGCTCTTATGCATACATAATTTTTCATACTGGCCCCACAACCCTGGCGTTGCAAACGCCATGCTCTACCAACTGAGCTACATCCCTGCCGGCCATTCCCTCCCCTACCCTGGACGACGCTGGGCTAATTGTGCGCCGCCCCATGGGTCTCCTGGATAAGTGTAGAAAAGGTCCATTACTCCCCTGGCTAGCCTGGCAACCCATGAGTACTCTCTCTCTCTCAGTGGGACAGAGGTGAGCTGTAGTGACTGAGAGGAGACCCACAGCAACAGGAATCAAAGGGCAAATCTGCTGCCTTTTCACCATCAACTACAGTACACTACAGATGTAGGATTTTAATTTGATCACCCTGTTGCCAGAGAATATTCCTGCAATGCAAGAAATGTTAAACTTGTAGTGTATTTGAGGTTTAAAAAGGCTTCTGAAGTTTGTAATTTCCAGACTTGATTTATCTATGGATTTAAAAATGTCCATTAATTTTAATCCACAAATAATTCACATTTCCTGTTGCTGCAGGATTATGTCCTGCTGTAGCAAACCAGCTCAAATTTAGATCCTACGTCTGTATGCCTGGAATCAGCTTTCATCATGTCCAGTTACCCCTCTCTGTAATGTGTTGTGAAGTGGCTTGTTTTTTTCCTTCTTCCAAGTTGAAGATGTTTATCAGTGGGCTGGGTAAAGTCAGTGTTGATGTTGCAAATTGGTATATCGCTACTTAATATGAAGTATGAAATATGGCTGGTGGACTGTCAATCCGGTGGCTTCTGCTGTGCTGTGCTGAACGTCGGGATATTGCATGGCAATCTAAAAAGCTGCCGGGCTAACTGTGACAGAGCACCTCCGGGCTCCAGTTTCTGGTAACTCTAGAGCTCCACAGATTTGCCTGATGTGTAATTAATTATGATTTATGGCAAGAAGACAGCGGATAGAGATGAAGCTTGTTGAAATGGAGTCTATATGGGTCTATCAGGGTCAGGTTGAGATGTGTTGGGACTAGCAGGGCATCAGTCACATGTTGGACCTGTGCTGTATAGTCTCTCTCCTCTCTCACAGGGAAAAGGGGTTGAGCAAGGACAGCAGGTCTCCTGTGAATTTGTGTCATCAAACAGATTTTTGCACACAGGATGAGGAATGAGCGCAGGGGAAATTACATATCACAAAGCCGCAATGGCCTGATTTTTGTGATTTAGGGTGTACAGTGACAATTCACTTGTACTGTCAGTATATGCATCTGCCATTGCTTAAATGATCATGACACCTGACGACTGTCATGGTCATTCACGAGACTTATGTTATTCACGAGTATGTTTGCTATTGTCAAAGGTAGTGTCAAAGGTAGTGTCTTCCCATTGTGGCAGATCTGTTGAAGAGATCAGTTAGTCACTGTGATAGGTTTAGCATCATGAAACATGTCAATCACCTTGTTAGACAAGGACTATTACTCTATTGCTTATGATGTGTGACATGCCTCCGTCATGAGATAATGCTGGTTATTGGTAATAAATGCATGGTTCAGCATGGTTCTGCTCTTTATTGGCAATAAAAAGATC
Source organism: Coregonus lavaretus (assembly GCF_964263955.1). Lineage (NCBI taxonomy): Eukaryota > Metazoa > Chordata > Actinopteri > Salmoniformes > Salmonidae > Coregonus > Coregonus lavaretus. The sequence goes on along the minus strand of NC_140015.1, from coordinate 15,279,219 downwards.
ACAACTGCAATATGGTCATGATGTATTCCCCATGAAGGATGTTGTTGAGTTGAAAGAAATATGAGTTTCAGAATTCAAACAGAATCTTATCTGCCAGGTTTCCATAGTCCTGACTGGTGGGGCTCTAAGTTGGATTTCCATAAGAAAACAGATGCTTGTGTCACTTAGTATGTATAAGCTTTTCAGTTTTTATGGCATATCATAGCTCATGCAAATTGTAATCAGATTTTTGTGAATACCCATAAATATTGGAAAATGAATTACAAGCCCACAATGTTTCAGACATGATATATGTATTGATGTAAAGTGATAAGGCCTGCTGTTAGTCAATGTGTTGCAGACAGCATTACAACCAAGACTGGAAGCGGAAGGTATTTTCTGTTGTTGCCAACATTAAACCCAAATGGGATGAATGTGTCATGAAATATGGCTCTGAGCGGGAACAACAACATCGACTGGAACTAGTGCTTAAGTTTAATTGCAGACATTTATTGATTTAAATCCGCTCTACAGAATCCATACACAAAAGATTAAAAGTCAAGCATTTAAATGTCCCACAGCATGAGGACAAGGAAGGAATGCTAATACGTGCAGAGTGGTAAACACAGTGATATCACAGTGTTTCATAAAGCTTTACTTTCACTGTGTTCATTAAGAGAGAGGAGCGAGTCCCACTTTATCAGTCTATAGGCCAATCAACATGTATGCCCATCTCACAGCATGTCACCCATCACTCCTTATGATACAATAGTGATTTGCAATGAAATATTCCAGAAGTGCTGATTGAGAATTATGTGCAGGTACACTCTTAGAAAAAAGGTGCTATCAAGAACCCATATTAGAACCCTTTGAATAACCCTTTTTGGTTCCTTTCTACAGAGGGTTCTACATGGAACCCAAAAGGGTTATACCTGGAACTAAAAAGGGTTCTACATGGAACCAAAAAGGGTTCTCCTATGGGGACAGCCTTTTTTCTAAGAGTGTAGCTAGGTAACAAACACCTCGGTCACCTCTTCTCATTTTCTACCAATAAACAGCCAGGTACCTCAGGTTCAAATGTAGCTGGAACTCTACCGCAAAGACAGAGAGAGAGAAATATAAAGGAACAAAAATGATGAAAAGTTAAAAAGGATAAAAGTCCAATATTTTACAGTTAATGTCCATGATTTATATTGATGGAGTACAGTGGGGGGGAAAAGTATTTAGTCAGCCACCAATTGTGCAAGTTCTCCCACTTAAAAAGATGAGAGAGGCCGGTAATTTTCATCATAGGTACACTTCAACTATGACAGACAAAATGAGATTTTTTTTCTCCAGATAATCACATTGTAGGATTTTTAATGAATTTATTTGCTAATTATGGTGGAAAATAAGTATTTGGTCAATAACAAAAGTTTCTCAATACTTTGTTATATACCCTTTGTTGGCAATGACACAGGTCAAACGTTTTCTGTAAGTCTTCACAAGGTTTTCACACACTGTTGCTGGTATTTTGGCCCATTCCTCCATGCAGATCTCCTCTAGAGCAGTGATGTTTTGGGGCTGTCGCTGGGCAACACGGACTTTCAACTCCCTCCAAAGATTTTCTATGGGGTTGAGATCTGGAGACTGGCTAGGCCACTCCAGGACCTTGAAATGCTTCTTACGAAGCCACTCCTTCGTTGCCCGGGCGGTGTGTTTGGGATCATTGTCATGCTGAAAGACCCAGCCACGTTTCATCTTCAATGCCCTTGCTGATGGAAGGAGGTTTTCACTCAAAATCTTACGATACATGGCCCCATTCATTCTTTCCTTTACACGGATCAGTCGTCCTGGTCCCTTTGCAGAAAAACTGCCCCAAAGCATGATGTTTCCACCCCCATGCTTCACAGTAGGTATGGTGTTCTTTGGATGCAACTCAGCATTCTTTGTCCTCCAAACACGACGAGTTGAGTTTTTACCAAAAAGTTCTATTTTGGTTTCATCTGACCATATGACATTCTCCCAATCCTCTTCTGGATCATCCAAATGCACTCTAGCAAACTTCAGACGGGCCTGGACATGTACTGGCTTAAGCAGGGGGACACGTCTGGCACTGCAGGATTTGAGTCCCTGGGGGCGTAGTGTGTTACTGATGGTAGGCTTTGTTACTTTGGTCCCAGCTCTCTGCAGGTCATTCACTAGGTCCCCCCGTGTGGTTCTGGGATTTTTGCTCACCGTTCTTGTGATCATTTTGACCCCACGGGGTGAGATCTTGCGTGGAGCCCCAGATCGAGGGAGATTATCAGTGGTCTTGTATGTCTTTCATTTCCTAATAATTGCTCCCACAGTTGATTTCTTCAATCCAAGCTGCTTACCTATTGCAGATTCAGTCTTCCCAGCCTGGTGCAGGTCTACAATTTTGTTTCTGGTGTCCTTTGACAGCTCTTTGGTCTTGGCCATAGTGGAGTTTGGAGTGTGACTGTTTGAGGTTGTGGACAGGTGTCTTTTATACTGATAACAAGTTCAAACAGGTGCCATTAATACAGGTAACGAGTGGAGGACAGAGGAGCCTCTTAAAGAAGAAGTTACTGGTCTGTGAGAGCCAGAAATCTTGCTTGTTTGTAGGTGACCAAATACTTATTTTCCACCATAATTTGCAAATAAATTCATAAAAAATCCTACAATGTGATTTTCTGGAAAAAATACTCTCAATTTGTCTGTCATAGTTGACGTGTACCTATGATGAAAATTACAGGCCTCTCATCTTTTTAAGTGGGAGAACTTGCACAATTGGTGGCTGACTAAATACTTTTTTCCCCCACTGTATATAGGATTAAGGTGCAAGAGACATGGCATATGAATATTTATTTTACCCTTGTCTCTGCCAGCAAGGTTCTATGCATTCTTACTCACTCTCAATCTCTCTTTCCCTGTTCTTGGCTGACTATCTCGCATCACCTTTGAAGTGGCTGTACATTTCTGAGAGTATCCCACCAACACGAGAAGCTATGTTCCCCTCGCAGTGAGTCTGCTGTGTAGAGACTAGAGAGGGCTAGGCCCGGGCTGAGCATCAATGTGAATGATATATCCATGTCTCTATACAGGACCTCTCCCTTGGTTTATGACACATTTATAAACACTGTGACCAAAAGGCAGGCTTTTTTTACCAAGATAAACACAGACTTACATGATGTGAATAATCTATGAAGGATAATATACTCTACACGGATGACCTCTCAGTAACAAGTTACTGTTAATGTGTTGTGGTTTACTTCTTACTTGGTAGGTTACTTCTGTAGAACATGGGGCAACTTACATTTACAGACTAATAGTTGTTTTTGTATTCAGAAGCATTCAAACATAAATACATAAACAACAGCAGAACAAAAAAAATGTCTATGAAGATTTCCTTGTAATCTTTATGGTTTCCTTTTTGGCTTGAGAGTGACAACACAGTGTTTTCTATTACAGTTTGTATAAAGTCGCATATAGGTATGTTCTATTACACTCTGTACAAAGTGGCTAGAGTCTGTAGCTATAAAGTGGCTTATAAAGTGTAATTGGCCTCCTCACTGGTTTGTGTTGCTGGAGAGAGAATCAAATCAGCTTTGATGTGCTTTAAGAGAGCCAGATGAGACATTAACCAGCCTCTGTTATTTATTGAAATGATGAAGATCATCACACTCAATAATGAATAAGGAGTGGGGCTGGGACCCACGAGGTTGTGAAATGAATTAGAAGGTGCCTCCAGTCTTTTCATCTGCCCTGGTGGAGGAGCCTCTCTCTGCAGTATCATCAAAGTTTTATAACTCTATTTTATGCACTGGCTTATTGTCTAAAATAATGGAAAAGAGCTCTAATTTTCATCCGGCCTTTTAGGGTAGGGAGCCTAAAGTATTGTTTATATGGACTACCACGCATTGTGATGGACAAGTTAGTTTCAAGCATAATCCTCTTTCACTTGTGTTTGATGTCATGATTAATAACATTATATGAATTGATCTCATCTGCCTGATTAGTGAAAGCTACCCTTACTGAAACTAACCCTGCTGAAAAAAACTGCATAGACCAGCATAGATTACAAGCTGGTTCATGCTGGTTTATGCTGGTCTATGCTGGTCAGTGCAGGTCTGATGCTGGTCAAGCTGGTCTGACCAGCATGGTCTAGCTCAGGGATGGGCAACTTTGATGGAGGTGGGGGCCACACATTTTTTTGAAATTGCGCCTTGTGTATTCTACTATTCTAACTCTCAACAGTAACTGAGTGGGGTCTCGACGGGCCTATAAAAGGGCGGGCTGCCAGTTACCCATCCCTGATCTAGCTGGTCTGACCAGCATGGGTCTGTGTTTTGGACACTGGTGACCAGCATTCACTGTGTTTTGGACACATACCAGCTTATGTTGGTGATGCTGGTATGCTGATGATCAAGGTGGTCCATGCTGGTCTATGCTGGTCCAACATGGTCTAGCTTGTCAAGCTGGTCTGACCACACCCTCATTATCATATTTCTCAGCATGCTCTACTGCAGTAGATTTTTTTGAAATGTTTGTTTCAATATCTTTTTTGTTTGCTGTGTTGTTGCACAGTTTGCATTGATTGATTAATTAATCTTATGCTAAATAACATACATTTAAATAAAAAAATCTAATTTGTTAGTTGGACTTATTGCACCCGCTACTGAAATGGTTGTTCCAGTTTAGATGGTTTAGGTAGTCTCATTTATTAATCTTTCTAACCCTGGCAGTCATTCTGAATGCATATTGTGGATGAAGAAAAGTTATAATTGTTGGATATCCCCACTCTGGCTGGATTCCAATAGGAAGTAAACATAACTTTGCAAGCCATCATGATGTGACTTGATGCTGGTCACCAGTGTCCAAAACACAGCGAAAGCTGTTCACCACAAAAATACAGTGAAGGCACCAGCAAAAACACAGCGAAGGTACCAGCAAAAACACAGCGAAGGTACCAGCAAAAACACAGCGAAGGCTGGTCACCAGCTAAACCAGCACCTATGCTGAACCAGCATATGCTGGTGTATACTGTTTTTTTCAGCAGGGAAATTGAATATAAATACTATGTGCGTGCAGTCCACATGAGCCGTACTGTAATTATTGAGGTAATCCTGTTTAAGGCATTTACTCTACAGTAGCTATTCTCTCTGGATTTATGCTGACACCTAAACAGCCTGCACACTTTGAATGAAATAATCCCAGCCAACAAGGGCTCTTGGCTCACTGGGCAGAGCTAGTGTGTGTTTTTTTTGCGTGTGTGTGTGTGTGTGTGTGTGTGTGTGAGGGACTGTTTTTGGCAGCCTCTAGCTAGTCTAGCGCAAACAATGTTTCCGTTCCATTTGTCGTGATGAGAGCAACTCCTATCTCTGGCCTCGTAAAAGTTATAGAACACGGCCATTAACGCTGAGCATCGTCAATCTACCAATTTACAGTCACCAAGACACTTTGTAAATCAATGGTTTGTATCGAGTCCTTCTAAAACCTTGCCACTTACATCCAGTAATTGAACATGTCTCATAGAGACTTGCAGGAATTTCTACATCTCTTCATATACAGTATATGACGTTCTGAACCTCAAACTAGCATGTTTATTCAGTGTAATAGTTGGCGACAAGTTACATGACTGTTTCCTTTTCGAGACATCTCTTTCAGCAAGTCTTCAACTACAAAATTGCTGCATATACTACATCTTCACTTCATTTCCTATTCACCCCACACCACACCATGACTAGATAAACAAATAGACTGCTAGATCACACAGAAAAATAGATGGACCGGAAGGGAGGCAACGGCTCTTTCTCCAGGGAATGTGATATCCTGGATTTTCAAGTGGGAAACTTTAATGTTTTTCAGTGTTTGTGAAAACAACCATCATAGAATAGTCTTATTTCGCGGTTTCTTTGCGCTTCTTTTTGCATACAGTACCTCTGCAAAGCCCCACCTGGTTCCTCACTGTAGCCTATGTGACAGAGGGGAGAGGGCGGAGGAGTAAGGTACATGCTTGAGTTGGTAAGACGTCATTGGCTGTGCCCTTTCACCTGAGGCAGTGTCATGAGAAACACTCTGGAACATGTTATTTACTGGGCTATTACCGACTCTTAAATGCACCAGTAGTGCAGGATTCCCCTTGGGTCAGTGAAGTGGCAGGCACACTACAGTCCTCCCACCAGCACTGCTTCTTCGTCTCCTGTACTCCTCACAGGCTGTTATCTTCATCCAGTTCAACACACTTTCAGTCATACAATATTCTATCCATTCTTAACCTGCAGGTATAGGCAGTGTAGAAGTGACACGCCCAACTGTGGTGTATGTCCCGCCTGCCATGA